>NW_023596448.1:32731874-32763514 GCF_011947565.3 Pollicipes pollicipes
CGCCGAGTGATGGAAAAACTCAGAATCAGGTGTGCCAGGTGCTATAGCTGGGTAGTGCGCATGCGCGATGGAAAAGCTCGTTTCATTCCGGCGCAAGCCCAATGTAAGCCGTTGGAGCTCAGCTATTCGGGTCGCTCTGCACTGTGGCCACTCGGAGGTAGATTCTTGGGGACGGGCTAAAAACGGTGGGAATCTGCGGCTTTCATGGCGGGAATTTCATTACCCGTACTTAAATAGCTGCATGCTGTGTTCTCATCGATATAACATTGCGCATTTGTAATCGCCTGTTGGTAAAAAGGAATGCTTAGATGCGCGTCAGTGCCTAGAGCAAAAAGAAACGTGCTCGATTCGAGTAACGTTTGTAATCGACAGGTGCAATGAGCTCAGCTTTCTCTTCCTGGTGTGCTTTGCCAGCGTTGGTGAACACTAAACATACCCTTTCGTGCCCGCACACCCATGCTGTGTGGCAGGCGGAGCAAGTGTGCGTGACACTGAACCACGGTGCACTGACAGAACCTGGTGATGTCTTTTGGTACCTCGCGGTAACGGCCGGGTAGGTGCGCTGGTCAACGACGCGAGAACTTTACATGAGAAAGCACGGGTGTCGATTTGTGTGCTTTTGGGTGGGCCCCTGCCCCCCCCCCGGGCCGATTTGCCCCCCCCCCCCCACCACAAAAAACTGAGTTCGGCCCTTCCATCCTTCTGGACCAAAAGTACAAGCTGGACATTCCAAATGGGAAATAATGATCCTGCCATTTTAAAAGAAAGTTTCCACTAGCTGCTTTTCAGGAGGAGGAAGCAACGAAAGTAAAAGCTGCCATATCATGTTCACGTGAATATAGCTGACTGAGCTAGTTACACTGCAAACGCTCCACGTTCGTACCGTGTTTGCTTGAGTATACTCTTTTTTCTTGCACGACGACATGCTTTTACGTCCACGACTCGGTTGCAGTTGTCAGTTGTCACATGTCATTGTTTAAAAACGTCATCATACCTTGCCCAACATTGATTGAGAGCCTATTGACGGCCGTTATATCTGGAAATCGTGCTTACGAACGCCAGATGTGAACGACTCGACGATGACATTTCACTTGGCCTTCACCGCCGCATGGGTTATCGAATGGCAGGATTTGAATGACGTTGGTACGACGCTACGAATGCCAATGTGACCTTGAAACGCTTTCCCTGAAATGGTCTCCCCATCTTCGCGGACGTGCGCATCGGGCACTACGGCGGTTTAGGTCTTCGGTAAACTTCGATGCGTTTATGGCCGCCCAAAAATGTTGTACGGCCATTCACATCTAGCGCCCGCGAACACGATCCCAATTTTGGTATGCGCTAATTGGTCCCCACTCATCAATGAGCAGGTTGAGCGCGATAGGACTACCAATCACGTTTTTGTGCTGTGCGAGATGAGAAGTTGGACATGGTCGCTGGTTATCACGGAACTACGAATTATAATTGAATGACTTCAGAACAGCGTCATTACCGAGCATTTGAATACAAATAAACTTCTTAAGCTCACGGATAAATGTGCTGGAACAGCACGAGAAACAGTCAAAGCACGAACACAAACGATCTTTGGCTCAACGAACACTTTCAGTGCCGCTACTGCCATCTTCTGGCGAGTTGAAGTACTTCATGTGAGTGCCAGGATGGCAATATCGCACGGCGAGTTGGCACAATTTTAACGTCATACAAACGTTCCATGACGCATAAAGAAGTACGTTTACGAATATAGAGCAGTCTTTGTCATTTAAAAGCATGCTAATAGTTATAAGTGGGCTGACTACATCACATCTTATGATTGTTTCTATATCTTTATATGCAAGGCCGCACTGTCTTAGGGTGTCGTCAACCGGTGTAAGAGACTCTCCGACTGACTTTGAGGGCCCATAATAATGCCATAGATGGGTCTGCCCTGCAGACCAGTGTCCTTGATGTGGCCTACAGCTAGCCCCTCATATTTTCTAACCAGGCGCTTGATCGAAGGCCCCTCTGCGGGCCCCTCGAATACTGCCCCACGTTGATTCTAGGTTCCTTGCTGTACATGACCCTTGCTATGCGCTGTGGTCTCTAGATGAACACAGGGGGGGGCCCCTTCATCGTCTCAGGGGTCCCAACCGATGTAAGTCGTAGGCCCTCGCGTTGTCCCTGCTCGGGAAATACGCTCTGAATTTCAGACCTGACGCTTGAGTTATCTGGTCCCGAACCCGTCACGTGTCACGGTCGTTGAGCCTCCACCATAGGGGCGTATATTCGCAAAACAGGCTAGGGGGCTGAGCGGGGAAACCCTAGCCGTAAATACGCACAAGCTGGCTCCTTTCCGGATTTGGTCCACTCTTATTTGGTCCACGTATTGAGGAGCACAATCACCAAACAGAGACATTGTATAGTCTAGAGAAGTCTTTTCTATTTAAAGGCACATCAAGACAGGAGTTATTCGTGAGCTAGTTTTATCATATCTTACCCGTGGTTCAATATCTCAAGTTTGAAACATTCTCTTTAAGAACGGCAGGACTATGAACTGCACCGAATGATTTTCAGAATGGTTATTTCAATTCAAAATCCCCAAATAAATATGGAACACTCCTTTTAAGCCCCTTCAATGCTCTACCGAATCAACACCCCAATGCATATGAGCGAAAAAGGAGGCACTGGGCCAATGAAATGCAGTTAGTGTCCAAACTGCCGGCATGGACATGCCCTTAACGCATCACTACCTCTATCATCATCTCTATATATCATCATAATCATTGTCACATCGGCTTCAAAAGGCAAGTCATTCTTCCGTATGAAAAAGACAAAGAAACCAACCCGATTGAATATATTTCAAGTTTAATTTTGATAGGAGGGACGGAAATCAAAATAGGCGAAATCTGGAGAGAGATCGGGATTTGAGGGTAGGTTACGTCAACCTTGTTGGCTCAGCCCCCAACCCATTCTAGAAAGTTGTACCCCTGCGCGCATCCTTGGTCCGGAGCAACATATGAAACAGATTACAAAAAAGCTTTGAGCCTGTGTACTCACACTCTTGGACGGAAGAAAGCCGTTGGCCACGGCAGCAGTTTCTATCAAACCGAGCTGCGTGCGCAGACCAACACCGGATGGCGGGCGCCTGACGCGCGAGAACAGCCGTCGTGAAATAATGCCTCCGAAAGTCTTCCAACATGCATTCGCACCCTTCAAAAATTATATTTGGGCTCAAGTTTCACGTGTAAAATGTTGTTGATGTCCTCTCAACGGATAAAAGGCGTTAGCAACAAGAGAAGGGTAATTTTAATGTCCACTTTTCCAGTTCCTGCACAAAATTCCGTCGCCGGTTCGCAGTGCTGGGGATGCTGATCCGTTCCTTTTACAAAGCATGCAACTGGCACGGGAAAATACGCTCCCGTATTACCTTCTAGGCTTGCGTATTGACAGCTCAGAGCGTTGAAAAACACTTCTATCTGAGCCGTTGACGTTTTCGTCTGTTTACCAGCCACCGTCTAATACAAAGAGGCCGACACCGCGCGGTCCGCGGGACTGCAACGCCGGATATCGGAATTTTGCTCTATGTTTTGAGAGGTCGCGTGATCAAAGCTATGTGATATCCTTCTTCTCCTTTTCGGTTCTGAACAAAGGTTGAAAATTTCCAGAACCATGGTCACCAGGGGCGCAGTCAGAGATTTGGCAAGGGGGGGGGGGACAGGGTTGACAAAGGGTCCCACAGATATCAAAGCCCCCCCCCACTTAAAAAATCGCCGGATATCGTAATTTGCTTATGAGGGCATGTTTTTCTTAGATATCATAGATATTCTTACACTCTTACAAATTTTCAAGATCTATAACTGGAATATAGGACAGACGCCACCGCCTAGGTCAATTCTGCCTGCAGTTGAGTCAATAAGCTGAAAGCAATCATTCGTTAAATGACGGCATGAAATAAATTTCCGGCGTTCTTCATTTTACAACGGTCCAGTGAACTCTTTTAAAACGATGTAACTCGGAAACTTCGCCGGAATTTGTATCTGGGTCGTACAAAGATAGCAAAGATTTCGCGAATATAGATTGGAGATCAGAATGGTTCAACAATTTATCTTAACATTCCCGAGCAGCGCTTGTCTGGAAATGTTCAACATTCAGTCAGAATCAGTTAGTGAAAGAAATCATGTGACGTAGCTTTGAACGTGCGCGCCCGCAAACTCTGCAACAAAAAACTCGACGCCAGGCGTTGCAGTCCCCATAGGGCGCACAGCGTCGGCCTTGTGCCTAACATAAGGCTGTGGCTAGCAAATGGACAAAAAGGGCGACGCATTTGAAAAATTACCTTTTAACGCTTTCAAACACTAAATCGTACATTTAGAGATATAGATGGCATATATTTCACCGGTGCGGTTTTTACATTGATGGCAATAACGTATGTAACGTGAAATCTGATTGTGGAACTGGAAGAGTACAGGTAAGATCTCTATTTTTCGTGTTACTGCAGCTGTTGACGTGTCCAGAGAACATCTCAATGTTTTTAAAAAAGCTTCGCCAAGTGTCGTCTTTGAACTGTACGAAATAATTTTGAAGTACACTCAAAAACATTTTTTACGACGGTCATTACCGCGCGCATGGCGCCCGCCTCTGGCGTTACTTGCAGTGGCCAACGCCGTTTGGTTTAACGAAAACGGCAATGCGAGCCATCGCTATCCTAGCTCCCCGCCACACGATTAGGGGCGCGATTTGAGGGCCCGGAGGGCCCGAAAAGCCGGCCGGGGGTTTCATTCAGGGGCCCCGGTCCGCAGGGTCGGGTACTCCAATGCTAGCCAGAGGGCCCTGCGCGCTGATCGGGGACCCACTGAGGCGATAGAGGCCTATGATTCAGTCAGACACCACCATTAACGCACAGCCGGTTGCGTGGTGGCACGGAGCCGACTGAAACTAAGGGCCAATTTTCCTAGCAGGGATAACACCGGAACCAGCGATTTAAATTGCTCTGGGTCTCGCAGCGCCTGATGGGAGCCCTGGGTTGTCAACGGGTCCGAGTCGGCCAGAGGCAGTGTTCGAGAATATCCAAAGAGCCTAGAGGGCCCACCGGGTCCCATGACCAAGGGCCCGGTTGGAGGGTCAAAGGGCACAAACAGCTGGCCGGAGTCTCATTTAAGGGGCCCGGCCTGCAAACACGGACCGTCAAATAACAGAGGGCCCTTTGCGCCCATCGGGGATCCCCTGAGTCGATATGGGCCTGTACGCCGATCAAGTACCACCGTACCACATAATCGGTTCCGTGTCGGTATGGGCCTGAGGAACCACATACCAATCAGCTATAAAGCCGGGACCAGTGATTTACACTGGTCGAGCCCTGTATCTATCGGGCCAACAGCGTCTAACAGAGGGGACTGTGCTCGACAGGGCCTTGAGCCGGCCAAGGAAATTGCTCTATGAGGCACGAAGAGGGGCCCGGGCGGCCCAACGGGACCGACGATCAAAGGCCCGGCTGAAGGGCATAAGGGCCAGAAGGACTAGCTAAAGGTCACGTAAAGAACCGCGGCCTGTAGGGTCGCCATCTGGAATATCAGTCAGAGGTCATCTTACACCGTTTGAGGAACCCCCCGAGGCGATGCGAGTGTCTAAGTTGGTCAGAGGCCATGAACATCGAACAGGCGGCTCCATGTCCGTCTGAGCCCTTGAGACACATTTCCCCAACAGCAACCAGGCCGCGATCTGTGTTTTGCAATGTTCGGGGTCTTTGACGCAGTGAAGGGGTCTTGTATCGGTTCCGGGCCACAGTGCCGAACAGGGGTCCTGTGGCGGCAAGTGGTCCCGAGCTGGAGCGATGTTTGAGAGGGCCCCGCCCATAGTCACATTAAGGACCCCCGCCGATGGGGCCGTGATCTCAAAAGTCAGTAAGATGCTCTCTTGCGACGAAAGGGACCCCTGAGGCGTAGCGTTCCTCTACTTCGGCCAGAGCTCACAAGCAACGAATAATCGGCTTCGTGTCGGTCTGAAAGTACTCAAAAGTACTTTCAAAAAATACTCAAAGGTACTCAAAAGTACTTTTTAGATGCGCTACCACTTCCGTCCACCTATTGGCCACCGCCAAGAATTTCCGTCCACCTATCGGCCACCGCCACCACTGGCCGCCGCCAAGAAATAGCCGCAGGCTGGACGTTCTGCGGCCTAAGGAGACTGCAGTGCCTGACGTCGAGTTTTTGTTGCAAACGTTTTCGGGTGCGCATGCTCAAAAATACGGTGCGTTATCTGAGCCACTAATCAATCCTCACTGAATGTTGAAGATATCCAGGCAAGCATGGCTTTGACATGTTAATGCACATTGTTGACCCATTGTCATCTTCAGTCTACATTCGCGGAATAGCTGCTCTCTTTGTACCACCCAGATAATAATTCCGACAAAGTTTTTGGGTTATATCGGTTTAAAAGACAGTCTACTGGACCAGTGCGAAGGAAAGAGTGCCGGCGATTTATTTCGTGCAGTCATGTAGCCCGTAAGTTTAGTTTATTTCCTATAAACTTAAGCAAGATTTTATCTCGAGGAGGCGTCTGCTCCAAATTGCAGCGATAGAAGGTAAAAATGTGCAATACACACACACACACACACACACACACACACACACACACACACACACACACCCCACACACACACACACACACCACCACACACACACACACACACACACACACACACCCACACCCCACACACACACACACACACACACACACACCACACACACACACACACACACACACACACACACACACCACACACACACACACACACCCACACACACACACCACACACACACACACACACACACACACACACACACACATACTTGTGTGCCGTGCTTTACGGGACACCTGACTCAACCGTCACTACCGAGAACCACCCGAACGAATGGCGGCATCGCAGCCAAATTGGAGGGTCATGCAGCCATTTGGCCGTTTAAGAACAGGATGGGTCGTTCGAGGGATAAAGCTGCCATCGAGGGATAAAGGGATAAAGCTGCCATTTATCGAGGGATAAAGCTGCCATCGAGGGATAAAGGGATAAAGCTGCCATTTATCGAGGGATAAAGCTGCCATCGAGGGATAAAGGGATAAAGCTGCCATTTATCGAGTCATAAAGCTGCCATCTTTACCTTACACTGGCAATTGAAAATACCGAGGACATAGTGATAACAGAGGACCGTGTGTGACTTTTCTGTCATATTCAGCTGTGTATTGAGGACCAGGAGTTGCACCTGGAAATTAAGGACAAAGGGACAAAGGCTCTCAGGTCGGGGGCCTCGAACATCATTCAGAAGGACTCCTTGGGGGTTGTTGGGAAACTGAGGGCCCCTTTACCGGTGAGAGACGATGTCGAACAGTCTGTTTTGGATATCTGTCGACAAATGTATCGCCTGAAACCAACATGTTAATTAATCAGCGAGGCAACGACCATCCCATAAGCCAGTGTCGCGGGCCACCTTTGAAAGACGACGGCGACAAACCAAACACGGTCAGATATCAATGTGCTACCTTGTGCACAAGCGCGCAGCCAGAGCCTTGGCAATGGGCCAGGGGCACGCACAAGGTTGATAAAGGGCTCCCCAATAGTGAAAGCCCCCCCCCCCCCAAACAAAAATCTCGCTGGCATTGGAGTGCCCCATCGTGCCGGCCGGGGCTCTGAATAGTCTTCCAGCCGACCTTTCTGGCCTTTGGGCCCTCAAATCAGGCCCTTCATCGTAAATCCCGAGGCCCTTCGGGTCCCCTGAAACCTTAGGCAGGGGGAACGTGCCCCCTGTGGCCTTCCCTCCCTGCGCTCCTGCTTGCGCGTCAGGCTGTTGGTTTGCGTTTAAATATAGGCAAATAACGGCGGATCGTAGGCTTTCTGCTGCTTAAATCATTCATCTATAATATAACAATCGTTTTACTTTATTTGATCATGGTGCACTTTCCGGTCGTCCCGTTAAAGTCTAAATCAAGTCGGATAAATAGCAGCACACGCCATGTTAATGCCTGCCGAACATTCTTCATGAAAAAGCCCTCCCCAGGCCGGTTGATATCACCAACGGATTTTGGCTCCATCGACCCCCATACGACATTGGCTCCATGCTGTGGAATCACCTCGGACCGCATAACAAATGACTGCAGTTCATTAAACTGCCCGGTGAGTGTTTGCCCCGACGGCTGGGCACCCGGGACACTAAATGTTTTCCGTCCCCAACGGCCCGATTAGAGTAGGAGAAAGGGCAACCAACGCCTTTTGGGTTTCCATGACCCTTTAGCACTAATAGTGCTAACGGTGCTAAAGCATCATCAATGACACGGTCGGCGGCACACTACTCGACGGCGGTTTTCCCGAAGCTTCTGCTGTTGCAACGGTTGCAGCAGAGGGCGGCCAGGGCTGAGGAGCGGGCAACGGAGGCGACGCTCCAGACAGCGGTGGAAAAATTGACTCGAGGTGCCGCTGGAACTGTTTATCTGCTGACCGAGCTACTGCAGTTTCAGGTGCTTCGGCGGGCAGCCGCCCTTCATCTCATTCACAGGCGACTCCGACAGTCTCTTCTACACTGTCGGTGTTCCAGTCAGTATACAAAGCCCCATGTTGCTCGACCCTGCTCGCGAACCCCGGTGTCTTAGGGCGACAGCACACAGCCTCTAATGCTGTGGATGTGACTGGCGGTGCGAGTGCGCGGCGGCCTCCACTGGTGGGGTGCACAGTTTGTGGCCCGCTGTTGGGATACGGCTTGTGCCGGCGTCAATGCAGCGGTCTACTTAATGATGGCCTCTTTTATGCGACTGAGTGTGGGTGAATGGTTCGCTACTGGTGTAACTGTGAGTCACGTGCTCACGCTACCTGTTAAATGTGCCTTTCCCACGGCTTGCGTGTGTTGGGTTTTTATATACGTGTCAATTACGCATATGCACTTTCTTCATAAAAGTGGAATCCATGGTGCGGCGGCATGTAGCAATCAGCTGCTGACCGAGGAAGGAGGACCGTGCAACACTAAAATCAATGAGTCAGTCGTTACAGTCATTGCAGTCAGTCACTGAAGCCAAACGAGCTGTCTCATAAACATGTCGGCTGGTTGGCTGATGCGAGATTTCGTGCTCGACGCCCACGCGCCCATTCCAGGCTTCAAAAACTAGTCAAATGCCCCTGTGGCCCACCACTTGCCAATGCAACAAGTGTGCTTTGGTTAAGTGTAGTGGTGTCAGATTTGCCAACGGATTTCAAAAATGACGTGGAGAGAGAAGCATTTGCATTGAATCCTGTATTGGAAAGATGCAACAGGAGAATGACACACCTAGTTTGCTTCCAAATTGACATTCAGGTATAACGCATTTTTACCAATGGGGTGGGTCTATTTCCGTGCTTAGGTGTCACCTTCCGCCCAGAATTGCAAATCTCGCCACACTGCCCTTGGTGAGCACTGCTTTTTCACCGTTCATCAGCTCCACCTACACAGATTGCTACTATAAACGGGAGCAACAACAAGGAGATCGTTTTTGTCGTTGCAAAATTTACGGGCGAGCATCATCCAAACGTGAACGAAGTCGACATCTAATGTGTAAGTCACTGAGACTCACTTCGCCTTACGACGTGCTCTAACGATCACGTTATGGACATGGATTTAACATCTCTCCATGAGCGCTAGGACAGATCATTTTCTGCTGACAGGGCACGTAAACATGCAGCTTGGTCAGAAACCTCCATGCGGCTAACAAACAGGCCAAGCTGCCTCATCACAGCTGCCTTTTCCGCATTGCACCAGACAATACGTCTTTCTTTGCCAGTGGTGTTTTTTTTCCTGAGCGTCATCGTTAGTCTCTCGATGTGAAGATTTGTCCTCCGGAAACAAGTCTCCCTTCCCCTCTTGGCTTTTTGTCCAGGTAGGACATTTGCGACTTCCACCGCACAATCGTCTTCACCCATGCGCTCCGGACCGTCCTCTTCTGCCATTGGTGCGGTGTTGAGGTGGTCGGCTTCGTCCAGATTTTTCCCTTTGCAGACAGAGATGCCATTTTTGGTTTATTGGTTTTATACAACACGCATCACATCGCAGCCTACTATTGTACATTTTGCTTCGATCCTGAGCATAAAGCACAGCGACTTTAAAACATGGAAAAAGGAAAACATAACTGACCCAAAACGGAACGCCAACTGCATTCTCGCTCCGTTGTTTCGCAATCCACGAACTACACACTATGCACAACTACATCTTCAGAATACCGCTCCGTATTTAAGATCATCTAGAAAATGCATACAATTTGGCTGCAATGGTAATTTGCAGGCCGTCCAATGCTTGAAAGCGGAACTTCAAATACTCACATCCTTAACGAGTGTCGCTCTCGGGAAGCAATCTGGAAAGCCGAAAACGGGTGAGATATGAGACATTTCAGCTCAGAACAGGATTGTGACCCCCACGTGAAAGAAAGCTGTGCTTGTGTTTTGGTGCGTGGGCATGCACCACGCTGATGGCTCACGGGTGGTGGAATTAACATAGCTGTGCAGTAGTCGCGTCCCGAAAGATAGCTTTCCAGTTCACAGCAAATCTGTGAATGAATATCGGAGGCCACAGGCCTCCCGTCCGCGTACATATTACCCATCTTGTTAGAGCACATACACTGCCATCAAGAAAAAGGAAGTGATGGGGCGGCGATGGGGGCGGAGAGAGGGGAACAACAACAAATCGTACTAAGCTCTAGCCACGCAGCCGAACTTAACCTGAAATTAGGCCAACGACAGCACAGTCGCCAACATTCATCGTCAACACGATCAGCAGCTACCGTTATTCGGACGGCCCTCATGCATGGTACGCGCGCCCGTTGGCAAACTATGGCGTCCCTGTCTTCACTCCTGCAGCCACGCACGCACAGCTGCGATGGGAATCGATTTAGAGAAGAGCAACAGTTCCAGTATCATCGCTGGCCGCATGCGGCAAATGCAAATCCATGCCCTGATGCCCTAGGCTAACTACGCCCTGCTCATGCCATGCTGTTCATGCATGCCATACGGTTAACAGTCGTAAGACAGCGAGGCATAACCGAAACGAGTTGTGGTAAAAAGCTTATTGCCTCTAAGCTCAAACAATACATCAATAGGCAATGACGAAACTACGACAGACAGGCCGCGGTGGCCCACAGACCGTCATCCCAGCCTCCGGACGAGTACGCCGCCATAGCCCAAGTGTATGTCTACTGGCTGGTTGGTAAGAGTGGACAGTATTCTGATGGCTGCCATATCGCGGGTAGTGCAGGATGAAGGTAGTGTGCGCCATGATGCAAACAATATGATGTATTTGATTTATGATTTTGTATGGAGTGTGCATTGTGAGTGTGACTGCACGCTACATGTGAATGCATCTACAAAAAATTACAAAAAAGACCAGACAACCAACCCGCTGACCTGACCATCGCATTTGAAATTATCCGACGTCACACCGTAATGCTGACCGCCAAATAGATGGGAGGCAGCCCCAATGCACACCACCGCCGTAATTGTTTTTGACAACGTGACACGCTGCAAGACCGACACCCCTCCTTGCTGCGGATGGGCTTCTCCACGCCATTGCGAGACACTCGTCTGTTTAGGCCCCGCAGACGAGGTCTCTTCGCAGGCATTTTGGTCTGCCCGGAGTGCGCGGACCAAAACCATGCTTAGTGTCCCCTCGACGGATTTTTGCCAACACCGTTGTGGCCCGGAGCCGGATGTGGCAGCCAAACCCGCTACCACAAGCTGTGTTCAGTGAGCGGCCGGACCCCACGCTCATGAAAGCGTTGGTGATTCCCGCGCAAACAAACCGGCGTTGGTGATATGTACTATATATATATATATATATATATATATATATATATATATATATATATATATATATATATATATATATTTATGTCATTGATCCCGCCGTAAAATGCGTAAAACAACATATAGTAGTGAACCAAGGCTTGGTTCAATCGTCCCATTCATGGGAAATAATTAAAGAAACGATGTTGCAGCCAACATCCTAAGCCATACATATTTCACATACAATGAAAAAACCGAGACTGCCAGTGACTAAAAACTTTTTAAAGAAGCATCTGCACCCCACCTGTTCGAATCTGGCAGGGAAATTGCTTACGAGGCCTATTTCCACCATCGCCAATGCTTCTCATTGTTCTTCGGGTAGCCGTGCCCGCGGCAAATAATCTCGAGGACCCATGAGCTCGAACTCTTGACCCGAACACCCCAAAATCCGTCCTTCCCGAAGAATATTATGCTCCATATTGCAAATAGCATATGAAAATGCTGTTACGCGGAAGTCCTGAAACACCCCAGATATAGCGTGAGTTACCTTTGTTGCAGTAAACTTTCCGGAGGAGGTTCTTCATTAACTCTTCCAATGGTATACATATAGGCCATCTGAAAAAAATTGTTTTTGCATGTTTTCATCAAAGAATGACGCCATGCACCGGTGGTGCCACAGAGAAGGAGCACTAAATGTTGACAAGACCATTCAATGACACGGATGCGGGTGTACCTACATAATTACAGGCCGCGATATGTTAGTGGTGTTGGTGGTAGCTGTGGTGGCGTTGGTTGCAGAATAAAGTGGGGCTGGTATAGTCGACACATGCTTGCGTGGAGCTGGCGGAATGAGATACTAAAATGACGTTACACTGAGGTCACGCACCATGCAGGAGCTGTTATGGTCACACACTGGTAGGGGGGGGGGGGGGGGAGGCGGACATTGGTGGTGTTGGCAGGATCAGACACTGGTGAAACTGGCAGGGCAATGGGGTCAGCTGCATGGAGCCGACACTCGCATGGAGCTGGAGGCGTCAGACACCATGGTGGGATGGGTAGACCCAGACATTGTGGTGGGGTGCATGGTGTCATGCACTGTAATGACATCCTAGTGGTTAAGGCACTGATAGGGATGGTGGAGCCAGGCAGTGTAGTGGCATATTTGTGGGGATCAGACGATGCAGTGGTGTTGGCAGTGTTGGACAATGTGATGGGGTAGATGGAAAAAGAAAAGCATACATGAGATGCTAGGTCAGAAGGTGATGACAACAAATGCTACATGTCATAAATGCTTCACACCTTCTTCAGAGTAGTCATTTCCTAAATAATTTAAGACTTTCCTGACATCAACTGACCTGAATCCAGCCGATCGCACTAAGGCTTTCTGGTCTTCAATTGCTTCAAGGTTCAGTGGCTATCACATCACCTGAAACAGCAACAATGCTAAAGAAATATTAAGTGGGTGGAGATTAACTAAGGACTAAGTAAGTAATTTTTGTTTTTACCGGCCCAGAGGTGTTCATTGTATCTTAAACGAGAAGGACGTATGGACTTCCCGACATAGACTCAAACAAAACAGGGAATGCCCCTTTCGGTGATCATTTTTTTGGCAAAACATGCTAAGGCTGAAATCGAGGGAGATATGGACCCTATGCCCCTTTTAGAGCCCAAAGTCGTCTACTGGGCAGAGGACCACCCAAGCAGGGAAAAATTTAATCCATTCTTTCAAAAAATCAGCGACCAAATTTTGACATACAAAGCTCATCCTGGCCGATGATGCGAACGTGATATGTGCCTTTATGTGCGATGTGTGCTAGCTTAAAGTAGTTAACATGTGAAGTGACGCCTGACGCGTGCTGTGCGATATCTGTTCAATTGAAATGGCTTGCATGTATAACTGATGCGCGACTGTGACACCTGTTTACCTCAACCCGCCTGTATGTTTGAATGAAGCGTGGTGCATGATGCATACTTGTTTGAATTAGTTTGCATGTACACGTATTGTCGCCTATTCTAATTCTTAGATACGCACTGTATCGTGGTAACGGCTAGCAATAACTTTTTGTTTAATCCTCTAAGAGTTGGTGTCCTGTAAAAACTGGCTTTCTATTTCCAAAAAAGCTGAAAAATTGAGTAGGGTCACCAGCAGGCAATTTTGAATTTATCTGCTACTCTTTTATATAGGCATGTTGCCGAAATATCAAATCAACTATATCTTCATTCTCCCGGTTTTTCTTCGACGAATAAGGCTATTAATATTGTCTTAGCTATGTGAAAAATGCTCCTCTGCTAATGCTAATGCACTGAACAACTTACGTAATCTTGCACAACACTGATTTGAGCCAAATGACGGCGGTTACGTCTGAAAATTTTTTCAAAAAGCCGAATATGAACGACTCAACAGTCATATGATGGCTTGCCTTAATCACCCCATGGCCAATTAAATGGCAGGATTTGAAGACGTTACGTTTTGTGGGTGCCTGGGCGACCTTGAAATAGTCACCACGAAATAATATACCCACCTTTGCAGGTATGTAGCCCAGAAACTAGAAAGGTTTAGAAAATAAGAAGGGTGCTTAAGAATGGCAGGACTGGGTAACATACTAAATGATCTTCAAGATGTCTAATTTCAGTAGAAACCCATACAAATGTGGCACACTCCCTTCTATGCTCTGGTGTCTACCACACACTAAGGTTCCGATGTATGGAAAACCTTATGTTTGTAATGATTTCCCCTTCAAGGCGGTGTAGGTGTACTTTCCTACCTAACGTTAGAAAAAATCATTGCACAACCTTCGTCGTGCTTAAGGCGGCACAAATCGTAAATAATCTCAAAACAGGTAGAATCATGCTCCCACCTTCGAATTTCAATAACTTCGATGGCGGGCTCCCGAGCGCCGCGCGCACCGCACCGCCTGGACTCCCCAGCGCCGTTTATGCGTCGCCGTTGCGTAAATACAATATTTCTGCTTACCAAGACCTGTACAAAATGTACGGGACCAAGGTAAACCATTCGTCGTGTTTAAGGCGGAACATATCGTAAATAATTGCAAAACAGATAGAATCATGCTCCTACCCTCGAATTTTAATAAATACGATAGCGAGTTCCCGAGCGCCGCACGCACTGCACCGCACCGCCTCGACTCCCAAGCGCCGTTCCTGCGTTGTTGCGAAAGCACAATATTTCTGCTTATCAAGAACCATAAAATATGTACGGGACCAAGGTAACAATAATAAAGCAACCAAAATCGTTTCTTATCGAGTTTAGGTACATTTATGAAACACACAGGTCAGAATAGTCCAGAACATATCCTAAACTAGCCTAACCTAACCAAACTTAGCCAAACCTAACCTAACCTAACCTAACCTAACCTAACCTAACCTAACCTAACCTAACCTAACCTAACCTAACCTAACCTAACCTAACCTAACCTAACCTAACCTAACCTAACCTAACCTAACCTAACCTAGCCTAGCCTAGCCTAACCTAAACTAAACTAACCTAACCTAACCTAACCTAGCCTAACCTAACCTAACCTCCCCACCCTATATCCCCTTCAACCCAGCATCCCATGGCTAAGCTAAGCTAAGCTAGCCTGACCTGACCTGACCTGACCTGACCTGAACCTAACCTAACCTAACCTAACCTAACCTAACCTAACCTAACCTAACCTAACCTAACCTAACCTAACCTAACCTAACCTAACCTAACCTGAGCTTAGATATAAGCTCATAACCTTATGAGCTTAGATATAAGCTAATAGACCAGAACCTAAGCTTAGCTAAGCTAACCTACCCTAACCTAACTAACCTATCCTAACCTAACCTAACCTAACCTAACCTAACCTAACCTAACCTAACCTAACCTAACCTAACCTAACCTAACCTAACCTAACCTAACCTAACCTAACCTAACCTAACCTAACCTAACCTAACCTCCCCACCCTACATCCCCTTCAACTCAGCATCCCATTGGCGTCCATGTTCCATGCCATATATAGGTGCCATATAGTGAGCTTTTATTTAGTTGTCATGTTCTCATTTTGCTTTACATTCCCCACCCAATCCCCCTGCAACCCATGGTCCCGTTGGCGTCGAGGATCAAATTTCATGGATTCTTGTTACCTTGGCCCGGTACATTTTTATGGTTCTTGATGCTGCTTGATGCACAGTAATGTTGTGACGCGCGCAGTAATGGCGCCGGTGTCGCGGGTGTCGCGGCTACTGTGTGAGTGTGCGACGCTCGGGAGTTCGCCATCGTAATTATAAAAAAATTGAAGGTAAGATTATGAATCTACCTGTTTTGTGATCATTTACGATATGTCCTGCCTTAAACACGACGAATGGTTTACTTTGGTCCCGTACATTTTGTAGAGTTCTTGGTAAGCAGGAATATTGTATTTACGCAACGGCAACGCAGAAACGGCGCTAGGGAGTCCAGGCGGTGCGGTGCGCGCGGCGCTCGGGGGCCCGCCATCGAAGTTATTGAAATTCGAAGGTAGGAGCATGATTCTACCCGTTTTGAGATTATTTACGATATGTCCTGCCTTAAACACGACGAATGGTGTACAATGATTTTTTCTAACGCTAGGTAGGAAAGTACACCCTGACCTTCAAGGCTAAATTGGTGCCCAAAGCCTCTAAAAACGTGTTGTTCTAGGGGGTTGGGGAACATGTCCGTAAGTGCCTAACGGCAACATTTCTGAAATGTAAGACGACACCCACTGCAAATGCATGAGAAAAACTGCAAGCATCCCCCTTACAAACGTCTGGTCTAGCGTGATCAACCTACCCAGACAATTGCATAATATTGCTGAAGTCAATCTCTTCAACCACCTTCAGAAGCTAACACAATGTTCGCCACTTCAGAAACTATCCTTATCGGCACACCATTCTCTAATCAATCAAGGCGGATCAGTCCTCCATTGGCTACAGTTGTCGGTAAAGGGGGTTCACCAATCCCTTTCGAATATTCACTACTCACTTTTCAAAATCTTGCCGGACGACAATAACTTACATCCAACGTAAGCCCAGTCTTCTTGTCCTAGAGGCCACACACCGCAATGTCACCGTCGCGCTCGTTCCAAGAACGCGCAATGGCGGCGATAGAGCTACGCATCCCATGCGACTTAATACAATTTACGTTAATATCTTTCATCACCAGTTTCAACGTGATTCAATGTGATTTAAATGCTTACGCCAGACGCAAACAACTTACAAGTGATGAGACCATATCATGGAGCAGCGTGATTTCGCATTTCCTTATTCATCTCTATTCTCTTCCACGTGACCTTGCCACCTGAAAAACTTACACGCGCGCAGTTCGTCCAAGGATAACACACTTCACACAACCGGAAGTAAAAATGCGCACGATCACGTCTTTCGAGGACCAGCTGAAAACCGGATGAACATGTTCAAACAAGGCTAAATATCCCATTTAAGGCCTCTGAAAACAGAGGTCCGACATTTGGACCTCGGTAATGACTACCGGACCTCGGCAGTGACGGGTTGTTGGGTGTGTAAGCGGATTTGGCCCTCTGTTTTCACGGCACACACACACACACACACACACACACACACACACACACACACACACACACACACACACACACACACACACACACACACACACACACACACACACACACACACACACACACACACACACACACACACACGCACACACACACACACACACATTCATTGCATTCAACAATCACAGACGTTTGGATGACGGACGACCACCTCATCGCAGCAAAGGTTTCCCAGCACGGCAAACGGCGGGCCCCAGCTCGGCGGTCAAGTCCGTAAGCGACCTGAGCTGGGTCGCTCCCCCGCACTGAATGTGGGGAGCAGCCCGGTGCTACCTTGTCGTGCTGTGCAGTGTAATTCGGGAAAGGTCCTAGCTACAAAAAACGGATTCCTAAACCTATGGGGAAAAACCAGCACGTTTATGCCGAACTGTGCTTGAAAAAAACCTTGCAAATGAGGAAAACCAGCACGTTTTGGCCGAATTGCGCGTGGAACAAAACCTCACGGCAATGAGAAAAAACCTGCTCGCTGGCAATTGAGCAGGTGAAAACCTCGCAACATTTACGTTGTTATATGTAATTATCTAAGTTGGTTTTGTGTAGGTATTTGAAGAGGATGTTTGTGTACTGCACGATTTTTTCACGGCAGCGTCTGTAGACTGGGCAAGCCAGCATGAAATGTGCCATCGTGTATGGTGTGTGGCAGTAGCGACAGAGTGGTGGTGGGTTGCATTCTATGATGTATGCGTGGGTTAGTTTTGTGTGGCCTATTCGCAGCCTAGCGAGAAGGATCTCCTTAAAGCGCGTGTTCTGGTTACCTGAGCTCCAGGGTGAGAGTGTTGGTTTGATGTGCGTGTGTTGGCGGCCGTGTTTGTCCCATTTACGTTGTAAAAAGCAGTGAGATGTTGAGTTTATGACATTGAGATAGTCGGATACTGGACCGGCAAGATGATTTCGGGCTGGCATGTTAATTCCGCGGCAACATCGGCGGGGTCGTTCCCCTGGGTGCCCTCATGGCATGGCACCCAAAGGAAGACAACGTGTGACTCCGCTGTTAGTGATGAAAGTGTGGAGGGGATTTTGTAAATCAAGGGGTGCGAGGAATTGTGCATAGCTGATATGGCGTGCAGGGAAGAGCTGGAATCGGTGCAAATTACAGTTTGTTTGATGGCATGTTCTTTAACGTGGCAAAGTGGTGAAAAGATTACCACTAATTCTGATGTGTGTACTGTATGACAATCTGAAAGGCGTTTGGCTTTAGTATAAATTGCAGATATATGCTGCTCTCGTGCGGCCTTCGCATCGGAAGCCATCAGCATAGAGGTATGTATATGTGTTGTGCTCAATACGAAATTCCGCGAACAGGGACTGGGCCTCCGTATTTGTAACGGTACGTTTTTTGTGCGTGAATAGAAACCGAATCGTTGCAATGGTGTCCAGCCAGAGCGGACGTAGTGGAGGCGCGGGCATCTTGTGAATGTGTGGCAGTTGGAAAAGGCGTTGTGCTTGTGTTACGTAGGCGCTGGTTGTGGGGTGCTTGCTGCGTTGTGAAGTGGGTGCTGTTATTGTTTTGAAAGTAGGCTGTGTGGGTCTGGCAGCTGCCCGGGCGTAAAATCCGAGAGATCGTTGTTTGCGTCGGTGTATAAGTGTTATGTGTGTACCCGACAACAGGCTGGACAACTGGAAGGTACGGAGGGCACCAGTGACCACGCGGAGAGCGGCGTTCTGGACCGTTTTCAGGGTGCTAATTTTGCTCGAAGAAATACCATCAAATATAAACGCATTGAGGTCCAAGATCGGTCGAATCAAGGCGGTGTACACACGGAGCAGGGTGCGCCTATCGGCTCCCCACTCTCGTCCGGGAGGACATTTTAAGGTATTAAGTCGTCGGGTGCCGCGCTATCTTAGGTCAGCAAATTGGACGAGAAAGTAAGTCGGCGATCCAGGGCGACCCCGAAATACTTAAATTGGGTGAAAAGTGGGATGAGTTGACAAGGCAGGTTCAAAGGGGGCTCGAAGCGCAACAATTACGTTCTGTCTGGAGAAAAAATAAGCGGTGAAATCTCAAGACCCCACCGTTCGCACCATTGGTGAATGTGATTTAGAGCTAGTTGTACATGGCGATTTGCTCGATCGACACTGGGATTCGTAAACCACGTCGCCAGGTCGTTGGCGAAGAGAGAATAATTCAGATGTGGCAAAATTTCATGCGTATCATTAAAAGCATCGTTGATCATAATTAAAAAGAGCGTCGGCGGGATCACGCTGCCTTGGGGTAGCCCGTGGTCCTGTTTCGCAGGCGCTGACAGCCTGTTCCCGCAGCGAGCGGCAAAGGTTCGATCTGCTAAAAAAAATTGCAAAAATTTGGCGAATCGGCCACGGATTCCTATCCTGTGCGGTTTAATCAGAAGGGCAGTCTTATTTACTTTATCAAATGCGACTTCAAGATCCAAAAATAGTGTAACCGTAACCCTTTTGTTGACAACCACGTTGGACTGAATCAACAAGTTGGACGAGGCTGTACGCCGTGGAGCGGCCAGGGCGAAGGCCGCTTTGGTTGGGGGAGATAAGATTGTGAGGCTCTACGTGGGCCCTGATACGAGCGGTGACCATTTCTTCAAATAGTTTCGGTGCACAGATTGACAGAGAGATAGGGCGATAGCTCGAAGGATCAGATGGAAGCTTGCGATGCTTTAGTATCGGGTTAATAGTGCTAGAGCGCCAAGTATAAGGGAACGTTTCATTAATTCAAATATCGTTAAAGGCAAAGAGAAGATTTAGCATTCCAGACTCAGACAGATTTCTGAAAAAGCGTAAGTGATCTGGTCTGGACCGACCGAGGTGTCGCTGCACTTGCTGAGGGCCAGCCTCAGTTCGTGCGGCGTGAAGAGTGCGTTATTGTGTTCAGTTTTGTCAGTAGTAAAGTCGGGCGCATGAAGTGTGATGTTGAGCAAATTCGTGAGCTGTTGGGAGTGTGGGAGTATTGATCGGACGATGGAACACGGACGTAGTGCAGTGCAAATTGCGTGGCGTCCTCAAATGGCACCTCATAGTGCTGGCTGTTGACTATAAGGTGTGGGATTTTGTAGTAGTATGTGCGTTTATTGGTGAAGATCTACGTTAGCGACCATATTTTTTGACAGGGCGTGAATCGGTTAAACGTGGTAGCGAAATTTTCCCAGTTTTTCATTTTTGCTTGTTTTATTACTACGTTGGCTTGGTGTCGAGCCCTGCGAGCTTCCTCCTCGCGGGCTGTGCAAATACAATTGCGAAAAGCACGCATGGCTCGGCGTCGCAGGGCCACTGCGCGCTGACACTCATCGTTCCACCAGGGCGCGTGTTTGTCCCCGGGCTGACGATGAGTGCGTGGAACAGACTGATGCGCTGAGGCCAAAGACTTTTCAAAAATTCAATAAGATTGGGTGTCGATTCAGCGGGGTGAGCCTCGTCTATATCAAATGAAATTTGAAATGTGATCCTAATTGTGAAATGTGAAATTTGAAATGTGAAATCTATTTGAAATGTGATCCAGTCCGCTTTCCGGAGGTTCCATCGAGGGAGGAAATGGATATCCACCTGTCCTGAGGGAACTTTTAATTCATGGCGAATTGGATAATGGTCACTGAACAGCGGATCTGTTTGTACGTTGTGTGTGAAGTGTGGCGCACTGCGTGGTGTTGAGAGAGCCGGGTCAATCACAGAGAAACTGACGGCTGCCCCTCGGTGTTGTATGTGTGTAGGTGTTTGACTGTTGAGGTATACGAGGTCATGAGTATGTAGTAGTGTGTGGAGCGTGGTGCCGCGGGGTTGTGTTGAATGGCACCCCTACGCTCGGTGGTGGGCGTTAAAATCGCCCAAGATTAGGCAGGGGGAGGGGATTTGAAAGAAGAGGCTGGAGAGCTGGGCGGCAGTGAGGGGGTTAGTTGTGGAAACATAAAGGGAGACGAGAGTGGGGCCAAGTTGTGCGATTTTTACGTTAACTGCTGTAAGATCAAGATTAGTATTAAAGTGCACTCGATGGTGCGGTAAATGACTGGACACATCCAGCGCCTTGCCGCCACGGTGAGGTGTGCCATTTACGTTATCGGTGTAGAGGCAATAATTTCGAATATTTAAGTTGCAGTCCGTGGAATCAGAGCCATTAAAAAGAGTCTCTTGAACAGCGGCAATCAATGGTTTATGCTTGACGATACATTCTTTTGAATTCGCTCTAATGAATACTAGGAATCTGATGTCCCATTGGAGCACGAGGACTACGAATTCATTAAATGGAGAGTGCATTTATGGGGAGGGAAGTGAGGCCGTCTTTCTGCCCGTGCAGCGGGGCGGAAGCGCGTTTGAACAGTCCCGGCGCGGGTCCGTTTGGAGGAGCCTGGAGAGAGGGAGGGCTGGCAGGGTGCTGGTCCTCTCTCAGGGGATGGGGAGGTCGTCCGACTAGTCCCTGATGGGTCTGTTCCCAGGCTGGTCCGGGGGAGCCAGTCGTCGACGACCCCGGCTCCGACACGGCCCTTGGTCGCGCACGGCGAGAGCCGCTGATCAACCATGGGCCCTGAGGAGGCGTCAGGGGGGGGGGGGGGGGGGGGCTCAAGGACGACGGGCCTGGCCTGAGCGGCCGGGACAAGCCTCAGGGGCCGAGGGCCGTGGACCGGACCTCAGGGGCTGGGGACCAGGCCTGGCAGGCCAGGGTGCGGACCATGGGGTGCCCCTCAATGGGCACCCGTTGGGCGGGACCAGACCCCCGCTCTCCTCTCCACCCCTAAAAGGGGCAGACCGGGCGTGCGCCTCCGCCGGCGTGGGTCAGGCCCCAGTCTCAAGGGGGGGGGGGGGAGCGCGGGGAGGGAGGAGCGAGAACAGCGTGCTACTTGTCTGCTTTTGCCTAGGTTGGGCCCGGAGCTGCGACGGGCAGGTGCGTCGGTCCCATGCCGGGTGGGAGCCAGTGCAGGTGGCGCAGCGCGGCCCCTGGGCCTCGCATTGGCGAGAGGAGTGGCGGCCCGCACATACCCCGCACTTGGGGTGGCGGGCGCGGCAGGTGCGCGCTCTATGACCGAAGGTCTGGCAGTGCGCGCACTGCTGCGGGGCGGGAATCCAGGGGCGCCCCGGAAACGCAATCGGAGCAGGGTTGGGCCCAAGCTCCGGGCGGCGCGATGGCAGGCGCACCACCTCCGTTACGCCGTGAGCTAGACGCTCGCCGAGAATGTCCTCCTCGGACATCTCGGCAAGGGCCGAGACGTACACGACCGCCTGAACACTGTTCAGGCGGTCTGCCATCACAACTACGACGTCTCGCACCAGGAAGCGGTTCAGCCTTAGAAGCACGAACGCCTGATGGGCGCCGTGGACTTTTATCAATAGAGCCGCCGAGTGAAGGGGTTTGGCCCCTCCACCTCTCCAACGTTGTGCTCTATTTCGCGGCGGATCGCAAACGGGTTAAGCGTGGCAAAATTTTGTCCGTCTCTATTTCTTATTGGAACAAACCATGGCCCGTCCAGTAGCCCGGGTGACGGGGGAGCGCGGGCCCCACGGCGGGGGTGGGTGCCGGCGCGATGGGGATGGGGAGGTGGGCGGCATACTTGGTGTTTGGTGTTTTTGGTGCTTGTGTTTTTGCTAGAGGTGAGTGCTTTAAGCGATAATGTGTGGCTTAAGGCTGACGGAGTGTAGGCTTAAGGCCGGACAGTGTTGCTGAAGGCTGTGTGTGTACCCTACGCATTTGACGAGACGGCGACGCGAAACAGGAAGAAACAATCGACGATAACTTAACCCTTCACAAGTGCACGAACTCGCAACCTGTTACTAGAACACCTTCCACGAGAAACTCAATCGACGACAATCTCTTAGCGAAACCAACGACGTACCCCCCCCCCCCCCCGTGTCGGCCCCAAACGCATCATCTACGACGGCTCCCACTGGCTGTGGCCGCGCCCGCGCAGCTCCTGACTGCCAAACCCTGTCTCTTACCGGCGTCGTCGTCGTTGGACGCCAATCCCCGCCGGTCGGTCGTCGGCCATGGCGAACGCGTCCGACTCGGACACGTGTCTGGCGGCGGCGGTGGCCAACCTGACGTGCCACGTATCTGGCGGCGACCTCACGTGCGAGCGGCCCGACGAGCGGGGCAGCGTGCTGTACATGGTGAACGCGGCCGTCGCGGTGGCGCTCATCGCTACGGGCCTGGCGCTCAACAGCCTGCTGGCGGTGACGATCGCACTCCAGGAGCGCTTCCACACGGCCATCAACGCGGCGCTGACGGCGCTGACCGTCTCCAACATGGCGCTGCTGCTGGTCATGGTGCCGCTGGTCGGTGACGCGCTCAGCGGCCGGCGCTGGCTGTGCTGGATGCACGCTATCTCGCTGCTCTGGCATCAGCTGAGCTCGCTGGCGTGCTACATGGCCGTGGCGGTGCTGCGCCTGTTGAAGGCCGTGCTGGACGTGCACGTGTCGCAGGGACGTGGCGCGCTGCTGGTCGCCGGCGCCGTGCCACCTCTGCTGGCCACCGCGCTGGCCATCCCGCTGGCATTGCTCGGGATATTCGAGTGCCGTCCGCTGGCGGCGGCGGACGCCGCTGGCCGAGCGGTTCTCTGCGTCACCATTATACACTCTTCCCCCGTGTTGTTGGCCCTGACGGCGCTGGAGGCGCTGGTCACGGTCAGCTGCGGCTTCTGCTACGGCGCCGTATTGTTTAAAGTCCTCAAGTCTCAGAGACGTCTGCGCAGGCACCAGCACCACCGGCCGCCAGCGCCGCGGGCCGGGCTTGGCGCCGCCGCTTGGCGAGCGGTTAACGCTGTGTGGGTGCTCGTGCGGTGCCGACGGCTTTGCCGCGCAGTCTCCTGCGAAGGCGTCAGCGGCTCCGCCCCGGAGGGAGACAGAGTTGGAGGGCCGGCGACGCAGCCCAACAAGCTGGGCGTCGACCAGCGCCGGGACGGACCAAACGGTGGGGGGACCGGACCGAACGGTAGTGGGATCGGACCGAAACACGGAGGAACAAAGCCGGATGCCCGTGTGACGGGACTGCAAGGCACGGGAGCCGGGCCAAGCGGTCATTCGACTACACCAGATGACCATGGAGCTGCGATGTTGGGACATCGGGTTGGTCATCAGACCCCGAAAACAAATAGATCCTATAAAAGATCTGGGAAACTGCAGCAACTACGCGTTCTGAGCCTCATCGATAAGGATCAAGGTGACGTCAGCGACAACGCGGCGGTCCGGCGCCTGGAGCGTAGCAGATCCGAGGCGACTCACAACAGCCAGAAGGAGGCCAGCGCGGATCAAAGCAGTCCGCAGCACACCAACACGAAGCAGGGAGGTCAGACCAACACAGCTCTGGATAATCAGCAGAGAGCAAGTCCGACCCATTGTCCTAGCCGGACAGTACAGAACAGCCAGCAGCATACCAGCACGATCCGTGAACAGCTCAGCGGCACGCAAGCCAACTTGGCAGTGTTCTCTGTCGCCGGCCCGGCTCGCTCGGAGGCCCCGGCCGCCCCTCGGCAGCGCGTCACCCCGATCGCCCAGCCGCTGTTCTCGCGCGTTGACGTCATCACGTGGATGTCGTCATGCTCGCACATGGCCACGCTGGTGGTGAGCGTGGCCTCCCGCATTGCCGTCATGGTCTCCACCGGCGGCAAGCCCCTGCCGTTCATGACCAGCATTGAGATGGACAGCAAAGACGCGGTCGTGATGGCCGTCTTGTTCCTGGTGACGGAGGTGATGCCGTTCGTGCTGGTGGTGTTCAGCAGTGCTCTGCGTCGAGCTATCTGGGAGAATGTGATGACCGTCTGGCGTGCTCTGTGCCGACGCTAACGTGCCCTGTCGAGCAGTCGCCACAAGCTGTCGAGAATCTATTGCCACGGGATCGAGGAGCCGTCGCTAGGCTCGAGAAGTCAACGGCAGGCGTCGAGGAGTCATCGTCAGGTGTCACGGAGTCATCGACAGATGTCGAGAAGTCGTATTCAGGTGTCGGTTTGTAGTCTTCAGGTGTCGATGAGTCGTTGTCAGGTGTCGAGGAGTCGTCGACAGGTGTCGAGAAGTCGTCGTCGGATGTCATGGAGTCGTCGTCAGATGTTGAGTCGAGATGTCGTCGCCAGGTGGTCGAGAGGTCGTCGTAAGATATGGAGTCATCAACAGGTGTCGTGAAGTTGCTGTCAGTTGAAGTTGACAGGTGTCGAGGAGTCGTCGAAAAAAGTGGAGTAGTTGTCGTTAGGTGTACAAAAGTCGTCGACAGGTGTCAAGAAGCCATCCTCAGGTGTCCAGTAGTAGTCGTCAGGTGTCAAGAAGTCGTCGCCAGGTGGTCAAGAGGTCGGCGCTAGATGTCAAGGAGTAGTGATGAGTCCAGGGGGGCGCGGGCCCATGTCCCCTTGGCACCCTCAACAGTCAGATAGGCTCCGAAGCGGACCATGGCTGGACGAAAGGACGCAGGTTTTTAACACAAACCGCAAAACATTGGACGTCTTTGTGCTACAGCTCACCCATAACAACTACAAGCGAAAATGAAGCCCCCATGAGTGGACAAAAGCAATTCCTTGCTGACTGAGAGGATCGTGATTGGGGAATTTTTTTTGGAGGGAAAAAAAATTTAAGGCGCATTACGCTGTCCCGAGTCCCCATGCTGCTGCCGGGGCTCTAATTTCCAACTATTTCCGTCTCCGATTGTTAGAAGCCTTTCACACTGCCCTTGATTTATCTGTATTTGCTCGGAGGGCCCTATGCTGCTGTCGGGCTCTAATTTCCACTTTTTTCCGTCTCCGATTGCTAGAAGCCTTCCACGCTGCCCTTGTTTTATCTGTATTTGCTAGGAAGGCCACATGCTGCTGTCGGGACCTAATATACCAGCCTGCAGCGGCACTCTGGATTGATCAGAGGCCGTCCACGGATTCTTCCCACTTCCCCGAAAGACTGCATGTGCTATTGTCGGATGTTCCACATGCTAACCTGCCGGGGTGCCTGTGGTTGTACAAGGGCCCTTCACATTGATCTCGTTATTTCCACTTGCTCGGAGTGTCCTACGCTGTGGCTAGGGGCCATACAAGGCAATTACTCGGGGCACATGAAGAGGCCTCCGGTCTGGTGTTCTTCGATTTTATCGGAGTGCTTTCGCGTTTGACGGACCCTTTTATGTGAACCAGCTGGAGCACTCTTGATCGCTCCTGGACCCTTCACATTGGCCTTGGGCCCTCTCCATGAACAACGTTCTCTGTTGCCAAAAGGCTCACATGTGCTTGGAAGCGCCTGCTTTTCCGTCGACCAGGGTGTTGACCAAGTCCATGATCTACACGATGACAATTTTCCTAGGCGACTTAGCCACAGTGATGATTTTCCTTGGCACCTTAGCCGCAGATAGCAGCGGCCGCATATGTTCCGATCAAAGTTGCGCGCAATGGCTGAAGATAATTTTTCGCGTCACCGGCGTCGCATAATTCTTCTTCCTTGGTTACTGAATTTGTGATGTTCAGTGTATTTGTGCGCCACATTTTGAAAACACTTGAACGATAACATATTCCGTGCTCCTTTATTACAGTAAAAAGACAACTCGATGTAAGAAATAAATGCCTTCAGCTCCACGCTTTGCGGCATTATGAGTTGAAAGCTCTTACGATGGATCGATAACCTGCTAAGTCAGTACCTCTTGGTATGTTGGGGGACTTCAACTCAACATAACGACTTTCAACTCATGATGACAAAAAGGAACTCTGCATCAGTCGTTGGCCATCAGCTGATTACAACATTCACTAGCTAACTAGCGGCGGGAAATTGGCTACCCGCAACGAGGCCTGGGATCGAGTGTCGCGTTTGCTTTTGATGGCGTTTGGCAGCCAACTTCAGCTCATTTTTTCCATATCTGCTCTGAAACACGTGACCTCGAATTGACAAAACCCGACATGATCTGGAGGAACTAAACGCGCTTATTGTACTTACAGCGGTAACAGGAAAAGGCCTCCCGCATGAAAAATAAACACAGAATCCTATGTTTATGTTAGAATCCTAACACAAACAAATCTTGAAAATTGCATGATCGAAATCCGAGGACTTTTTGACCGAGCCCAAAACTCCAGGGTCCTGCAATGTTGCTCGGCCAACCCCATGAAGTCCTGGACCCACCACTGTCGGTAAATGTGTTGTAATAAGTTGTCGCCTGTTATGTTCGACTGGATGGAGTACCTAGACTTAAGAAATGCTGGGGAAGGCGTTCAAAAATTCCACGCTCGTGGTCGCTCGTTGAAACTTGTACCGTCTGCGCTTTACGTGCTCGTAGTGAAGTGTGATGGCATCGACGCGGTCGGGAGGTGTTTGATGTTTTGCTTCGGGATGTCAGTACAGGAGATCGTTCCTCACCTCGGGGTTTAGCGCACCTGGCACGTCACCGTGGGTAGAGTTCAAGGCAGAAATCCATGGTAAAGTTCGTTCTCTATCGCCACACCCATGGGCGCGGGCAGGTGGCTGATAGCAATTAGGCAAGGATGCAGAGTGGAACTTGTGCTTTGGAACCGCGGCACCTAACAACTGCGGTGGATAACTTGTAGAGTAGTTCTGGGGAGGTCTGGCGGAAACGTAACGACGCCTCAGTATTACTTAGCCTTGGACATGTTCATTTCGTAGTAACTTGCTGCTACCAAAGCAGTCATTTGCTTGCCGTAGATTGGAAAGCCGCACAAACTTGCCGCCAACGTGGGATGTTTTGAGAAGGCTAATTCTCCGAGATATTTAGAAAAGAACAAGACCCAAAAATCGAAACCAGAGTGGACTAGATCAGACCGGACCGAAGTGAAAGAGGACATGCTCGTTCGTTTATTAGGGATGCTTCCACGTGGTGGCAACTCTGCACGGCTTCCATCGGTTTTGCACTTTTGTACAAGAACGTCAAGACATCAAAGCATGCGAGAAACACAGTTCTAAAGTCGGCATAAACACACACGCACGCACACAGTCACACCACTCTGTCACAAAGTTACAAAGTCAGGACATTGAAACAGACCAGAAGGCACGCCGTGATGAGGCATAGGTAGCCGCCGGGGGCAAGCAGTTCCACGCGGCAGCCGCCCGTGCGGAAGCCGACGCTGACCGGCAGGCGATCTGACACGTTCTAGGTGCAGTAAACCGTTGCCATCGGCCGCGGCTCGGATATGGCGCTGGGAGGCCTCCGCTCGCGTACGGAAAAGCGGACGCACGAGAGGGGTGCTCCGCTGACATGCAATGCACGGTACGCACTGACACAGTCACGTCGGCGCACTATCTCCGCCACACTGCACCATCCCAGCGTTTCTATTACGGGCGTAATGGGGTCGCAGGGGCATAAGCCGATCGCCAGTCTAGCGGCAAAGTGGACTACCTTCTGGACCCGGCCCGAATGGCAGCCGGCAGTGCCTCCCTACACGGACAAACGGTTCTGTATGGGTGAAAGACGTTCGCACGAACGAGAGGCTTCAAAACATCGGGGGTGATGCGGTGTTGAATGTCGAACGAACCTTGAAGAACGACACGAGTATGGTGTGGCAGCATCGAAAGACCCCGGCCATGTGGGTCTTCCAGTTCGGGTATTGGTCGAGGAGAACACCCAGTACCTTCACTGTTGTTGAAGGGTGGATAGTTGAGCCAGAAATGTTCATGTGAAAGTCGCCGATCTTTTGAATGCTAGACATTGTGCTGGTCAGAGTGTGTTCTCGGGCTCATTTTAGACTGCTTGATTGAAACCAAACTTGGAGGCCCGGCTTGGACTCCTCGTCTCGGGATCTGACATGGGACAGGCCGACGACATCGGCCGTCGAGTGTGGAACAGTCGGGTACCATCGGTGTAGGGCTGGAGGCGGCCATGAGGGAGGAGCCTGGAGAGGTCGTTGATAAAGGCGATGACCAGGATAGGCCCGACCAGGGATCCCTGAGCCACACTGTGTGAGAGCGACAACGGCTCCGAGCCGCCCGCCAACTGTCTCCTACCTCGCAAATGGCTGTGGAACCGTCCGAAGGCCACACCACACCATCCGCGCTTACGCATGAGGACGGCATGGTCGACACTGTCGAAGGCCTTGGTGGGGTCGATCGAGCGATGCGAAATGATCGCTGTCGACGGCCCTTGCGAGCCGTGCGACAGCGTCGAGCACGGCGTCCTCCGTAGGGTGACACGCTTTGTACTCGTACTGTAACGGCGACAGTAAGTGGTGATTGAGCAGATATGAGCTGAGTTGAGCTCAGACGACTTTTTCGGTAATTTTTTTTATAGCACAGAGAGGACTGAGATTAGAAAGTTGTTAATATTTGCTGGGTTACCTGACTTGAACACGAGAGCGACACGAACGGCTTTCCAGACATCGGAAAAAGTACATGAGACAGCAGAACAGTTGATCAGGTGGGATAGGTGTGAAACAAGGACCAGAAGACACTTTCGGACAGCCAGCAGAGGTACACCACTGTGAACTGTCATCGCAAATGGTCTTATCCACCTCCGCTTCCCGAGGTCGCTGACCAACGCAAGAGGCCTTCTAGCACTCTGGATCCAGTCTCTATCCCTGTTTAGCAAATGTTACCCTCGCCGGCTCGGACCCCCTTACCGACACAGAACCCTCTGTTAGGCGCTGTGCCCCCTGACCGACGCGGGGGGGGGGGTTCATTGTTGAAGGAGTTCTGACCAATCAAATCGCGGGTTCCAGCCTTGTCCTTGCTTTGGAAATGGGCTCCCAGAGCTCAGACCGACACGAAGCCAATTATTTATTGTTGGTGATTTCAGACAAAAAAGACCTTATTGTCCTAGCGTGTTCCCAAACGTTGCAAGAGACTCAGGAGGCTCTCTTACTGACATTTCAGGGCGCTGACCGGGGGTCCTTGATGTGGCCTACAGCGATCCCTTCGTACCTACCAATAAGGCACTTCATCGAAGGCCTTTCATCGGGCCCCCTCGAACACTGTCCCAAACTGATTCTAGGCTGCTTGCCATACACGGCCCTTGTTGTGCACTGTGGTCCCCAGATCAATACAGGGGTTCTTCTCGTTCTAGGGGCCCCAACCGATGTAAATCGTCGGCCTCGGCGTTGTTCCCTGCCTGGGCAACGGGCCCTGAATCCTAGACTCGACACTGAAATAATCCGATCGCGAATCCGCACATGTCACGATCGTTAAGCGTCCACCGTAGGGGTGTAGTTTCACAAAATAGGCAAGGGGGCTGAACGGGGAAGCCCTGGCTTTAACTATACCAAACACAGGTGAATTCCTCAATCTGGAAGGGAGAGAATGTCCATTTAATGTTAACTTCAAATTGACCAGCGATAATGGCGACCAGCGATAACAACACTAATGTAACGGAGAAGTAACGCGAGCTGCGTCTTCTGAACACGTCAAATAAGAAAGACACGCTTGTGAACTAACATACATATAGAACTAACTAGATAAAACTAATATGTATAGATAATAATATAATATAATATTTAATACATAAAATATATAAAAATATATAATAATATAATATATAAATAAAATAATATAATATATATATATATATATATAAATATATAAATAATATAATAGAACTAACATACATAGAACATAACATACATAACATACATACACATGTGCACATAGAAGCCGTTACAACTATTCACAACAGTGCTGATACATACTTAAGCCATTTAATTTCAAAAAGTAGCATCTTCATAGTCAAGAAACTCATTCGATCCTTGGCATGCGCAGGCATGTAAAAGCAGACGTCACATGACCTTTTTCAAGTGCTCAAGTGTTCTGTATTCTGTGCGTTCAAGCGCTCTGTCCTCCCTGTGGGACACAGAGGAGCACGCGGTCTCTCAGACTGCAGCCCGGTCGATCATTCCGGCAACCCGGGGCTGCGGCTCGGCGGGAATCTGCCATCTCTCTCCTAAAAATGCAACCCATCTGGCAGAAACGGATCCTGAACTTGACGAGAGATCTCCACCGCCTCCTCGGCCCCGCTCGCGGCGTAATAGGCAATTCTGTACCTGCATTGTCGCGCGGACTGGCGTAGCTCACAGAAGTGCAGGTGGGACCGTCGTCGTTGGACGTCATATCGTTGAGCGTGGCGGACAGGCTGTGTCCGACGAGCGACCTCAAACAATTGGCGTTAATCTGTTGCACGTCGCCGAGCTGGTCGATGTGCTGGATTGTTGCGGTCTCCGGCTCAACGATTATGCTCAACCAGTGGGGATCGCTGCTGTATTCTCGAAAATTGCGCGTCCAACCGAGTTTAAACTTGGGGTTGTGCAGGCACACCAGCATACCTGGGTAGAAACATGTGGAAGCCGACTGTTTGGGCTGCTATTTTTTCCTGGGCAAAAACGTCAGCCTCATTTTTGGCTCGCACAACCGCATGTAATGAGCTCAGATGCTTCCGCAGAATATCG
>NW_023596448.1:32764514-32784692 GCF_011947565.3 Pollicipes pollicipes
GCCATTGAATCGTGCAATCGGAGGCGAAGAAAGCTTCTGGTGTACCGGGTATTGCAGGTGACAAAAGCTGGCACTTTTACGGGCTAATTGATCACAAAATTGCAAAGATGAAAACAGATTTGAACGGAACCTACCATATTACGATATATTATTCCAGCTAGACGAAGCCCAAAGCTTGGTATTGGTCTGTACTCGCTGACGCTTGCAGCGTGAGCATGTGCAGAGCACATATAGGAACGGTGACGTTCCGCTGCATGAGCAAGTTGAGCCATACAGTGCTGCCAAACATAGAACCTTTAATCAGGGTAGTTTTTAGCAGGTGACAGAAACGAACTACAAACTATACAATGTGCTTGGGAAGCAAATGCTGAATGCTTCCGTGAGAGTCGAGTACGCGTAAACGGCAAACCAAACTAGCACTGCTTCATAACGTTAGATTGGTGTCGACAAAGTGCCTGAAGTAGAGCCCTGTCGTGCAGATATGCGAAGTCTGTGCTTTTTTAGCGAAAGTGGCATTGTCGCTGTCGCAACTGTGAAAGCGTGTGGTTCACCCGTGTAATTTCAGCGTAGACTCGTTAGAGCAATATGCGATGTAGCAAGCAATGCGTTTACCAAAAATTATTGCAATATTAAACCGACTGATGAGAGGGATTGTTGCCTTTTACAGACCACCTAAAAAGAACAAAATGCGATTAAACGGATTGTGATGGGCATAGTCGTGCTCCTTGTGGTTGTTGAAAGTGCTGGAAGTATCATAATTTGACGAAACGAGGGGTTCTGATCCGTTGCGTCATGCCACGTGCTGCATCACATTCAACCAATTACCGACCGGGAGCAAAAATTGGTGTCCGGAACGTCTGCAGTCGGTACCACCGTTCCTGGCCATGAGACATCTCGCAGCAGAGAAACAGCAGCACGGCAACATCGGAAATGAAACAAAGGTCTACTTAATCGCATTCGAGATCAGGAACAATAGATGTGATACCTTCATGAGATAAATGTAATAGATGTTTATTTGTTGATTACGTACCAGCTATCTCTCGCTACTCTGCTATTCATAAACTGCTAAACATAAACTATTACAATAGTTTATAAGCATATTGAATAGTTTATAAACATAAACTATTCATAAACTGCTGTCGGAGGGAGCGACGGTGAAGCCTGCTGCACAATCCGCTGCCGTTCCAGCACGCCTGCAGAGGCTGCGGGCTATACGGCCCGCGCATAGATCGCTGCACAATGCGTGGCCGCGGCTAACGTGCAACATTATAGCCTCCACGTGTGCGCCTCACGCGTGCATCCCACGAGTACCTTGGATGCCCGGAAGACAATGCCCCCACCACTGTCTTCCAAGAACACGTGCGCAAGATGCGCGCAACAAAGATCCGTAAGTGGCCACGTGCGGATGTATTGGGAGCTCGTCCAACGCGATCCAGTGTCTTCTCACCAGCCTTTGGAACCACATCTTCAAGATTGCTGACTGTAACTGGCGGCAACGGTGGTAAAGTAAGTTATACCTTCTTACTTGAGAACCCTACCAGGGCTGCTGTTTTTTTCGCAAAATTTGAGCACTCTGGCCTTTTTGTGCGAAATCGTTGACACACTAGTACTACGATGCCTACTCCACCGCCCCACACTCCGCCCACACCAGGGTCACTTCCCATCACACTTCCCATCAAATCGCCGCTTTCATTCCGGCATATGACGCATCACTGCAACACTTTTAGAGGAGGTTTGCGAAGCGAAAGCTCTTGGTTCATGGCCCAATGTTGCTGCCCTCAACGTTTTAAAATAAGCATTGCAACGAAGCGTGGCTGAACTATTTCAGAACCGGTTTGACCTTAGCCACGTACGAAATTTTGAAAACAAATCGCCGAGCGTTTAACAGCCTCTGTATAAGCAGTCCACCTCGCATCCACCCGCTCTCAAAAACCACCACCGAAGCGGTGGCAGAAGGCTTCTTGGAAAACATTATCCCTTAGCACGGTATCAGAAATTATTTGCTTAGTGATAGAGACATAAATTTTATCTCAAAAGTAATGCAGTCCATGTGTAAACTTATCAGCATCAAGAGGCTCCTTATAACCCCGCTCCGTCCCACCGCAAACTGGATAGTCGAATTACTGCAATCCACACACGGGAACGTGCTGTCACGATTCGTCGATTCTTCCCAGAAAAAGTGGGAAGAGGTTCTCCCGTCGGTTGTCATGGTGATAAGAATGTCGATGCATCTTTCCACCGGCCACACTCCCGCCCGAGTTTCCATTGGCCGTGGCTTGCTTCTGCCGCTTAATGTGGACACGCGGGTCTCCGCTGACCTGTACACATCGATCGACTCATGCTGCGATATTCTGCGGAAGCATCTGAGCTCATTACATGCGGTTGTGCGAGCCAAAAATGAGGCTGACGTTTTTGCCCAGGAAAAAATAGCAGCCCAAACAGTCGGCTTCCACATGTTTCTACCCAGGTATGCTGGTGTGCCTGCACAACCCCAAGTTTAAACTCGGTTGGACGCGCAATTTTCGAGAATACAGCAGCGATCCCCACTGGTTGAGCATAATTGTTGAGCCGGAGACCGCAACAATCCGGCACATCGACCAGCTCGGCGACGTGCAACAGATTAACGCCAATTGTTTGGGGTCGCTCGTCGGACACAGCCTGTCCGCCACGCTCAACGATATGACGTCCAACGACGACGGTCCCACCTGCACTCCTGTGAGCTACGCCAGTCCGCGCGACAATGCAGGTACAGAATTGCCTATTACGCCGCGAGCGGGGCCAGGGAGGCGGTGGAGATCTCTCGTCAAGTTCAGGATCCGTTTCTGCCAGATGGGTTGCATTTTTAGGAGAGAGATGGCAGATTCCCGCCGAGCCGCAGCCCCGGGTTGCCGGAATGATCGACCGGGCTGCAGTCTGAGAGACCGCGTGCTCCTCTGTGTCCCACAGGGAGGACAGAGCGCTTGAACGCACAGAATACAGAACACTTGAGCACTTGAAAAATGTCATGTGACGTCTGCTTTTACATGCCTGCACATGCCAAGGATCGAATGAGTTTCTTGACTATGAAGATGCTACTTTTTGAAATTAAATGGCTTAAGTATGTATCAGCACTGTTGTGAATAGTTGTAACGGCTTCTATGTGCACATGTGTATGTATGTTATGTATGTTATGTTCTATGTATGTTAGTTCTATTATATTATTTATATATTTATATATATATATATATATTATATTATTTTATTTATATATTATATTATTATATATTTTTATATATTTTATATATTAAATATTATATTATATTATTATCTATACATATTAGTTTTATCTAGTTAGTTCTATATGTATGTTAGTTCACAAGCGTGTCTTTCTTATTTGACGTGTTCAGAAGACGCAGCTCGCGTTACTTCTCCGTTACATTAGTGTTGTTATCGCTGGTCGCCATTATCGCTGGTCAATTTGAAGTTAACATTAAATGGACATTCTCTCCCTTCCAGATTGAGGAATTCACCTGTGTTTGGTATAGTTAAAGCCAGGGCTTCCCCGTTCAGCCCCCTTGCCTATTTTGTGAAACTACACCCCTACGGTGGACGCTTAACGATCGTGACATGTGCGGATTCGCGATCGGATTATTTCAGTGTCGAGTCTAGGATTCAGGGCCCGTTGCCCAGGCAGGGACAACGCCGAGGCCGACGATTTACATCGGTTGGGGCCCCTAGAACGAAGAAGAACCCCTGTATTGATCTGGGGACCACAGTGCACAACAAGGGCCGTGTATGGCAAGCAGCCTAGAATCAGTTTGGGACAGTGTTCGAGGGGGCCCGATGAAAGGCCTTCGATGAAGTGCCTTATTGGTAGGTACGAAGGGATCGCTGTAGGCCACATCAAGGACCCCCGGTCAGCGCCCTGAAATGTCAGTAAGAGAGCCTCCTGAGTCTCTTGCAACGTTTGGGAACACCCTAGGACAATAAGGGTCTTTTTTGTCTGAAATCACCAACAATAAATAATTGGCTTCGTGTCGGTCTGAGCTCTGGGAGCCCATTTCCAAAGCAAGGACAAGGCTGGAACCCGCGATTTGATTGGTCAGAACTCCTTCAACAATGAACCCCCCCCCCCCCGCGTCGGTCAGGGGGCACAGCGCCTAACAGAGGGTTCTGTGTCGGTAAGGGGGTCCGAGCCGGCGAGGGTAACATTTGCTAAACAGGGATAGAGACTGGATCCAGAGTGCTAGAAGGCCTCTTGCGTTGGTCAGCGACCTCGGGAAGCGGAGGTGGATAAGACCATTTACGATGACAGTTCACAGTGGTGTACCTCTGCTGGCTGTCCGAAAGTGTCTTCTGGTCCTTGTTTCACACCTATCCCACCTGATCAACTGTTCTGCTGTCTCATGTACTTTTTCCGATGCCTGGAAAGCCGTTCGTGTCGCTCTCGTGTTCAAGTCAGGTAACCCAGCAAATATCAACAACTTTCTAACCTCAGTCCTCTCTGTGCTATAAAAAAAAAATTACCGAAAAAGTCGTCTGAGCTCAACTCAGCTCATATCTGCTCAATCACCACTTACTGTCGCCGTTACAGTACGAGTACAAAGCGTGTCACCCTACGGAGGACGCCGTGCTCGACGCTGTCGCACGGCTCGCAAGGGCCGTCGACAGCGATCATTTCGCATCGCTCGATCGACCTCACCAAGGCCTTCGACAGTGTCGACCATGCCGTCCTCATGCGTAAGCGCGGATGGTGTGGTGTGGCCTTCGGACGGTTTCACAGCCATTTGCGAGGTAGGAGACAGTTGGCGGGCGACTCGGAGCCGTTGTCGCTCTCACACAGTGTGGCTCAGGGATCCCTGGTCGGGCCTATCCTGGTCATCGCCTTTATCAACGACCTCTCCAGGCTCCTCCCTCATGGCCGCCTCCAGCCCTACACCGATGGTACCCGACTGTTCCACACTCGACGGCCGATGTCGTCGGCCTGTCCCATGTCAGATCCCGAGACGAGGAGTCCAAGCCGGGCCTCCAAGTTTGGTTTCAATCAAGCAGTCTAAAATGAGCCCGAGAACACACTCTGACCAGCACAATGTCTAGCATTCAAAAGATCGGCGACTTTCACATGAACATTTCTGGCTCAACTATCCACCCTTCAACAACAGTGAAGGTACTGGGTGTTCTCCTCGACCAATACCCGAACTGGAAGACCCACATGGCCGGGGTCTTTCGATGCTGCCACACCATACTCGTGTCGTTCTTCAAGGTTCGTTCGACATTCAACACCGCATCACTCCCGATGTTTTGAAGCCTCTCGTTCGTGCGAACGTCTTTCACCCATACAGAACCGTTTGTCCGTGTAGGGAGGCACTGCCGGCTGCCATTCGGGCCGGGTCCAGAAGGTAGTCCACTTTGCCGCTAGACTGGCGATCGGCTTATGCCCCTGCGACCCCATTACGCCCGTAATAGAAACGCTGGGATGGTGCGGTGTGGCGGAGATAGTGCGCCGACGTGACTGTGTCAGTGCGTACCGTGCATTGCATGTCAGCGGAGCACCCCTCTCGTGCGTCCGCTTTTCCGTACGCGAGCGGAGGCCTCCCAGCGCCATATCCGAGCCGCGGCCGATGGCAACGGTTTACTGCACCTAGAACGTGTCAGATCGCCTGCCGGTCAGCGTCGGCTTCCGCACGGGCGGCTGCCGCGTGGAACTGCTTGCCCCCGGCGGCTACCTATGCCTCATCACGGCGTGCCTTCTGGTCTGTTTCAATGTCCTGACTTTGTAACTTTGTGACTGAGTGGTGTGACTGTGTGCGTGCGTGTGTGTTTATGCCGACTTTAGAACTGTGTTTCTCGCATGCTTTGATGTCTTGACGTTCTTGTACAAAAGTGCAAAACCGATGGAAGCCGTGCAGAGTTGCCACCACGTGGAAGCATCCCTAATAAACGAACGAGCATGTCCTCTTTCACTTCGGTCCGGTCTGATCTAGTCCACTCTGGTTTCGATTTTTGGGTCTTGTTCTTTTCTAAATATCTCGGAGAATTAGCCTTCTCAAAACATCCCACGTTGGCGGCAAGTTTGTGCGGCTTTCCAATCTACGGCAAGCAAATGACTGCTTTGGTAGCAGCAAGTTACTACGAAATGAACATGTCCAAGGCTAAGTAATACTGAGGCGTCGTTACGTTTCCGCCAGACCTCCCCAGAACTACTCTACAAGTTATCCACCGCAGTTGTTAGGTACCGCGGTTCCAAAGCACAAGTTCCACTCTGCATCCTTGCCTAATTGCTATCAGCCACCTGCCCGCGCCCATGGGTGTGGCGATAGAGAACGAACTTTACCATGGATTTCTGCCTTGAACTCTACCCACGGTGACGTGTCAGGTGCGCTAAACCCCGAGGTGAGGAACGATCTCCTGTACTGATATCCCGAAGCAAAACATCAAACACCTCCCGACCGCGTCGATGCCATCACACTTCACTACAACGAGCACGTAAAGCGCAGACGGTACAAGTTTCAACGAGCGACCACGAGCGTGGAATTTTTGAACGCCTTCCCCAGCATTTCTTAAGTCTAGGTACTCCATCCAGTCGAACATAACAGGCGACAACTTATTACAACACATTTACCGACAGTGGTGGGTCCAGGACTTCATGGGGTTGGCCGAGCAACATTGCAGGACCCTGGAGTTTTGGGCTCGGTCAAAAAGTCCTCGGATTTCGATCATGCAATTTTCAAGATTTGTTTGTGTTAGGATTCTAACATAAACATAGGATTCTGTGTTTATTTTTCATGCGGGAGGCCTTTTCCTGTTACCGCTGTAAGTACAATAAGCGCGTTTAGTTCCTCCAGATCATGTCGGGTTTTGTCAATTCGAGGTCACGTGTTTCAGAGCAGATATGGAAAAAATGAGCTGAAGTTGGCTGCCAAACGCCATCAAAAGCAAACGCGACACTCGATCCCAGGCCTCGTTGCGGGTAGCCAATTTCCCGCCGCTAGTTAGCTAGTGAATGTTGTAATCAGCTGATGGCCAACGACTGATGCAGAGTTCCTTTTTGTCATCATGAGTTGAAAGTCGTTATGTTGAGTTGAAGTCCCCCAACATACCAAGAGGTACTGACTTAGCAGGTTATCGATCCATCGTAAGAGCTTTCAACTCATAATGCCGCAAAGCGTGGAGCTGAAGGCATTTATTTCTTACATCGAGTTGTCTTTTTACTGTAATAAAGGAGCACGGAATATGTTATCGTTCAAGTGTTTTCAAAATGTGGCGCACAAATACACTGAACATCACAAATTCAGTAACCAAGGAAGAAGAATTATGCGACGCCGGTGACGCGAAAAATTATCTTCAGCCATTGCGCGCAACTTTGATCGGAACATATGCGGCCGCTGCTATCTGCGGCTAAGGTGCCAAGGAAAATCATCACTGTGGCTAAGTCGCCTAGGAAAATTGTCATCGTGTAGATCATGGACTTGGTCAACACCCTGGTCGACGGAAAAGCAGGCGCTTCCAAGCACATGTGAGCCTTTTGGCAACAGAGAACGTTGTTCATGGAGAGGGCCCAAGGCCAATGTGAAGGGTCCAGGAGCGATCAAGAGTGCTCCAGCTGGTTCACATAAAAGGGTCCGTCAAACGCGAAAGCACTCCGATAAAATCGAAGAACACCAGACCGGAGGCCTCTTCATGTGCCCCGAGTAATTGCCTTGTATGGCCCCTAGCCACAGCGTAGGACACTCCGAGCAAGTGGAAATAACGAGATCAATGTGAAGGGCCCTTGTACAACCACAGGCACCCCGGCAGGTTAGCATGTGGAACATCCGACAATAGCACATGCAGTCTTTCGGGGAAGTGAGAAGAGTCCGTGGACGGCCTCTGATCAATCCAGAGTGCCGCTGCAGGCTGGTATATTAGGTCCCGACAGCAGCATGTGGCCTTCCTAGCAAATACAGATAAAACAAGGGCAGCGTGGAAGGCTTCTAGCAATCGGAGACGGAAAAAAGTGGAAATTAGAGCCCGACAGCAGCATAGGGCCCTCCGAGCAAATACAGATAAATCAAGGGCAGTGTGAAAGGCTTCTAACAATCGGAGACGGAAATAGTTGGAAAATAGAGCCCCGGCAGCAGCATGGGGCCTCGGGACAGCGTAATGCGCCTTAAATTTTTTTCCCTCCAAAAAAAAATTCCCCAATCACGATCCTCTCAGTCAGCAAGGAATTGCTTTTGTCCACTCATGGGGGCTTCATTTTCGCTTGTAGTTGTTATGGGTGAGCTGTAGCACAAAGACGTCCAATGTTTTGCGGTTTGTGTTAAAAACCTGCGTCCTTTCGTCCAGCCATGGTCCGCTTCGGAGCCTATCTGACTGTTGAGGGTGCCAAGGGGACATGGGCCCGCGCCCCCCTGGACTCATCACTACTCCTTGACATCTAGCGCCGACCTCTTGACCACCTGGCGACGACTTCTTGACACCTGACGACTACTACTGGACACCTGAGGATGGCTTCTTGACACCTGTCGACGACTTTTGTACACCTAACGACAACTACTCCACTTTTTTCGACGACTCCTCGACACCTGTCAACTTCAACTGACAGCAACTTCACGACACCTGTTGATGACTCCATATCTTACGACGACCTCTCGACCACCTGGCGACGACATCTCGACTCAACATCTGACGACGACTCCATGACATCCGACGACGACTTCTCGACACCTGTCGACGACTCCTCGACACCTGACAACGACTCATCGACACCTGAAGACTACAAACCGACACCTGAATACGACTTCTCGACATCTGTCGATGACTCCGTGACACCTGACGATGACTCCTCGACGCCTGCCGTTGACTTCTCGAGCCTAGCGACGGCTCCTCGATCCCGTGGCAATAGATTCTCGACAGCTTGTGGCGACTGCTCGACAGGGCACGTTAGCGTCGGCACAGAGCACGCCAGACGGTCATCACATTCTCCCAGATAGCTTGACGCAGAGCACTGCTGAACACCACCAGCACGAACGGCATCACCTCCGTCACCAGGAACGAGACGGCCAGCACGGCCGCGTCTTTGCTGTCCATCTCAATGCTGGTCATGAACGGCAGGGGCTTGCCGCCGGTGGAGACCATGACGGCAATGCGGGAGGCCACGCTCACCACCAGCGTGGCCATGTGCGAGCATGACGACATCCACGTGATGACGTCAACGCGCGAGAACAGCGGCTGGGCGATCGGGGTGACGCGCTGCCGAGGGGCGGCCGGGGCCTCCGAGCGAGCCGGGCCGGCGACAGAGAACACTGCCAAGTTGGCTTGCGTGCCGCTGAGCTGTTCACGGATCGTGCTGGTATGCTGCTGGCTGTTCTGTACTGTCCGGCTAGGACAATGGGTCGGACTTGCTCTCTGCTGATTATCCAGAGCTGTGTTGGTCTGACCTCCCTGCTTCGTGTTGGTGTGCTGCGGACTGCTTTGATCCGCGCTGGCCTCCTTCTGGCTGTTGTGAGTCGCCTCGGATCTGCTACGCTCCAGGCGCCGGACTGCCGCGTTGTCGCTGACGTCACCTTGATTCTCATCGGTGGGGCTCAGAACGCGTAGTTGCTGCAGTTTCCCAGATCTTTTATAGGATCTATTTGTTTTCGGGGTCTGATGACCAACCCGATGTTCCAACACCGCAGCTCCATGGTCGTCTGGTTTAGTCGGATGACCGCTTGGCCCGGCTCCCGTGCCTTGCAGTCCCGTCACACGGGCATCCGGCTTTGTTCCTCCGTGTTTTGGTCCGATCCAACTACCGTTCGGTCCGGTCCCCCCACCGTTTGGTCCGTCCCGGCGCTGGTCGGCGCCCAGCTTGTTGGGCTGCGTCGCCGGCCCTCCAACTCTGTCTCCCTCCGGGGCGGAGCCGCTGACGCCTTCGCAGGAGACTGCGCGGCAAAGCCGTCGGCACCGCACGAGCACCCACACAGCGTTAACCGCTCGCCAAGCGGCGGCGCCAAGCCCGGCCCGCGGCGCTGGCGGCCGGTGGTGCTGGTGCCTGCGCAGACGTCTCTGAGACTTGAGGACTTTAAACAATACGGCGCCGTAGCAGAAGCCGCAGCTGACCGTGACCAGCGCCTCCAGCGCCGTCAGGGCCAACAACACGGGGGAAGAGTGTATAATGGTGACGCAGAGAACCGCTCGGCCAGCGGCGTCCGCCGCCGCCAGCGGACGGCACTCGAATATCCCGAGCAATGCCAGCGGGATGGCCAGCGCGGTGGCCAGCAGAGGTGGCACGGCGCCGGCGACCAGCAGCGCGCCACGTCCCTGCGACACGTGCACGTCCAGCACGGCCTTCAACAGGCGCAGCACCGCCACGGCCATGTAGCACGCCAGCGAGCTCAGCTGATGCCAGAGCAGCGAGATAGCGTGCATCCAGCACAGCCAGCGCCGGCCGCTGAGCGCGTCACCGACCAGCGGCACCATGACCAGCAGCAGCGCCATGTTGGAGACGGTCAGCGCCGTCAGCGCCGCGTTGATGGCCGTGTGGAAGCGCTCCTGGAGTGCGATCGTCACCGCCAGCAGGCTGTTGAGCGCCAGGCCCGTAGCGATGAGCGCCACCGCGACGGCCGCGTTCACCATGTACAGCACGCTGCCCCGCTCGTCGGGCCGCTCGCACGTGAGGTCGCCGCCAGATACGTGGCACGTCAGGTTGGCCACCGCCGCCGCCAGACACGTGTCCGAGTCGGACGCGTTCGCCATGGCCGACGACCGACCGGCGGGGATTGGCGTCCAACGACGACGACGCCGGTAAGAGACAGGGTTTGGCAGTCAGGAGCTGCGCGGGCGCGGCCACAGCCAGTGGGAGCCGTCGTAGATGATGCGTTTGGGGCCGACACGGGGGGGGGGGGGGGTACGTCGTTGGTTTCGCTAAGAGATTGTCGTCGATTGAGTTTCTCGTGGAAGGTGTTCTAGTAACAGGTTGCGAGTTCGTGCACTTGTGAAGGGTTAAGTTATCGTCGATTGTTTCTTCCTGTTTCGCGTCGCCGTCTCGTCAAATGCGTAGGGTACACACACAGCCTTCAGCAACACTGTCCGGCCTTAAGCCTACACTCCGTCAGCCTTAAGCCACACATTATCGCTTAAAGCACTCACCTCTAGCAAAAACACAAGCACCAAAAACACCAAACACCAAGTATGCCGCCCACCTCCCCATCCCCATCGCGCCGGCACCCACCCCCGCCGTGGGGCCCGCGCTCCCCCGTCACCCGGGCTACTGGACGGGCCATGGTTTGTTCCAATAAGAAATAGAGACGGACAAAATTTTGCCACGCTTAACCCGTTTGCGATCCGCCGCGAAATAGAGCACAACGTTGGAGAGGTGGAGGGGCCAAACCCCTTCACTCGGCGGCTCTATTGATAAAAGTCCACGGCGCCCATCAGGCGTTCGTGCTTCTAAGGCTGAACCGCTTCCTGGTGCGAGACGTCGTAGTTGTGATGGCAGACCGCCTGAACAGTGTTCAGGCGGTCGTGTACGTCTCGGCCCTTGCCGAGATGTCCGAGGAGGACATTCTCGGCGAGCGTCTAGCTCACGGCGTAACGGAGGTGGTGCGCCTGCCATCGCGCCGCCCGGAGCTTGGGCCCAACCCTGCTCCGATTGCGTTTCCGGGGCGCCCCTGGATTCCCGCCCCGCAGCAGTGCGCGCACTGCCAGACCTTCGGTCATAGAGCGCGCACCTGCCGCGCCCGCCACCCCAAGTGCGGGGTATGTGCGGGCCGCCACTCCTCTCGCCAATGCGAGGCCCAGGGGCCGCGCTGCGCCACCTGCACTGGCTCCCACCCGGCATGGGACCGACGCACCTGCCCGTCGCAGCTCCGGGCCCAACCTAGGCAAAAGCAGACAAGTAGCACGCTGTTCTCGCTCCTCCCTCCCCGCGCTCCCCCCCCCCCCCCTTGAGACTGGGGCCTGACCCACGCCGGCGGAGGCGCACGCCCGGTCTGCCCCTTTTAGGGGTGGAGAGGAGAGCGGGGGTCTGGTCCCGCCCAACGGGTGCCCATTGAGGGGCACCCCATGGTCCGCACCCTGGCCTGCCAGGCCTGGTCCCCAGCCCCTGAGGTCCGGTCCACGGCCCTCGGCCCCTGAGGCTTGTCCCGGCCGCTCAGGCCAGGCCCGTCGTCCTTGAGCCCCCCCCCCCCCCCCCCTGACGCCTCCTCAGGGCCCATGGTTGATCAGCGGCTCTCGCCGTGCGCGACCAAGGGCCGTGTCGGAGCCGGGGTCGTCGACGACTGGCTCCCCCGGACCAGCCTGGGAACAGACCCATCAGGGACTAGTCGGACGACCTCCCCATCCCCTGAGAGAGGACCAGCACCCTGCCAGCCCTCCCTCTCTCCAGGCTCCTCCAAACGGACCCGCGCCGGGACTGTTCAAACGCGCTTCCGCCCCGCTGCACGGGCAGAAAGACGGCCTCACTTCCCTCCCCATAAATGCACTCTCCATTTAATGAATTCGTAGTCCTCGTACTCCAATGGGACATCAGATTCCTAGTATTCATTAGAGCGAATTCAAAAGAATGTATCGTCAAACATAAACCATTGATTGCCGCTGTTCAAGAGACTCTTTTTAATGGCTCTGATTCCACGGACTGCAACTTAAATATTCGAAATTATTGCCTCTACACCGATAACGTAAATGGCACACCTCACCGTGGCGGCAAGGCGCTGGATGTGTCCAGTCATTTACCGCACCATCGAGTGCACTTTAATACTAATCTTGATCTTACAGCAGTTAACGTAAAAATCGCACAACTTGGCCCCACTCTCGTCTCCCTTTATGTTTCCACAACTAACCCCCTCACTGCCGCCCAGCTCTCCAGCCTCTTCTTTCAAATCCCCTCCCCCTGCCTAATCTTGGGCGATTTTAACGCCCACCACCGAGCGTAGGGGTGCCATTCAACACAACCCCGCGGCACCACGCTCCACACACTACTACATACTCATGACCTCGTATACCTCAACAGTCAAACACCTACACACATACGGCACCGAGGGGCAGCCGTCAGTTTCTCTGTGATTGACCCGGCTCTCTCAACACCACGCAGTGCGCCACACTTCACACACAACGTACAAACAGATCCGCTGTTCAGTGACCATTATCCAATTCGCCATGAATTAAAAGTTCCCTCAGGACAGGTGGATATCCATTTCCTCCCTCGATGGAACCTCCGGAAAGCGGACTGGATCACATTTCAAATAGATTTCACATTTCAAATTTCACATTTCACAATTAGGATCACATTTCAAATTTCATTTGACATAGACAAGGCTCACCCCGCTGAATCGACACCCAATCTTATTGAATTTTTGAAAAGTCTTTGGCCTCAGCGCATCAGTCTGTTCCACGCACTCATCGTCAGCCCGGGGACAAACACGCGCCCTGGTGGAACGATGAGTGTCAGCGCGCAGTGGCCCTGCGATGCTGGGCCATGCGTGCTTTTCGCAATTGTATTTGCACAGCCCGCGAGGAGGAAGCTCGCAGGGCTCTACACCAAGCCAGCGTAGTAATAAAACAAGCAAAAATGAAAAACTGGGAAAATTTCGCTACCACGTTTAACCGATTCACGCCCTGTCAAAAAATATGGTCGCCAACGTAGATCTCCACCAATAAACGCACATACTACTACAAAATCCCACACCTTATAGCAACAGCCAGCACTATGAGGTGCCATTTGAGGACGCCACGCAATTTGCACTGCACTACGTCCGTGTTCCATCGTCCGATCAATACTCCCACACTCCCAACAGCTCACGAATTTGCTCAACATCACACTTCATGCGCCCGACTTTACTACTGACAAAACTGAACACAATAACGCACTCTTCACGCCGCACGAACTGAGACTGGCCCTCAGCAAGTGCAGCGACACCTCGGTCGGTCCAGACCAGATCACTTACGCTTTTTCAGAAATCTGTCTGAGTCTGGAATGCTAAATCTTCTCTTTGCCTTTAACGATATTTGAATTAATGAAACGGTCCCTTATCCTTGGCGCTCTAGCACTACTAACCCGATACTAAAGCATCGCAAGCTTCCATCTGATCCTTCGAGCTATCGCCCTATCTCTCTGTCAATCTGTGCACCGAAACTATTTGAAGAAATGGTCACCGCTCGTATCAGGGCCCACGTAGAGCCTCACAATCTTATCTCCCCCAACCAAAGCGGCCTTCGCCCTGGCCGCTCCACGGCGTACAGCCTCGTCCAACTTGTTGATTCAGTCCAACGTGGTTGTCAACAAAAAGGGTTACGGTTACACTATTTTTGGATCTTGAAGTCGCATTTGATAAAGCAAATAAGACTGCCCTTCTGATTAAACCGCACAGGATAGGAATCCGTGGCCGATTCGCCAAATTTTTGCAATTTTTTTTAGCAGATCGAACCTTTGCCGCTCGCTGCGGGAACAGGCTGTCAGCGCCTGCGAAACAGGACCACGGGCTACCCCAAGGCAGCGTGATCCCGCCGACGCTCTTTTTAATTATGATCAACGATGTTTTTAATGATATGCATGAAATTTTGCCACATCTGAATTATTCTCTCTTCGCCAACGACCTGGCGACGTGGTTTACCAATCCCAGTGTCGATCGAGCAAATCGCCATGTACAACTTGCTCTAAATCACATTCACCAATGGTGCGAACGGTGGGGTCTTGAGATTTCACCGCTTATTTTTTCTCCAGACAGAACGTAATTGTTGCGCTTCGAGCCCCCTTTGAACCTGCCTTGTCAACTCATCCCACTTTTCACCCAATTTAAGTATTTCGGGGTCGCCCTGGATCGCCAACTTACTTTCTCGTCCAATTTGCCGACCTAAGACAGCGCGGCACCCGACGACTTAATACCTTAAAATGTCTTCCCGGACGAGAGTGGGGAGCCGATAGGCGCACCCTGCTCCGTGTGTATACCGCCTTGATTCGACCGACTTGGACCTCAATGCGTTTATATTTGATGGTATTTCTTCGAGCAAAATTAGCACCCTGAAAACGGTCCAGAACGCCGCTCTCCGCGTGGTCACTGGTGCCCTCCGTACCTTCCAGTTGTCCAGCCTGTTGTCGGGTACACACATAACACTTATACACCGACGCAAACAACGATCTCTCGGATTTTACGCCCGGGCAGCTGCCAGACCCACACAGCCTACTTTCAAAACAATAACAGCACCCACTTCACAACGCAGCAAGCACCCCACAACCAGCGCCTACGTAACACAAGCACAACGCCTTTTCCAACTGCCACACATTCACAAGATGCCCGCGCCTCCACTACGTCCGCTCTGGCTGGACACCATTGCAACGATTCGGTTTCTATTCACGCACAAAAAACGTACCGTTACAAATACGGAGGCCCAGTCCCTGTTCGCGGAATTTCGTATTGAGCACAACACATATACATACCTCTATGCTGATGGCTTCCGATGCGAAGGCCGCACGAGAGCAGCATATATCTGCAATTTATACTAAAGCCAAACGCCTTTCAGATTGTCATACAGTACACACATCAGAATTAGTGGTAATCTTTTCACCACTTTGCCACGTTAAAGAACATGCCATCAAACAAACTGTAATTTGCACCGATTCCAGCTCTTCCCTGCACGCCATATCAGCTATGCACAATTCCTCGCACCCCTTGATTTACAAAATCCCCTCCACACTTTCATCACTAACAGCGGAGTCACACGTTGTCTTCCTTTGGGTTCCATGCCATGAGGGCATCCAGGGGAACAACCCCGCCGATGTTGCCGCAAAATTAACATGCCAGCCCGAAATCATCTTGCCGGCCCAGTATCCGACTATCTCACTGTCATAAACTCAACATAGCACTGCTTTTTACAACGTGAATGGGACAAACACGGCCGCCAACACACGCACAACATCAAACCAACACTCTCACCCTGGAGCTCAGGTAATCAGAACACGCGCTTTAAGGAGATCCTTCTCGCTAGGCTGCGATTAGGCCACACAAAACTAACCCACGCATACATCATAGAATGCAACCCACCACCACTCTGTCGCTACTGCCACACACCATACACGATGGCACATTTCATGCTGGCTTGCCCAGTCTACAGACGCTGCCGTGAAAAAATCGTGCAGTACACAAACATCCTCTTCAAATACCTACACAAAACCAACTTAGATAATTACATATAACAACGTAAATGTTGCGAGGTTTTCACCTGCTCAATTGCCAGCGAGCAGGTTTTTTCTCATTGCCGTGAGGTTTCGTTGTACGCGCAATTCGGCCAAAACGTGCTGGTTTTCCTCATTTGCAAGGTTTTTTTCAAGCACAGTTCGGCATAAACGTGCTGGTTTTTCCCCATAGGTTTAGGAATCCGTTTTTTGTAGCTAGGACCTTTCCCGAATTACACTGCACAGCACGACAAGGTAGCACCGGGCTGCTCCCCACATTCAGTGCGGGGGAGCGACCCAGCTCAGGTCGCTTACGGACTTGACCGCCGAGCTGGGGCCCGCCGTTTGCCGTGCTGGGAAACCTTTGCTGCGATGAGGTGGTCGTCCGTCATCCAAACGTCTGTGATTGTTGAATGCAATGAATGTGTGTGTGTGTGTGTGTGTGTGTGTGTGTGTGTGTGTGTGTGTGTGTGTGTGTGTGTGTGTGTGTGTGTGTGTGTGTGTGTGTGTGTGTGTGTGTGTGTGTGTGTGTGTGTGTGTGTGTGTGTGTGTGTGTGTGTGGTGTTGTGCCGTGAAAACAGAGGGCCAAATCCGCTTACACACCCAACAACCCGTCACTGCCGAGGTCCGGTAGTCATTACCGAGGTCCAAATGTCGGACCTCTGTTTTCAGAGGCCTTAAATGGGATATTTAGCCTTGTTTGAACATGTTTCATTCCGGTTTTCAGCTGGTCCTCGAAAGACGTGATCGTGCGCATTTTTACTTCCGGTTGTGTGAAGTGTGTTATCTTGGACGAACTGCGCGCGTGTAAGTTTTTCAGGTGGCAAGGTCACGTGGAAGAGAATAGAGATGAATAAGGAAATGCGAAATCACGCTGCTCCATGATATGGTCTCATCACTTGTAAGTTGTTTGCGTCTGGTGTAAGCATTTAAATCACATTGAATCACGTTGAAACTGGTGATGAAAGATATTAACGTAAATTGTATTAAGTCGCATGGGATGCGTAGCTCTATCGCCGCCATTGCGCGTTCTTGGAACGAGCGCGACGGTGACATTGCGGTGTGTGGCCTCTAGGACAAGAAGACTGGGCTTACGTTGGATGTAAGTTATTGTCGTCCGGCAAGATTTTGAAAAGTGAGTAGTGAATATTCGAAAGGGATTGGTGAACCCCCTTTACCGACAACTGTAGCCAATGGAGGACTGATCCGCCTTGATTGATTAGAGAATGGTGTGCCGATAAGGATAGTTTCTGAAGTGGCGAACATTGTGTTAGCTTCTGAAGGTGGTTGAAGAGATTGACTTCAGCAATATTATGCAATTGTCTGGGTAGGTTGATCACGCTAGACCAGACATTTGTAAGGGGGATGCTTGCAGTTTTTCTCATGCATTTGCAGTGGGGTGTCGTCTTACATTTCAGAAATGTTGCCGTTAGGCACTTACGGACATGTTCCCCAACCCCCTAGAACAACACGTTTTTAGAGGCTTTGGGCACCAATTTAGCCTTGAAGGTCAGGGTGTACTTTCCTACCTAGCGTTAGAAAAAATCATTGTACACCATTCGTCGTGTTTAAGGCAGGACATATCGTAAATAATCTCAAAACAGGTAGAATCATGCTCCTACCTTCGAATTTCAATAACTTCGATGGCGGGCCCCCGAGCGCCGCGCGCACCGCACCGCCTGGACTCCCTAGCGCCGTTTCTGCGTTGCCGTTGCGTAAATACAATATTTCTGCTTACCAAGAACTCTACAAAATGTACGGGACCAAAGTAAACCATTCGTCGTGTTTAAGGCAGGACATATCGTAAATGATCACAAAACAGGTAGATTCATAATCTTACCTTCAATTTTTTTATAATTACGATGGCGAACTCCCGAGCGCCGCACACACACACAGTAGCCGCGACACCCGCGACACCGGCGCCATTACTGCGCGCGTCACAACATTACTGTGCATCAAGCAGCATCAAGAACCATAAAAATGTACCGGGCCAAGGTAACAAGAATCTATGAAATTTGATCCTCGACGCCAACGGGACCATGGGTTGCAGGGGGATTGGGTGGGGAATGTAAAGCAAAATGAGAACATGACAACTAAATAAAAGCTCACTATATGGCACCTATATATGGCATGGAACATGGACGCCAATGGGATGCTGAGTTGAAGGGGATAGGGTGGGGAGGTTAGGTTAGGTTAGGTTAGGTTAGGTTAGGTTAGGTTAGGTTAGGTTAGGTTAGGTTAGGTTAGGTTAGGTTAGGTTAGGTTAGGTTAGGTTGGTTAGGTTAGGTTAGGATAGGTTAGGTTAGGATAGGTTAGTTAGGTTAGGGTAGGTTAGCTTAGCTAAGCTTAGGTTCTGGTCTATTAGCTTATATCTAAGCTCATAAGGTCTATGAGCTTATATCTAAGCTCAGGTTAGGTTAGGTTAGGTTAGGTTAGGTTAGGTTAGGTTAGGTTAGGTTAGGTTAGGTTAGGTTAGGTTAGGTTAGGTCAGGTCAGGTCAGGTCAGGTCAGGTCAGGCTAGCTTAGCTTAGCTTAGCTATGGGATGCTGGGTTGAAGGGGATGGGGTGGGGAGGTTAGGTTAGGTTAGGTTAGGCTAGGCTAGGCTAGGTTAGGTTAGGTTAGGTTAGGTTAGGTTAGGCTAGGCTAGGTTAGGCTAGGTTAGGTTAGGTTAGGTTAGGTTAGGTTAGGTTAGGTTAGGTTAGGTTAGGTTAGGTTAGGTTAGGTTAGGTTAGGTTAGGTTTGGTTAGGTTTGGTTAGGTTAGGCTAGTTTAGGATATGTTCTGGACTATTCTGACCTGTGTGTTTCATAAATGTACCTAAACTCGATAAGAAACGATTTTGGGTTGCTTTATTATTGTTACCTTGGTCCCGTACATATTTTATGGTTCTTGATAAGCAGAAATATTGTGCTTTCGCAACAACGCAGGAACGGCGCTTGGGAGTCGAGGCGGTGCGGTGCAGTGCGTGTGGCGCTCGGGAAGCTCGCTATCGTATTTATTAAAATTCGAGGGTAGGAGCAATGATTCTATCTGTTTTGCAATTATTTACGATATGTTCCGCCTTAAACACGACGAATGGCTTACCTTGGTCCCGTACATTTTGTACAGGTCCTTGGTAAGCAGAAATATTGTATTTACGCAACGGCGACGCATAAACGGCGCTGGGGAGTCCAGGAGGTGCGGTGCGCGCGGCGCTCGGGAGCCCGCCATCGAAGTATTGAAATTCGAAGGTGGGAGCATGATTCTACCTGTTTTGAGATTATTTACGATTTGTGCCGCCTTAAGCACGACGAAGGGTTGTGCAATGATTTTTTCTAACGTTAGGTAGGAAAGTACACCTACACCGCCTTGAAGGGGAAAATCATTACAAACATAAGGTTTTCCCATACATCGGAACCTTAGTGATGATGGTAGACACAGAGCCATAGAAGGGAGTGTGCCACATTTGTATGGGTTTCAACAGGAAATTAGACATCTGAAGATCATTTCAGTATGTTACACAGTCCTGCCATTCTTAAAGCACCCTTCTTATTTCTAAACCTTTCTAGTTCTGGGGCTACACACCTGCAAAGGTGGGTATATTATTTCGTGGTGACTATTTCAAGGTCGCCCAGGCACCCACAAAACGTAACGTCTTCAAATCCTGCCATTTAATTGGCCATGGGGTGATTAAGGCAAGCCATCATATGATTGAGTCGTTCATATTCGGCTTTTTGAAAAAATTTTCAGACGTAACCGCCGTCATTTGGCTCAAATCAGTGTTGTGCAAGATTACGTAAGTTGTTCAGTGCATTAGCATTAGCAGAGGAGCATTTTTCACATAGCTAAGACAATATTAATAGCCTTATTCGTCGAAGAAAAACCGGGAGAATGAAGATAGTTGATTTGATATTTCGGCAACATGCCTATATAAAAGAGTAGCAGATAAATTCAAAATTGCCTGCTGGTGACCCTACTCAATTTTTCAGCTTTTTTGGAAATAGAAAGCCAGTTTTTACAGGACACCAACTCTTAGAGGATTAAACAAAAAGTTATTGCTAGCCGTTACCACGATACAGTGCGTATCT
>NW_023596448.1:32785692-32795808 GCF_011947565.3 Pollicipes pollicipes
ATATATATTCCAATTTATATAGATATATATATAATATATTTTAATTATCTATATATATATATTATAATATATATAATATATAATAGATATATATCTATATATATATATCTATATTATATATATAGATCATATAAATATGCCGACTATATAATTATATATAGAATATAGTAATATCGAATTATATATAATATATATATTATCCAAGTATATAATATTATATAATTATATATATATATAATCTATATATATATTAGATATATATATTATATATTATATATATATATTAGAATATAGAATATAGAATATATATATAGAGGCAGAGGGTCAAATAACTTGCGCGGGGGACCCAGTTCCACTCAACGAGCCACTGGTCGAAGCGGGGTAGAGGGCTCCCAGTTGTTACTGAGGCCTCCTGTGAGAATCGCAGCCCTTAAACTGTCTCGTTGAGTCATAATGCACCCTTTCACTGCTATCAATCTTCTGTCGTTTTGAGAGGGCCCGAACCAACGGAGAAGGCCTGTGGTGGGCTGTTGTTGTTGTTGTTTATTGGAGTTTTCGGGCGCGTCGACTGCAGTGGTCATTTTGCGCCCATAACTATGCTGTTACTTAATTAGTACGGTGTGAAAATGACTCGAAAATCAATATCTTTTAAAAACGAAAAGAGCTGTTTGGGATCAAGACAGGAGGAACTGTCGCCAAGCACATCGTTAATCGTCAGGGTCGAAGCCTGTAAACTAAAGTGACGTCGTCGTTCTTCGATGAGGCATGGACATGATATAATGACATGGTGAACAGTGAGGACGGCACCACACCGCTGACATAGGGGTCTGTCGGCTCCATGCAACAAATGGCCATGGGTGGCATAAGTATGCCCAATGCGCAGCCTGCATAAAACCACCTCTTCCCACCGCACACTGCGAGAGCATTACGACCACAAGCCCAACCCTATCTTTATCGCCCAGAGCTTATTGCCACCCACCTGGTCCCAACAACGCTGCAATTTGCTTCTCAGGAATGTCTTGACTGCCGGGTAAAAATCTCTGGCAGGGATAGGCAAAAACCGGGTATATGGTGCTACCGCTGCTCGCTTAGCAGCGGCATCAACCAGTTCATTGCCCACGATACCGACGTGACTAGGGATCCAGCACAGCGCAACTCTCTTTCCAACCCGATTCAATTGTCAGGCGTGATAAAATGTCCTGCAAAAGGGGACATGATGGATCAAAGGACTTCAGTGCAGAGAGACTGCTCAGTGAATCTGTAAAAATGGCGTGTGAAGATTCTTCACCCACTTCTATGAAACATATCGCCTTGGTGATTGCAACCAATTCCGCCGTAAAAACTGACGAGTGGGCCGGTAACGAGAACGATCGAGTGACGGAACCGCTGACGAAAGCACAACCCACGCCATCCGAGGTTTTGGATCCGTCTGTGTATGTCAGGGTATATCCTTCGTAACACGCCAAAAGCTCAACTGCCCTGGATCTCAATAGGTGTGGTGTGACGTCTTTTTTCCTAATTTCCGTAGGCGAGGTGTCAATGAAGGGTGTGGTCATTTGCCAAGGAGGAGAAGCCAGGTGGCTTACTTGTCTTACACCCCGAAGAGGAATTCCGCTCTCAAGCAATAACGCTCTCATTCGGGAACCAAAAGTTAAAGCGTGCTGCTGCGGCCCATGACGAAGAGAACTTACCGCAAACCGCGAAAATATTGCAGAATATGTCGGGTAAAGTGGGAACTGCCGCAGCTTCAAGGCATAACGCATGCCAAGCATTTTCCTCCTCGTCGAAAGTGGTGGTTCGTGTGCCTCCGTTAAAAGGCTGACGGAGGGTGATGTGCGAAACGCCCCAGTAGCAATGCGAATGGCAGCATGGTGGGCGGTGTCAAGAACACGCTTGCTGGATTCAGACGCGCCATCATAAATAAAGCATGTATAATCCAGTTTGGAGCGGACGAGGGAACGATATAAAAGCATAAGCGTGCTTCTGTCTACCCCTATGATGTGCGAGACACACACTTTAGTACGTTGAGAGATTTAAAGCATCGATCGCGTAATATTTTAAGATGTGCGTTATATGTAAGGCGGCGGTCAAAGTGTATCTCAAGATACCTGGCCACGGCCTTACTTGGAATAGGGCGACCATATAGACGGATGCTCAGATCATCACATCGCTGGCGACGACAAAAATGCATCGCAACGGTCTTGTCGCCTGAAAAACGAAACCCGTTCATGACTCCCCATCTTTCAACGCGGTCCAGAGCCAGCTGGAGACGCCGCTCCATCGCTGGTGCTCTCGCTGCACTGGTCCAAATAGTAAAATCGTCAACAAAAAGGGCACGTCCGACCGACTGTGGGAGCACATCACAAATATCATTTATCATAATTGCGAACAGTGCTACACTTAACACGCCGCCCTGGGGCACGCCGTTTATTTGTTCGTACCTATCGGAGAGGACGTTGCCGACCCGAACACGGAAATATCGTTTGGCTAAAAGCCTTTGGAGAAAAGTACCCATATGGCCACGTATACCATATTTAAAAAGCTTTTGAAGAATACCATGGCGCCATGTGGCTCCTTGCTTGCAACGGACAAACGATTGGCCGCCTTAGCCCTCTCCAACTCCGCCAGGCGGGCCCGCTTGGCGTCGCGGGCGCGCCTGTCCGCCTCATGCCGTTCCATCGTTTCCGCTGCTCGTCCACACACACTCGCCAGCGTCGCCGGAGGCGACGAGGGCAGCGGAGTGACAGACGGCGAGGAAGGCCGAGCCCGCGGACCATGGCCGCGCTTGACCATCGTCCATCCCTCCTCCTCCCCCGTCTGCAACCCCGACGACACATGAAAGTCCGGCGGCACAGCGTTGGTAGAGCAGGACGCAACTGAGGGACCAGGAGGATCCAACTGGGCGGGGGTCGCCCGCCCCGCCGGCACCACAGACAAACCGAAGGATCGCAGGAGCGTGATGAGCTGGACCGCTGACATGTGATTGGTGCTGGTGGACTGTGGTACAGAGGTTTTGGATTTTTCGGCATGAGATACTTTGGGGTGATAAGCCTTATACTGTTCACGCGCCTCGCGGAAAGAAATGTTCTTTGAAGTTTTGAGTGATATAATTTCCTTTCCTTCATGAAGGCTGGACAACTTCGATCGAAAGTTGTGTGCGGTACCTGCCCCGTGCCACAGTTCACGCACCAGGGCTGCACAGAGGTACACTGGTCTCCCGAATGCTCGGAAGATGCACACTTCCCACAGACAGCTCGATTGCGGCAGTGTGGCTTTGTATGACCAAAACGCTGGCATTGAAAACATCGCATCGGATTCGGAACGAAGACCCTGACTTTGACAACTGCGTAGCCAATGCGGATATCAGACGGTAAATCAGGCCGGTTGAATGTCAGTATAATGTTGTTTGTAGGGATTTGGTCATCACCCCTCCTGGTCGTGATCCTACGTGCTGCCGTGACCCCGAAAGTTCCCAACTCTTCGATTATTTCCTCCTCGCTGACGTCACGAAGGTCATAGCAGTTTATGATACCTTTTGAGAAATTTTTGGTGTGGTGCGGTGTGTCCGTGACTGGCACGCTCACGTCTCGCTTTGCACCCTCGGTTCTCGCGGCATATACAAATTCAGTAACAGTCAAAGCTCGAGTCGCATCGGTGCCGTTTGCGAACTCCACTTCGATCGCGCCGTCCCTCAGCTTGTCACAGCGGGTGACTTTTCCCAGCCTGTCGCATCCGTTTCGGCGCTGAAACGGTGAAAGCGATTCCAGGTTCTTCATGTCACTCCGGAAGACAAGAACGCGTGGGGCAGGTGGAACCGACTCCTCGCTGCGCCCTAAATTCATCGCAGTCCGTCCCCCTCTCGGGGGGCGGATGTTTTTTGGGTTTGTAGATGCCATGCAAGGTTGTTCTTTATTTCGGCACCGGGGCTCCCCACCCACCTCGGAGCCCAACTGGGGGACGGCCCACTCACCAGTTGGTGGTGGTGCCGCCAGGGCTACCTCGGTGCTATACGGGGTGGACGACGCCTCCCGCACGGCCAGGTGTAACCGGGGAGACCCCTCCCCGTCTTGACCGTGGTTCAGCGCCGCCGCCCCCTGGCCCATTAAGCCGCTGCGCGCGGCCAGGCGTCCCAAGCGAAAACCCGCAAGGAGCACCCAACCGCGACGCGAGCGACAAGCCGCTAGACCCGTGTGGGGCCCCACGGGCCCCCCGCGCCCCCGGATATCCTGGCCAAAGTGGAGTGTTGGGACGCGCCGTGACTGACCCGCACGACGCGCCCCTCAGCCACCAGGATCCGATCAACCCGGGAACGTGAGCGAGGGGGCACGGCGACCCCGATAAAACGCGGATGAGGAGTGGTGATAGGGTCGGATGCAGGAGTGCGGGTAATGTGGAGGGAGCGGGCCGGACAGGGAGCAGGAGCTCACGCACCGGCAGGGTCGCTACGCTCTGAGAGGACCAGCTTGCGCTGTCCACCCGTTACCGGAGCTGGGACCCGAGGGGGCGCTAGTCCCCTACACCGACCGAAGCCGGCGCCCCTGCGGGCGCCTGTGGTGGGCTGTGATGGGTACCAAATGGGCCTCTGGCCGGCTCGAGCAGCACAAAATTTCCTGTAATGTGTGCACTGTGATCAGAGGACATCGTGTCCAACAAGAGAACCCCGACCAATGCGACTTGCGAGGTCTTCTTAATGGCATTCGTTTGCCCAGACCTTGTCCATGCTTGGAAAATGGGCCTTAGTCGACAAAGGGCCGATTGTTGGTGATCTCGACCGAAGTGAAGGTCTTTTCTCGGATGGGCCCCTTTCACGCCAGAGACCCTTGATTGACATCAGAGGGTTCCGGTCCTTCGGACTGGAGATCTCCGGCCAGCCCTTCGGCCCCTCGAGCCCTGTAATCGGGCCGTTGATTGTCAATCCCGAGGGAACCTCTGGATCCCGAGGGACCGAAGGGGCCACGTGCCCCTTGTGCCTGCTTCCACCCCTCCCTGTCTGCGCCCGTATGTGGACCTATAAGATTCCTTATGTTCAATACAAGCCAACTTTATTACGCTGCGGGGTCCCAGCTTCACGAAATTAGATCACAGTGCTTGTCTGGCGCTGGTAATTATCAAGGATCGGTCACCCGTCCCCAATGATATCAACATGAAACGTCGCTCTCGTTACAATGGGCCGAGTATATTGCAGCCAATAATGTGCATATCGGAGCGCCGATTATAAGCCTCCAGGCTTTGATGCGTATGTAAAACGCGAAGGAAACGTTTTTCAATAGCGTTACACAAAAGTCAGCTTTTGGCTGTAGCTCGATCCAAAATTGAATTATTTCAAAAGTTTTAAATGTTCAGACTCCTTTTGACGTCTCGCATTATCTACGTTTTTCCACGAGAAGATCCCTTGACCAGCCTTCTTCCCGTACTAACTTAAATTAAGGTTCATCACACGTCCCAACAGTAACCCATACACGCATGAACGGAGATAAGACATCAAATCGTCTTGCTGATTTCCGTCCCCTAAACTTTGTGTTCATAATGGATCGAACTGATACCCTGGTAAACGTCATGACCATAGTTTAACCGGAAGTAACATGAAGGGGCATTTGGAATTGGGGATGAATCTACCGCACCGACTTTCCGAGCGAGAATATATTCACCACCGACGGAGATAAAATCACCACCTTTGTGTTAGTTTCGAAAATCAGACACCGACAATCCCCACAAAACACAACATGCATGTACAGTATGGTTATTGCTAGCGGTTATTCTAGAACAAAATATCTTACGTTCTCGGTCACTCATGCACGTTCAGTGTGGAATGATGTGCCGTTTCTTGCGGAATCTGCCTTCGAAAAAAATTAGTTGGAAATTGGCCTATTGGTCAAGTAACAAATTTGATTCCAATGTTGGTTAGAGATCGAATTAGGCGATCAGAGTTGTATTTCTGGAATTTACTCACCATATCACGGGCATGACATTTTATGACAAGACGTAAGGCACGAAAATACACTTACATTCTTTTTTGTGATGGATTTCGCATTCTGACATTATTCAGAGCTCTTGGAGGCATCTTAAACGTGTTTTATATGTTATTTGAATATCATAAAGCGAGTCATCTAACACATCTAGTCATGTTTCCTGCAAAATATAGCGCCTTGAATTGTCCTTTGATAGAAACCATTTGTGTCATTCCATTTGGTAAGGGAGCCGAGTTATGAGCCTGAGTTATGTGTTATGAGTTATACCTCGTCACTTGATATCAAAATGTACCATGCAGGTTTAAAAATGCGTTGATTTCCACTTGCCGTAAATTATTTGCCACAAATTTTGACGGGCTGCAGGAAGTCGGTTGTGAAAATTAATCGGCACGTCGACGTTTCCAGCTAGGTCGGGTCGAATTAGCAGGGTTCCACAAGCGGCTAATTTTAGACATTCACGCGCGAAAATAAACGTAGAAAAAAATGAACAAAATTGTCACATTACAAGAGGAAATTTCCTTTTTCGTTTTCTTTTCTATACTCTTGGAAGCTTTGATGTTTTTAAGACCAACCAATTGATTACAGAAACAAGTATTCCAAAAATTCCATCTGAAGTTTTTAACACCTTATTAAGTCTATAGGACTCTGACGTATTATATTTTTTAGTCGCGTATTTCAGGAAAATGAAATCTGACAGGATCATCTCCTTACCTTTATTTCGACATTACTATATGATCCTATTTATCTTTTTGTTGTGTTTCTTACATAACGTAGCTACTGCTCGCACCTTTCAGGTACGATGAGCCGCAAGTGGTTATCTTGTTCAAAAATCGAGTAAACCAACAAGCACATTGTAAGGACCTATACCAAAAAAGGCAAGCAACTTTAAAATTTGCTTTGCTTGCCACTTGTCGGGACGAACTTAACGCATGTTTGGACGCGCTGCTCAGTACTGTTTGCCAATTGCCGTTTCTTCCTCAACGTATTGATCCATAGGCTGACAAAGTTTGCCGTTGATAAAACTTGGATAGTAAAGTTAGAGTTGTGTAAAAGTTTATCAAAAATGGTACGGTTGTGACTTCAACTGGGAACAAAACCGTCACACTTGTATGCACATTAAGATAGGTCATAGGCCGTTGTCGTCACTGTTGCTTTACGACTCACATAGCTGCTGAGGCTATGTGGCGTCACATGCCTCTTACCCTGGCAAGAAGGGCGGGCACCCCGGGGACTCGAACCCTGTACCTCCAGTGTTTCCCCAGAATCACAGGAGCTCACCAGAGGTGTGTACCAATGCGCTTTCGGCACCCACAGATAGCTCATAGGGAATAAACAACTTGCACCGACCTTTACAGCCGTGGTCAAAATTTTGTATTAGCTCCAAATTCAGCGAGCCATCATATAAAATTAGGTTTCTAAAAGCAAAGCCAGCGTTAAGTCTATGGGACTACGACTGATAAAGTCGTTTTTATCAATACGTCTCGGCAATATAGCAGTCGTTGGCTCTGACGTAAGACACAACCCAACACACGAATCTGGTAACGTGAATTACATAGCACCGTAACTTTTCCTTTAAATATTGTTAGGTGTTATTAAGCTCTTTACCTTTGCTTGATGTGCTCTCTATGAAAGGACGCCATTAGTTAACTTCCAATCTCCGGGATTTTTGTTCCTAACTCATTTGCAATCAAAGAAAAAATAACAGATGCCGAACCAAATTGAAGTACTACAAGCTGAGATGTGATGGAAATATGCCGAGATGTAGTGGTACGAATATGAACTCATGATGTGTACATCTTCTGAAGCATTTGATGCTCAACTGCATTATGAACACATAAAACGTTTTTATCTTCTCGCACAATTCCTAAACATCACATTAGATATTTAAGGTAGCAAAATTAATCAATCTTTGAGGAACCAATAACCGCGTTTCCCCAAATTTTGTTGCGAATTGGTCTCCAATTTAGAAAAAAGTCGAACGTCTTAGTGCTTTGATTCGACAGGAGCTGACCGGCCAACAAACAAAACTTTAACCCCAAAAAGACTCCTGGTGCATGCGGGCAGTCATGCTGTTCACAGCGTTTGGTCAACGCACGGGGACCGACGCGACCGTTCCAGGCGCGTCGGCCTGTGCAGCTCCCCCGCCTGGCGCAGCGAAGGGATGGGGAGGGCAGTCGTAAACAAGAAGGTTATCACCCACCCCATCTGATCTGGCGAGGGGAGTCAGATGCTTTGAAATGCCGCCGGACCAAATTCTACCGGGGCTGAGCTTCAAACCTTACCATGGGTCACCACCAATAATTACAATCGGCCAGGATGGTTCCTTAACAGAAGATCATCCACCTCTCTGCTCCAACTGTGGCATCTAGCGCTGGTTAACGTGAAAGCGTATTATTGCTTAGTGACACTATTAGCGCGCATTATTCTACCCTTCTGCAGTAGAAGGCTGCTGTTACTGCGGTTGCTTCGATGCATTCCTGACATGGGAGATTTTACACGACTAACGCTTCTACAGACAGCCGGTTTGTTCAGGGTCTTGAACTGGCATGTGTGAAATGTGTTCTGCTAGCAATACGGCCCCGGGTACTGAAGCGACTTTGCTGAAAATATGCCCTCGGCAAGTGCGCCTAATACGCGAGAATCGTTGCTGACGTCATCGGCGGACCATGCGCGTGTTCACGTTGTTTTCAAGTCTTGTATGGATTTTCATCAAATCAAAAGAATGGCCCGTAATCCTCTCCCTGATTCACCGTTTTTCTAACGCGGACTGACAGGCGGGGTGTGCTATTTCCCTCGCGTTTGCAATCGGAATTGGCAGAAAACACCATTGGTTTGGCCTCAATGGCATCTCGCGATTGGTACTAGTTTTTAAGCTGTTGGTTTAACAATTGAACCCATTGTGGCAGGTCCAACGTCGTATTTTCCAGAGAATTACACCTTTCAGCTTTGCAGCATTATATATACAATGAAGTTCCTTGCGGCGCCATGCAACTTGAACAGATGCGTTTCTCGTTCCATTTTGAGCACAGTGGTGCATTTTTGTGTTTTGAGCATACAGTTATAGCATATCGCTACGTCAATGTGACAATGTCGGTCCGCCGCGCGCTTTCCAGGACATCGTTGGTTGCTGCCCGTCGCACGCGTCGGTCGTATATCGCCGTGCAGTTTTTCCCCCAAAGCCGCCACTGCTCCGAAACCAGAAAGCTAGTAACACGATTTTGATGTTAAAGCATACAAATGGATGCCTCACAGGTTACTGAAAACTTTGACGCGATCGCGCAACATACCGGAGAGACAGCCTCAAAGACCTTAGAGGGGCTGTACCATCCCCCGCTCCTACCAGGGCGAGGGTTAAGGCACGTAGGAGAAAACATCTGGCCTGTAAGAGGCTCAAGATAGTCAACATCACGCCCTATTGGTCAACAGGAGGCCCGAAATTATCCACGCTTGGCCCCGTTGCAAACAAAGGAACCCCCGCAGACCCAAGAGAAGGCACCACCCATTAGAAAGACCGGAGCACCCAATATGCCGGGCGAGGATTTAGTTATGTATACCTAAAAGTTTCGCAGACTCAACCTTTTTTGTTCGACACATGTTAACTTCAGTTCGCATCTGCCCGAAACACGACCGTCGACACATTTACCCGGTTTACATGGGCAGCCGAGGATAATTCGAATTAAGATCGGAACGGATCATGCGACGTTAACCCTCTCGGCGAGGGGCGTTTACATGGGCGAAACCGGCTTTACGTCGGATTAACGGTCGATAGTTCGATCCCGCTTAGTTCGAATCAAGGAACGGATTATGGGCGAAAACTGCGCTTTTGAGGCGAACTGAACAAAACAAGAAGAAAAAAGCAGGTACTCTGCATATGGATGGCGAATGTCACGAGCCATGGTGGGCGCGAGACAGCTTTGAGGGCGAGGAGGAAGATGGACTCCGTTGGAAAAATGATATGTACGGGACTCATAGGCTTTATAGCTACAGCACAAGCCATAACACTTGAAACACAAGAGTTGTGCAGTCAGCACTGCCAAATCTGTCACATAAGCAGTGTTATATGCAATTTTTTACTAGCGGGAAACTTTGGCTAGCAGGAAATCAGTATTTTCTTGTATTGGCCAATGACACTCACAAACTTACCACA
>NW_023596448.1:32796808-32800443 GCF_011947565.3 Pollicipes pollicipes
CTCCGAAACCAGAAAGCTAGTAACACGATTTTGATGTTAAAACATACAAACGGATGCCTCACAGGTTACCGAAAACTTAGGCGCGATTGCGCAACATACCGGAGAGACAGCCTCAAAGACCTTAGAGGGGTTGTACCATCCCTCGCTCCTACCAGGGCGAGGGTTAAGGCACGTGGGAGAAAACATCTGGCCTGTAAGAGGCTCAAGATAGTCAACATCACGCCCTATTGGTCAACAGGAGGCCCGAAATTATCCACGCTTGGCCCCGTTGCAAACAAAGGAACTCCCGCAAACCCAAGAGAAGGCACCACCCATTAGAAAGACCGGAGCACCCAATATGGCAGGCGAGGATTTAATTATGTATACCTAAAAGTTTCGCAAACTCATCCTCTTTTGTTCGACGCATGTTAACTTCAGTTCGCATGTGCCCGAAACACGACCGTCGACACATTGTTTCCATTTGTGAGCTGATGCGTGACCACCCTCTGTTAAAAGTCAGCGTTTCAGTGCAGCCATCAGACACCCTCCATCCGTCAGACCTATGAATTCCCAACAGCTTCCCAGCTCGTGCGCTACATTGCAAATTAGCCCACTCCTCGCTCCCGACCTTAGCCGGTGGCAGGGCTACTGTTGTCGCCGACACGCCGGCCAACCGGTTCGCTTTAATTGATTTATGGCCACCGGTACGCCGTCTTGCCTCCCTTCCCCAGTCGGTCTGACAGCCGCCCCACAGACGACGGCACTTGCGTCCAGCACCACACTCTTGCTCATTCATCCGGGTCGGCCACGGTGTGTTCTCCGGGTCAGATGGTTTTGAGGTGTTCCCGGGGCGTCCGCAGCTTACGTTACGCATTTACGGCCGTTTCCAGCCCTCCCTCCCCCACTGTCACGGACTGTGATCCCTGGCAACCTCTTCCCTTCTCCCCTGGTAACTCTGTCTTAAACGTGACGTCTTAAAGAGATAACGTCTGTCTGACCCCCAATTGAGCTGGCGGTGCGAGACAAAGACGGATGTATCGCCTGCCATGAAAGTACGCCAAAAGTTTTTTATTATTATTTTGAAACATCTCGTTTCTGTCGCCCACTCTGCCGATCTAACTACACCTTCCTTTATTTAAGTGGCTCGTCGGAGACGTTCGTGCCAAGCGCACCTGATCAAACCACGTCTCTCAACGGACCCCATTGCCTCTCAATACGATAGAGGCCTCACTTCTGGTGTACACAGCTCTCACTCTGCATGTCATGCAGCGCATGGTCATCACGTTCCTACCTGATCCGCAAAACAGACCCACAGTTTAACAATAAGCATTCGCGTACCGGGCCACGAGGACTATTTTGGTCTTTCCAAAGCACATTCTCCTTCATTTCAGTTTTCACATCCACTCACGACAAACGCATCGGTCGGGTGATGCTGTATTTCAAATCATCATCTGACAGAGTGAGTAGGCTCGCACGACCTCCCCACCGTAGCCCTCAGCGGCAAGTGCCCGTCTCGGGGGCCACGATGCCCCGGCCGGCCACGAAACATGCGACTGATTGCGCGACTAAGAAGTGAGGGCCGAGGGGTGACTGCCAGCAAACGATGGTGATTGCCAGCAGATTTCAAGCGTTACGCAGTACGTGGCAGAGAGACAGCCGAAGTGAATTCACTTCGCTGTTCGTTTCGATACAGGCATGCTGCCGAAATATCAATGCACCTGTATTTTCATTCTCCTCGTTTTTCTCCGGGGAATAAGCCTACTACCACTGTCCTGTCTATGTGAACAGTATCCCTCGCGAATGCACCTAACAACTTAAATGCAGTCCTCGATACGTCATTGTTGGTACATCATGATACTTAAGCGCACTTCGCACAACATTAAGAGCCAATCGACGGCCGTTATATCTGATAATCGTGCCCACGAAAGCCTGATATGAACGACTCTACCATTGCATCTTTATTGACCTGAATCATCGCACGGCTTATGGAGTGGCAGGGTTCGAATGACTTCATTAGGACTTCACGAATGCCGAGGTGATCTTAAAATACTCTCCCCGAAAAAAGGCTCCTTATATTTGCGGGCATGTAGTTCAGAAATTAGAGGGGTTTGGGTTTTAAGATGGGCGGGGCTGTGAACTACACAGACTCTAAGATCTCTAGGATGGCTATTTCAGTTCAAAACCCAAACGGAAATGTGGAGCACTCTCTAACATATGCTTCAGAGAGTAAACATGGGCGCGTTTCGCGGTCAGCCATGTCGCGCCGAGGATGCCTGTCGTCGAATCACGTCGGGCACTTTACATCAGTGCTGATGTTCACCAAAACCCAAAAGTACCCCACATGCACTTTGAGCGAACTGGGTTTGTGGAATATGCCTCATTTCACGGTGACTTAAGTGACGGAACGTAAAAAGAAAAAAACTGCCACGATGATCACTCTAGAAAAAGTCACACGTACACGTTCAGTTTGAACTATTTTCCAGACAAATCCGACCACATTGGCACCGATTTTGACGGGCCAGGTCTCCATCTACAGCTGAGGGTCCGAACAGCCTCTACAAGTGATCAGACAACTTCACTGGCGTCCCTGCGAAGGCCCAAGAGTGGGACAAACTTCCTCTTTTTTCTTATACTTCATAGACTATTTAAGCCGACGTCATTTTTGGTTCTTCCATATTACATATCTGACGACCAGAAAATTACCGCTGCAAGGCACCTCAAATTCATGGCGAAAGCAGGATCTTGAGATACACCATGCACTCATTTTTCATGCCAAGCAGAGTTGCGATGTAAATTGCAGCTTTCCCACTCAGCCCCACGTTGTCATACTTGTACCTGCCTCTGGGTATAACCCGAATCAGCTGCAATGTATATGACACGAAATTGGCCGAGAAAACGCATGCTTGGTGCAGCGTTAGGATACACACAGGTCCACCGGCACAAGTCCTCACCGCGGCGGTGCGTGCGGTCGAGGGACCTCGGCCTGCAGGGAACAGGTGGCTTCGAAACAAGGGAGCCGGGCTGGCGAGGATCCGGCGGGTGCGGTACGACGGATGTGGGCTGAAGACCGACCTAAGGTGTTTCATGTGGGAGCAAGGCCGACGGAAAGCGGACGGGTTTCGTGTGGGGAAGCTGGGTTCGCGACGGCCAGGTGAGTGTTTGTGGCGGAAGCTGGGTTCCCAGGAAGCAGATGTGTGGTCCTGCATGTCCGTGACGTTAGCGATTTATTCAGCGATTAATAAAAATAATGTATACCCTGATATATAGATATAGATATAGATATAGATAGATAGATAGATAGATAGATAGATAGATAGATAGATAGATAGATAGAGAGAGAGAGAGAGGAGAGAGAGAGAGAGAGAGAGAGAGAGAGAGAGAGAGAGAGAAGATTATATATATATATAATATATATATATACATATATATATCTATATATATCTATATCTATATCTATATCTAATATATATATATATATATATATATATATATATATATATATATATACATATCTACATCTCTCCGCTCTCTCTCTCTCTCTCTCTCTCTCTCTCTCCTTCTCTCTCTCCTCTCGCTCTCTCTCTCTCTCTCCTCTCTCTCTCTCTCTCTCTCTCCTCTCTCTCTCTCTCCTCGCTCTCTCTCTCTCTCTCTCTCTC
>NW_023596448.1:32801284-32844135 GCF_011947565.3 Pollicipes pollicipes
GACAGGATCAGAACTTACTCTGGTGGTGCAATATTGCCGGAGGTGCTGCCTCCTCCCAAGGCGTGTATCGCGACCGTAACAGCTCGTGGCAGCGTCTGACCCGGTCCGCCCGAACAGCATCATCCTCTTCTGTGAGAACGTGGTGGTGGATTTTGACGACGTGCGAGACAACCGGGAGATGCATGGCGACAAGAAGGGTCGCATCTATCTCACCACCCACCGCATGATCTTCATCAACGACAAGAAGGGCGACAAGTGTGTCTCCTTCAGCTTCCCCTTCTGCACGCTGCAACAGGCAAGTGCAATGGACTGGAAGGGGGCTGGTCTATGCCAGGAGTTCGCTATCTGCAGAGCACTTGTCCGGGGCCGCGCAGTAAAAGGAAGTGCTGCTTGAGTGGCAGGTACTTTTGTAGTAAGGCATCACTGTATTTTTTGCTTTTTAAAAACATGCCTGGTCTGGGAATCTGTCTTGGAATGCCTTGTCCCGTTCATAAACTCACTCATGACCGTCACCTTGCACCCGTTTATGAATGCTTCAGTCATACCCTATTAATCATTGAACCCTCTGGGTGGTTACGCCGGCGACAGGTGGAGCTGGAACAGCCGCTGTTCGGCGCCAACTACATCAAGGGCAAGGTGCGCGCGCAGCCTGGCGGCGGCTTCACGGACGAGGCGCGCTTCAAGCTGACGTTCAAACATGGCGGATGCATCGAGTTCGGACAGGCGATGCTGGCGGCTGCAAAACTGGGTCAGTTCGGACAGGCATTGCTAGCGTCTGCAAAATTGGGTCAGTTTGGACAGACGATGCTAGCGGATGCGAAACTGGGTCAGCTCGGGCAGACAATGCTAGCAGCTGCGTCGAGTTCGGACAGGCGATGCTGGCGGCTGCAAAACTGGGTCAGTTCGGACAGGCATTGCTAGCGTCTGCAAAATTGGGTCAGTTTGGACAGGCAATGCTAGCGGCGCGAAACTGGGTCACTTCGGACAGGCGATGCTAGCGGATGCGAAACTGGGTCATTTCGGACAGGCGATGCTAGCGGCTGCAAAACTGGGTCAGATCGGACAGGCGATCTAGCGGATGCGGAGCTGGGTCAGTTCGGGCAGACAATGCTAGCGGATGCGTCGAGTTCGGACAGGCGATGCTAGCGGCTGCTAAACTGGGTCAGTTCGGACAGGCGATGCTAGCGGCTGCGAAACTGAGTTAGTTCGCACAGGCTGCGCGAGCTGCCCCGAAGCGGCGTAAGGTCCGACAGGCGATACCACGGGTGGTGCTTGGCTAGGAGGTAAACAGTGCTAACTGCGGCTTTTGCAGCGTGACACGTTCGGACGGGCTGGGTGATTTCCGCGTTTTTGGGACTGGGTCGGCGTGGCTCGGGCCGCGGGCGTCCGGCTTGTTTCGTTTCTGTACGGTTGTGTGCCGGGGGGGGGGGGGGGGGGGGGTAGAACGGATGGTCACCTGTTCCCCCCAGCGTGTTGCTGTCCCGAACCGATGGCCCGCGGCCCGCCTGTGCCAGGTCAGACCAGCTGTGCATCGGTGCCCGCTTGTTTAAGTGCGATGGCGAATTGTAAGTCACCGGCTGCGTTTCGATTAATGTGCTTTGAAGCCCCATTTGAGGCACATCACGACCTTTTCGATGCTTCATTGAGTACCTGCAAGCGCCCCATGCATTAACGTGACGTTTCGTTTTCAGGTGTTTCATGTCGAGCAGGTCCAAGCTGTTTGAGACTTCTTTGTGATAAGCGTAGTAAGCCAGTTCCGTGATATCGCACATTCGTCGAAAGCCATCCACCGTAGCCAGCCGTGGCCAACCACCATGACCATCGCGTGCGGCGGCGGCGCCCGCCTCCGCCTCCGCCTCCCGCCGCCCCCTCCGCTGACCTCCGCTGCCCGCACCCTCCGCTGACCTTCGTTGACCTCCGCTGACCCTCACTGCCCGCACCCGTCCGCTGACCTCCGCTGACTTCCGCCCTCCCCCTGCCGTCAGCGGGCCGGCACGCGGCGCAAGGCTTCGCGCCGCCGCCCTACACCCCGCACCAGGGCAACGTGTACCCGGCGCCGCCGCCGGCCTACTCGCCGCCGCAGCAGGGCTTCTACGGCTGGGTGCCGCCGTACGCGACCTTCCCCAACCAGCCGCCGGGTGAGGGCGACGGGGCGGCCCGCGCCCGGCCGCGCGGCCCGGGGACGCGGGGCGCCGGCGGCCGGGAGCGCGGTGTCAGCACCCCGCCCGGGGGTATGCCACTTGACCGTGTGTGATCAGCAAGGCGATGCATGGAACTCGCGATGTCAAGCGTACCACTCACGTTGCTGGCTTGAATCCTCCAGTAAGTTTGTCCTGATTGTGGCTGTTCTTGAATTCACGTACTCACAGCGTTACTTTCGTTATCGAGTGCTATATGCGGCTCATGGCCCTAGCTTGCCTGTTAGCATTCAGTCGGTTGTCGTAACTTGGGTATCTGAGCGGCTCACCACCGTCAGTAACTGTGATTAATTCACTGAACCCACCCCGCCCCGAAAGACGGTCTTCCCGGACCTCTGCCCGCTCCAACTGACCGGACTCGTCCGCTGAAGCCGGCCTGTAACCCAGCTGCTCCTCCATTTATCAGCCATGTCTTCCTATCTACTTAACGTGCTCTTCTTTGACACCTTCTCTCCGCTGTATCCTTTCCTGGGCGTGGCTGATCTCTGTACACTCCTGCCTACCCGACGGCCTCGAAACCTCCTCACTCACCTACCTCACCTACCTCCTTCTCACTCACCTACCTCGCCGCTATACACATCCCATCGCCCATGCAACCTCCCTCTGATCACACACCCGCTGACCTCCGCACCTCCCGGCTGACCTCTGCACCGTTCCGATGACCTCTGCACCCTCTGGCTGACCCGTGCACCTTTCCGCTGACCTCTGCACCCTCAGGCCCACCTCTACACCCTCCGGCTGATCTGTGCATGTTTCCGCTGGCCTCTGCACCTTCCCGCTAAACTTTGCACATTCCTGCGGACCTCTGCACCTGCCCGCTGACCTCCGCCCCCGGCTGACCGTATTATCTTACCGCCGACCTCTGGACCCTCTGGCAGACCTGGCACCCTCCGGCTGACCCAGCTGACCTCTCCCCGGCAGCCGACTCGGTGTTTGTGCAGGACGCACCCCCGCCGTACCCCGGCGTGGCCGGCTACCCGGGCCCCCCGGCGCAGAACGGCGCCGCCGGGCCGGGCGCCTCCGCCCCGCCTCCGCTCGGCTTCTACGCGCCCAACAACCCCGGCACCGCCTATGCGCCGCCGCAGCCGCACTACTCGGGTTACCCGCCGCAGCAGGGCTACCCGCCGCAGCAGGGTTACCCGCCGCAGCAGTATTACGGGTACCCCCAGCAGCAGCAGCCGCAGAACCCGGGATACCCTCCGTATAACGTGAGCACCAGTGGGACGGCGGAGCTCCAGGCGTTACAAAATGGGGGCGTTTGTATTGCTGTTGCCCGGGATACCGATTGATTCTCGTGATTTCGTTAGCACGTTAACTATGTCGACGCTGTTATGTGCTTGGCCGCGAGTGGGCAGATCCTGATCGGGCAGATTCTCGCAAGATTAGACGGACGAGGTGTATATGCGATCAGGCAGGCTACTGCCATACTTATGTGAGCTGGAATTTATAACAATTGTTGTGTTGATGGAAACGCTGCTCGCTCAGCTCACTTGCAAGCTTTTGTGGACCAGCTGAGCACATTTGCCTGCACCGTTCCAATTGCGGTGCAGTTTCCTAAGGGCCTCGGGAGTTTGTTGGCATTGGGGCTCTACGACGCACTCCGCTGTTGAGGCTTCATGGTAAATGCAGACGCGCTAACCACCGCACTATCGGCACCTGGCCTTCGGAGTTAATGGCTCTGATCGTGACATACAGGAGGCAGTGTCAAGATATTCGAGTAGGGAAAAGATGCTAGCTTAAAGACACCATCTGCAAGATCTGAGCGTACCTGTTTTCTGTGGCGTTAGTATGACTCATTACTCGTTTCAGGAAGTTGCATTGAAACAAATGTCTTGCAGATGGTGACACAAAAAAACAAGTGCAAGTTGTAAGAGGACCTTGCTTCGTGCGGCTTTTTAGTTAACATAGGACCATAATGCCCCACATTCGAGTTAATTTTCTGAAAGTGTTATGAAGTTTTCCGTGGCACGTTCCACTCATTCTGTGACTCTTTTAAAACAGAAGCCATAGTTGGCTCACTATCTGACCGCTTTGCGTGCTTTTGAACGACTCGCTGCAAGTGGAACATTTGATACATTTTGGCCGCCGGAAGATTTGGCTGTTACCATTACTGACCCTATTTGGGAACACTATGGAAGGAATATGAGACTGGCGTTTAGTGTCTATCGGACTAAGCGGCCACAGACCAGTAAGCGGATATGGCGGCAATATGGGCGCACTGGAAATCGGCGATATCTGCTCCGTAATCGGAGCCATTGGACAGAATGGGAGGGCAAAGAAGAACCCGAGAACGAGCGTCACTGCCGGGAAGGCACTGGCCCTGACGGCGACCAGCCGGACGCAACCCAATACGAAGCCCACTCAGGTCATTCCCCTCTCCTTTTACTGACTTCAAACAATGCTCGCGACTATCGTAGGATCCGGGAGAGTTTGGATTGTGTGATACAGCGAGTCGGAGGAAGTCACAGTGGCAAAGGCCCGGTTCAGTGGCGAGGATGGCGTGATACACGCGCCCGCGGACGGGCCCAGAGACGCTGGCCTGGAACGCTGAGGCCAGGAGATGGTGAACTTAGCCCACAAGAGGTGCAAATAGTTCAGTGGTGGAAATGAGAGATCTAGTTGGGTAGTTAGCTAAAAAAGCTTAGTTATCAATATATATATATATATATATATATATATATATATATATATATATATATATTGACGCTACATCACGGTAATGTTGACGGAAAAAATGGCTCCATTTCACCTGTCAGTGTCACCTCCACCTGTGGTCAATGTTCTGTGGCGGTTGTCGGTGTTTGGGCAGCTGGCATGACCTTACACCGACGGCAGTCGTCCCCCTCTCGTCATCTCACGTGGATCTCTGCGCCCAGGAGCCGCCGCCGGCCTACAAGAAGAACAACTGAGCCGGCGTCGGCCGATCGGCGCCCGGCTGGTCGTCCTGCCGGGGCTGCCGGCGGCCTTCTGAGGATCCGACCGAGAAGCGGCCGGAGCGTCGCGGTGCGGCCGCGCCGGCGAGCGTCGCCTGCTGCCCCGCGCGGGGTCTGCCGCCAGCTGCGCCCCTGGGGCAGGGGGGGGGGGAGGAGCACGCGCCGGGGCCCACGCCGGCAGAAGACGGGTTGCCGGCCGCTGGGTCGCAGCTGCGCGCAACGCATCTGGGGAGGGGTGGCATGTAGATAGTTTGGGCGGCGCGTGGCCACAGCCGAGCTGGATTCTCGGCGACACCCAGAGCGTATCTGCCTGTGCGCGCGCCTGGCTCGATTTGCCCACGCCCTTATGTTGACGTGTTGTTCGTGGCGGAAAATTACGGTCAGCTTTCGCGTTGCTTCGGGGATGGAAACCTGTTCCGACGCTTGTGTTCTTGTATGTGTAGGCTCCGTCCGTACACGTCAAAGGAGATGCTTAGCAGTAGCACTATGTGTCAGTTGCAACCTGAAAGTTGTTCTGACTGGCATGTTACTGTTGTACATGCACTAGTTGTCACGCATGAAGTAAGATGGCATCTTTTGCTTCTCATTATCCCTTGCAAGACCCTGTGGATTAAATTGTGGAAGCATGCTGCATCTATGTAAGATATCTAGCAGTGTCTTCTCAAATAACACAACACTTTTATCCTTAACATAGCAGCAACCCGTGAGCCTGGCACCAACACTTGGAGGCATGCTGGTCCTATATGGGAGACAGACTGTTGCTATAGTGATACCTGATAAATTGTTGCTGAAGTGTGAGCTAAACATAGGTGATTGTGGCAGGTTGAATGATGCTTTTCAAATGTAGTGTTCTCTTTGTTTTGACTGTCATTCAAATATACCTATATCAGCATCTGTTTCAAATTTAGCTGCATTGCCCAGGTGTATGTCTATCAGGGCAGCATTTCTCTATGATTCAAGCCCTGTGTGAAGTTCGCATTGATGATTTGATGTGAAATATATTTTCAGCAGGCAGTAGTACACACTTTTATGCATAATCAATTGATGGTGTACCTGGCACCATGTGTGGCACCATGCACCATGTGTGCAAGGAATTTGAACAGGTGTTGCCTGAAATCATGATCATGTGTCAAAAGCATTCTGGTTTTCTCATGCCATCATTAATGCACCAATAACAAAATGCCAGTGAAATGTGAGATGTACACCAGAAAAGGACATTTTGGCACATAGTGTGCTCAGATGGATGCTGGTGTGATTTGGTGACACAGTTTACAGGCAGTGTCCCAGCTGACAAAATGATCTCAAACATGTGCATTGAACAGCCACAAACCACTCTCATGCATATATTCCACTTTGCCACATAACAAACATGACTGCAAATCCTGGCTGGTTGCACACCTAAGGTGCAACTGGAGGCCGACTTGTCAAGTGGAAATTATCCCTTTTGTGAAATTCACTGTAGGGATCATCAATGAAGTGGAACTGCTTCCTCCAAAACTTGGTGGCCATCTTGTCCAACATTCTGGACTGTGTTGCATTGGTGAACACATGCTGGATCAGTCTTCTTTTCCTGCGGGCAGACTTCCTCCAGTGACGTTTGAACTTTGCTGTTCTAGGCCGGATCCAGATGCCCCTGCCAGCCCAGTTCAGGTACATGAACCTTTTCACCACAGATTTCACTGTCTTCCTCTTACCAGAGCGGATACTCCATTTCACGACGTTCCTCCTCGGCACGACCACGGGCTGTTTCACAGCAGCAGCCCCCAATGAGCATTGCAAAATGCCTGTCTTCTGCGCGGCGGCGAAGGAGTCAATGCTTCTCACCGCCGTCACAAGATTACGAGTACCCTGTAACGTCGCCGACGGGCATATGCAGACAGGGCACTTCACCAGCAGAGTGCTGTTCCATATCTTGGACGGCACATTTTGTCTGAAACCAGCCGTAATTAATTGACGCGCCGGCCCACCTATTCTCGCCAGCGCCATTTTCGACTTATAAAATGCACGGTGCACTTTCAAGGTTAATGCAAATAAACTACTGGTGAGAACTAAATGACCGATAAAATCTATTCATATCCCCAGGCTCCAGGCTTACGCAACTGATCATCGTAACATATTGACGAACCGATGCGGCTTAATGACTAACTTTTTTCCGTAAGTTGGTGGTCTTTGCTCAGGTCAGAAATGGCCAAAAAGGCACAACAGCGCTAAATTTGACCGCAAACTATGCTCACGAGCCTATGGGGCTGTCCGAAATCTTCACAAATCGATGCCGTCTGGCGGATAACGTAACCTTTATCAACAGGAAAATACATGGGATTAGGTTGAGTGTCTCCAAAATGACCAACGTAGGAAAAATGAGGTTGCGGACAGCACCATGCCTCAAGCCTTTTTTAAAGAATTAATCCGAATATTTTGAATGGATAGATGCAAGAATAAGGGCCCACTCCAGGCAGCGTTCGTTGTGTGAACCCCGGTCCCTGCCATCCGACCACGCGATTCCGGTTCAACGGCAGAATTTTGTGTAAAAGGTTTAACGTGCCACATGGTTCGGCACGGTCCGTCCTGCCCTCTGACGTCAACTGAACTTAGCGCGGCCGCTGCCACCAACCACAGGTCATATCTGTCAAGGGCAGATAGCGAGCGCCTAAAGCGACCTAAACTCACCCCGTCATGGATGGGCGTATCAAAAGGCAGGCGCTGTCACCAACTGAGCCAACGGGGCGGACCTATGAGATGGGACCGATGACTAACAAAACTGTCCAGCCGATGCGCCATAGTGAATGTCCTATATTTTCCAGAGGAAAATAACGTTGGTCATATCAAAGACGACCAAAAGCGTCCAACACTATTAAAATGCTCTGTGGAATACATCACGCTCCGGGACGATCAACCAATAGGCTCAGAGTGCGAAATTGTTTGCAAAATAAATTTTCCGGTTTTAGGTATTTGTGATGATATTTGACTTCGCCAAAAGCCATCTTTGCGAAAAGTTAAGTGATTGACTAGAGTGCATCTTTTGGGAAGGTTTTGTGACGACCGGTCGGACAGGCGTGGAGCGAAAGGCTGTCTGCAATACATTTTAGCAGTGTTGGACCTCTTCGGTGACCTTTGACCTGACTTAAGGTCGCCACGTTCTTGAATGAACGGGATTTCGACCGTGGCGCATGGTATGGTGAAGGTTTCGTGGTCATGGTTCAATAGGCTTGAAGCATGGAGGCGTCTCCAAATATAATTTTTTGGATTTGAGACAGTTTTTGTGACATTTTGCCTCAGCTAAGATCACCATCTTCTGGAAAAGACAGATAATGGACGAAGCGCGGTATATATATATATATATATATATATATATATATATATATATATATATATATATATCTATCTATCTATCTATCTATCTATCTATCTATCTATCTATCTATCTATCTATATATATATATATATATCTATATATCTATATATATCTATATATATATATACATACATATATAATATATATAGATATATAATATATATATATATATTATATATATACATATATATAGACAGAGAGAGAGAGAGAGAGAGAGAGAGAGAGAGAGAGAGAGAGAGAGAGAGAGAGAGAGAGAGAGAGAGAGAGAGAGAGAGAGAGAGAGAGAGAGAGAGAGAGGAGAGAGAGAGAGGAGAGAGAGAGAGAGAGAGAGAGAGAGAGAGAGAGAGAGAGAGAGAGAGAGAGAGAGAGAGAGAGAGAGAGAGAGAGAGAGAGAGAGAGAGAGGAGAGAGAGAGAGAGAGAGAGAGGAGAGAGAGAGAGAGAGAGAGAGAGAGAGGAGAGAGAGAGAGAGAGAGAGAGAGAGAGAGGAGAGAGAGAGAGAGAGAGAGAGAGAGAGAGAGAGAGAGAGAGAGAGAGAGAGAGAGAGAGAGAGAGAGAGAGAGAGAGAGAGAGAGAGAGAGAGAGAGAGAGAGAGAGAGAGAGAGGAGAGAGAGAGAGAGAGAGAGAGAGAGAGAGAGAGAGAGAGAGAGAGAGAGAGGAGAGGAGAGAGAGAGAGAGAGAGAGAGAGAGAGAGAGAGAGACCTGAGAGAAACCTGCGTCATGGGCTCGATATTCGGGGCTATCTGCCAACTGGTTTTCCGGTTTGGGACATCTATGGGGACCTATCACCTGGCTCAGAGTCTCACTCTTCTGAATGGGATAATCTATCGACCAAGGCCATCGATTGGTAAAGGCTTATTAGAGATCGGCCCTATAGGCTCGGATCATGAGGTGACCCCCAGGTTTTGTCTGGCGTGTAGCCCCTGCGCAAGCTACCGACGGCGATCAGTGGGGTACGTGATTCTCAGGATTTGGGTATTTGAAAGAAGATTGGTAGCTACTAATAGGTTGGAGTTTTTGTCCATCGACATGGCTTTTTGATTGTATTGGGTCTCGAAACAACGGCAAACAAAGAAATATCGTCGTAACCTCAACGCACTCCCACGCAAGAAGTACTGTCACTTGCAATTTAGAGACGGCCGCAAAACTTTGGGCTTGAAAGTGGCGTAATACAAGCGCCACTTAGTTCGTCACCAAGTTACTGCTCAGTCCTGGCGGAGCAGCCGCAGCGGCGATTTGCAAAGATTTTTGGTCCAGCTACGTGGCTCAGCTTAAAGTACTTTTAGTCGCGCGTGGCAGGTCGACCATGCGCGCACAATTTGAAAATAAGACGACTTCCAGCCGGCAATGTTAACTGGCCCAACTTTTTGTTCAGGCGAACCTCCGACTTAACGTCACCGATTACGGCGGCCGCCCCGTGACGTCATAGCTACCATATGGCGGCACGGGAAATATACTTGATAAATTGAATCGAAGGGTACGACCGCATGTGTTTGATGACGAATGTGACTGGCAGCCCAACACACTAGTTCGATGCATGTTTCCATTTAATTCGGCTGATCGCTGGCAGCTCACAACTCAGCGCTGACAGGCCGGCTGCGTAGGCGATTTGTAAATGCGGTAGTAAAGTTAACAATACTGCTAGTCGTATGCGGCGGGAGCGACTATGTGCGCACCATGGTACTGCGGGAGCATTATCTGCCGGCGACACAAATCGCTCACCGGCAGACATACCGACGTTTTGTTCAAATTGCACCTTGGCGGCGCATTGCTAAGTACGGCCGGGCGGCAAGCAGCGTGTTGGCAAGTATGCGACGGCGGGGGAAAATAGGAATAGCGATAATCCCCTCTGAAAAGTGCAACTTTGAGCACTCCTCCTTGAGCTGTAAGTACAACACATTTGCCCGAGTACGTATCAATGTTATTCGATCGACCCCACGACAGTTTCTCGCTTAGTCCTGGCAGTCCGACTGCAGCAGCGCTTTGCAAATGTGCGGTGACCAATTCAAAATAGTTTCGGCCTGCGCGGCGTGTAAGGCAACGTGCATATGACATCATGCATCATGGTGGTATGTCTATTGACAAGCCATGTAAACCACCCTTCGGCCGCCGTGACCTTGTGTTCTTTTCACCACATACGACGCACTGCCCACAGCGGACAGTCCGATTTTAGTGTGCTGGCCACCATGCGATGACCTGGAAAGAACTCCTAGTGCCGCGCGGGTACTTCAATTGTGTACATTCGAGAACGCCGCCGCAGGGCCATCAGCTGCCTATGAAACGCCCATGTATGATAACAGCATCTGTATAACTCGTTCGAGCCCATGACAGCGTTCGAGCCCATGACATCCAATGCTGCCGTGCAATGCTTTGCTCCCACCGCCACCACCGCAACACGCAACTGATGAACGGATAAACGATGCAACTGACTTTTCACAGCTGGGTCATAAGACACGTAACGGTTTGTGAGGTTTACAAAAAGCTCTGGAGATCGGGAATGGCGAAGGCCCTCGTGACTAGCGCGTTCCCTGCCGTTACAACCAAAAATACGTGCCGCGGCGTATCGCCGTCACAAAAGTGTTCCTTCGGCGCCCTAAAGGCGGCCTCTAGAGGCCACCTTTACCTTCAGATCAGAACGGGCACGTGCCTCCACTGCTCCCTCTGGATCCATCCCAGTGAGACTGCTATGCTGCTTAAATCAGGACTATTTTCAAATAACAAAAAATGTACGATAGAAATCGCTATCGCCAAAACAAAGTGGGCTTCATCCATTGAGACCAAAATGAGGGGGTGGCCATTGGTCCCTCAGCTCGGCTTCACAATCATTTACAAAAATTACCCTCCTGGTAACAATGATGGCTCAATTATGCTAATTACCCTCGAAGTAAATGTAAAGCTAATCACCGTCCAGAAACCCAGTGATAATTCGCTTGCTATGCAACACAGAGACATGTTACACAAGTCGCTCCGCGTTATTGCAGCACCATGTTTTGACGTTTATATTCGTCATGATGTACAGAGACCCTAATCTGCCAATGGTCAGGCCGTGCATTAGGCTGGTTTACACAAACACACATGCCTGCGAAGAGTAGCTGCAGCGCCCCGGTTCGTCACAGGCCCGCAGAGGGCACGGCCCTCTTCTGGCATGGCTGCCTGCTTTTGCATCAGGCTTTGGCACTTGTCAATACACGCCTACCAAGAGTTTCGCTGGCTGAATGGCAGCCCTTTCGGCTACGCCGACTGGGAAGCCAACAAATACAGCCGGTGTTTGCCTTACAACGTTGTATAACCAGCATTGAAGTACTGTTATTCTCAGCGTGAGGGCTTTGAACTCATATTGCTGAGAAACAAAGCAGTCCAAGGCCTTTCTCGGTTACATTGAGTCAAAATCGAGAGAGCAAACAGGATGCTTTACACGCTTTTAGCGAAGCGAGGTTCCCTACAAGGCAGTCGCTAAGAAAACTGATTTTGCGGGATGCCTTATGGACGCGACGGCCTGTTCACACAGGTTATATGGAAAGCAGAGACGAGTCAAGGCGTTCCTTCCAGCGTTCGGGCCTACTCGAGGGTTTCTTTCCTTAGGAATATGTTGAGGCCAAGTTCTGAAGAGCGCCTTGCTCAACATCAACATATCCCCAACGCAGAGGGCGCTGTTTCTTTTCAAATATAGACTCCAGCGCCCAAACCCAGCTTGCGAGGGGCTTAAGAACTTGACGAAGTCCAATATAAGAGAGGCATGGGCCGAACTTGGGGAGAATGACGTATTTTGAGGGTACGTGTAGCTATTTCCCTGCTTCACCACTTGTTTCGAAGCTTTGTCCACGTTCAAACGACAAATGTGCCACTTTCCCCATCGTTTTTGGCCGTAATACCGTGACTCATCGAACGTCGTCGTGATGTATTTCTTCCGTGTGCTTACGCTCTGCAAGGCCCATGCCAGAATCAACGGTTCAAGTGCTTGTTACAGCGCAAAGAGCGGAACTTTTTGTTAAAAGAGGGACGCCTGCAACTCCATGGAAAGGAACTGTCAATAAAAAATGCAAAGGTCATCATAATATGTAATGACGGTGTAAACTGATTATCAAAAGGAATTGCCAGTGCTTATCCACATGGCAATCAGAAATAAGTACAATATTTCCGTTTTCAGGCTGTACATCTTGCAAACAGGATCAGTACGTGCAGAGGGTATTTCACATTTGTATTGGATTTTGAACCGAAATAGCCATTTTGAAGATCACTCTGTGCACTTCACAACCCTGCCCTTCTTTAGACTTAAAACCCTCTAGTTTCTGAGCTACAAGCCCGGGAAGATGTACATACTATTTCGTGCAGACTATTTCAAGACCATTCAGGCATGCATGATGTCATAGAGACGTCGTTTGACTGACGCCACCCCACTGGCCATGTGATGTTCAAGACCAAGAAGAATAAAATCCTCAAGTTGTTTATATTTGGCATTCATGAGCAAGATTTGCATATATAACGGACGTCAAGTGATTAAAAACACATAAAAACGTAAAGACACCAAGCAAAGAGCCACCAGGGCACATCGATGATGGCCTACCCCAGGTTCCGCACATATCCTCGATGCTCATCTTACCACATGACCCGCCTGAATTTAGCTATAAATGAGATCCTTTGACCGATAAAACTCGTCTAAACGATTGGCAAATGTTGCTAGATAGGGACTTCATGCAATTTCCTTTGACAGTTCATTCTAAGAACTTGCAGCTGTTGGACTAAATAGCATCCGCCTCGTCATAGGTCCACGCCGACCTTTTACTAATTGAACCTGGTTGCCTCTAGGTCTCTGCCTAATCTTCCGTGCTCCTTGTATATTTGCGTGGCCTTTCTCCTTTAATAACTTTGGATACTTCTATCAGATCCCCCTAAGTCTGCGATATTGAGGTGAATACAACACCAGGGCCTTAACCCCATCCTAATACTCCCAGTTTCAATCTGAGCCATCATTCTAGTTGCTTTTCGGTGTACTCTCCACAGCCTATTTCGTTTTCGAAGCATGGGGATCCAGCCTGTACACTTTGCTCTAGGCATGGTCTGAAATAAGCTAAGTGCAACGTTTTGACAACACAGATAAGAACTCCCAATGTTGTGCGGGTTGTGCCAGTCCCATACACGAACCACGTTTCGTAGGCCATAATGCAAGAACTTGGACATGAATGCTAGTCATTACGGAGATACGACATGCAATCGAATAACCTAAGAATAGCGTCGTAGCCTAAGCTCACGGATAAACATGCAAGAACAGCACAATAAAGGGTCAAAAGACGAGCACATAACGACATTTGGCTCATCGCCGCCACGGCCACACCTCCAGCGTCACCGCCGGCCACCCCTTGGGAGATTGAAACACTTCAAGTGAGTGCTGGGGTAGTAATTTCACATGGCCAGTTTGGCGGCCCCTCCACGTCATACAAACGTTCCAGGACGCAATCAAACAATGGCGTATTGAGGAGCATATTTACTAAATGGAGGAACTGCGCTATCTTGGGAAACCTGTTCCACTTTAAAGTACACCAAGAGTTAATTAGTATACCAAGAGCGTATACCAAGAGGTGATTTCATCATGGTGCGAAATATACTAGATGAGTACGATAAAAGTGGCGATGATGATGACGATAATGATTCTCACTATATCTGCTGCTTCAATATCTTCAAACGTGGAATATTCCCTTTAGTAAGATGTACTCTTTAGCATTATTGTGTATTTACACCCAACGTGCTTGATCCAACAGATGTGTCACACAAAATTGCATCACCACTTTTTGCTCTCTTCATCCTTCCTCGTTAAATTACATGGAGAACACTGATTCTAAATTTTGGACAGGCTGCAGGACGCGGGTCGAGCCCGAGCCCAGATGTCAACGATGCGGCGTGACAGTCACACCAGGCTAGAAAATTGTGGCTGATAAGACGGACGCGAGGCAGCGTGTTACAACGCAGGGAAAAGAGTGGGTCAGTGTTCGCAGACTGTCACGAGTTTTCGTGCGCAAACTCAGGGTCTGCCCATTTTGAACCTCTTCTAAAGTTCTTGAAGTTCGGCCACCAGTGGGCAGCATTGCGGCCAGTGTCACCTCCTGCAGTTAGCATCGCGGCCTGTGTGACCTTTTGTGACCTTTGGCCTAAGGCGGCCTGCATGACCCCCAGCAGGCGCCTCAGGCTTCCTCAAGCTCACCCCGACGTGCCAACAGCTTAATGTCAAACATCAATGTCCGTACCTCGACCTGTATAAAAACGTGACAAATATCAGGTACATCAGTGCATCGTCATGGATTTAACGCACGTTCCTGCTCGCTGGCAGCACACAAAGTCAGCCACTTCATAAAATAAGCCGTAAATTCAGTTCATACCATGCGCAAACGCCCGCAAACGCCACACGTATTCCATGACGACGGACAGCGTACGCCATATAAGCTTACAATGGCTGAGACTTGTGGCGAGATGTTGGGAAATGGGACGCTTCTTAGTCTTTGCTTCAATGCAACTGCTATGGACCCGGCGTCATATTCTGCAACAGTTGGGCAACCACCACGCCACCTGCTTGGAACCCATGCATGCATATGCCGCACCACACACGTCGTCATCGACGATGAGCATCTCGCAACCGAATATGAACAGCCACCTGTGGCACATATAGGCCAAAGCGTACCACCGTGCCTAATCCAGCGACGACCATGTGAAATCTGCTGAGTGGCTGCGTAAATATACATGGCCCACTGGGATGACCGCGATCTTCCGGGCCGGGAGGGCACATCGACGCACCCCAAAACACCGCGGATAATGTGCCGCAGCGCACGCGGAGATCTCAACACAGCACGCATTCCGCTTTCAAGCCACGCGCCGCGCCGTCAGCAAATTTAGAGCTGCTCTAAACAGCTGACGGAGATGTAGCAAAACCACCCAGCGCTTGGCAGGCAAATAGCCGGGCCGTCCTTTCCAGGCAATAAAGTGCCATGCAGGAGCTGGCTCGATGTTGTGTGTCGGTGCACGACTCGCGTGACACCGCTGGCCGACATCCGGTCACGCGTGGGGGACGATAAGTGTCTTAAGAACGCGCGCGGTGATTGGCCGACGTCGTCCCTGTAGAAGCAGGTTGGCAACAAAAGCGATCAAAACTCTTACTACTGACCTACACTTACAGGTCTTCTCCCGCCAGACGACACGGTCGGAGTCGTCCCACCGGCTATCAAGAGCATTATACGCAACGCAGTGGAATTTTGTGGCATTTAAACGTTCTCCGATGCACCTACCGCTCTTAGACACCGCTACACGTCATTTTATGACAGCGATACGCTTCTGTGGAAAGCTGTCATCGATCTGGGACTCCTGCGACGTGCTTGAGACTGTATCTGTATTCCACTGCCGCCGGCACATCAACCGAGCGGCACGCAGCGTCGTCCACTCGAACTTCAGATTCCCGTTTCGGCCGCCAGGGACGCCGTCCTTGCCGGTGGGAAAGGTCGGGTCAGGTAGTGGCCTCCTGTGTTCTGCCCTCCCTCGACCACGTCTGGCGTGATGGCGCCTAATGAAGCCTCGTCCGGCATAGTCCAGCCCAGTCTTCTCCAGCACCATCAGAGTGTGGTCTGGTGGGTGACGGTGCTGACGTCGTTGACGGAGGAAACCGAGGGCGGCTTGCTGACACTTGCGGCGAAGTGAGTGTTCTCCTGCACCTCCAGGTTGCCATCCATAAACGACTCCTCGTACAGTCGGTCACTCTTTCTGTAAACAAGACACAGGTAGATGAACACACGGTAATATGCACAGGTACGTTTCACACGAGAAACACACCTCTCAGCTTAGGATGTATCCACCGCGTTAACTGTGCTGAGGCAGTAGTGCAAAAATTATTTCACCTGTGTTGCCGCAAAATTGACGACGGCGTATACGCAAGAAACAGCGATACATTCATTGAAAACAAGCCAGCCAGTAAACAGAGCATATTAGCCACAATCCGGACCCATCACTCAGAACGGGATCCCCCGAAGGATGCAACTCGCGTTTTCCACGACACCTGCGGCGCTGCGAAAGAACGAACAACTAGTGGTTCGCCGACTCACCGCTTGGTGTTCTGCCATAGGCAGCAGAAAGCAGCAATGACCAGCAGCAGAACGAAAGTAAGAGCCGTCACGGACCAGAAGGCGATGTGCAGCGGCTCTCCCGGCTCATTCCACCAAAACTGACGACAAAAAGACACCAGAATTGACAACAGAGAACAGCCAGAACGGGCTTTCGAGAACAGTGAGAACAGGCGAGAGAACAATGAGAACGGGCAACAGAGAACAGTGAGAACGGGCAACAGAGAACAGTGAGAACGGGCAACAGAGAACAGTGAAAACGAGCAGGAGAGAACTGTGAGAACGGGCAATGGAGAACAGTGAGAACGGGCAACAGAGAAAAGTGAAAACGGACAACGAGGGATGACACCTGTGTCGCCAGGGGACCATCACGGCAGGCCATAGATCAGTCGCGGACAAACTCATACCGTACAGGTCACCAGAACTGACGACAGAAATCTGCACGAGAGCACGATACCATCAACGCTGACGCAAAACGACCGTCGGAAGCGGCGACCCGAAGATGACGGACAGCCGCTAGACAGCCGCTAGACAGCCGCTAGAACGACCGCCGCAGTGCGGACTTCCGGTGTTTGCCCTCCTCTCCCGCCCAGAGACGCGCTCCTCACCACGGACTGTTGGCCGGGCCCCGAGAGCCAGGTGGGGGTGACGGCCGGAGGAGGGGGTATATTTACGCGGTGGGCTGCTTGGTGCTGCGTGTACGGATACCAAGTGGCGTACAAGGGGAAGAGTTTCCGGGCAGGGGCAGAGGGGGGGGGGGGCTGCCGCTTATCAACTTTGAGGGAAAAGTAGGCCACATTTGGGGAGCGGCCCGCTTTCGGCCATTTGCGTGATGGGTCTAGCCGTTTATCGCTGCTCAGCCCCCTCCCCCAACAAAGTCCATGGTGGTGCAAATTGTACCACGTCTATTTTTGCAACGGCCGTCAACATGAAATATCCAGCCACGACAGATGTGCCGTAAAGTGACCATCAAAACAAGACAAGTCAAAAGAACTTGCGGCGCTCCCACACAGCTGTGCTCTCAAGCTCAAAATCAACGGGAAGACATTGAGTTGCATGCGTGGCTTCATATGTATATACGCATATATATATATATATATATATATATATATATATATATATATATATACACATGCGCGTGCGTGTGTGCGTGTGTACGCGTGCGTGTGTGCGCGTGCGTGTGTGGGTGTGGGTGTAGGTGTGGCTGTGGGTGTGGGTGTGGGTGTGGGTGTGGGTGTGGGTGTGCGTGTGCGTGTGCGTGTGGGTGTGGGTGGGTGTGTGTTTGGTGGGGAGACGGCGTCCTCCTCTGCGCTCGCCCCCCCCCCCCCCATCCACCACTCCTGAACACTGTCACACCATTTGACCACGCTGGATGTCTCACTTCGGTTGGATCGTGGACGTAGCCTTTTATTGCTGCATCAACCAATGGCCAACAGCCCAGCTGCAAAACCAAGAAATCAACGATAAAAAGACATGCAACAGCGGCAGCTCTCCCAGCGCTCAGCGCTTTTTTCTCTCCACTCCCTGCTGAGTAGCCCACCGTCGGAGCCGGCTCGGGAGCAGCCACCTGACGCCAGCACCCTGTAATCAAATCAGACTGCCCAGCAGCTGACGACTGCTAAGACGCCCGGCGCCACGTAGGCATCGGTCAATACGCGATTGAGAGAAGCTTTTCTCCGTCCAACGTTGGCTGGAGGCCGCACGTCCAGACTTAACGGCGCGGTGTCTGCAGTCGGGACTTCTTTTGCTGTGTTCGCTTTGTTCGGTTTGTTCGTTCGTTCGTTTTGTCGCTCCGATCTCCAGGAGTGCTCCCTACCCCTCTGGCCGCGTTCCGTTGGAGGAGTGGGGCCGATGCCGGCTAGCTCGAGCCCTATCTTTCAACACTATCGCACAAGGACCTCCTTCCAAGGGTGCTCTAGGCCGTGGGGTGTGCAAGGGCGTCGGCCCTTGACCCACCCAGGGAGGGGGGATGCAGGGGAGGGGGAATCGATCGCTGCAGGGTGTCTGGAGACCGACCGGGCCCACCGTGACTGACGCGTCAGCGATGTCGGCAAAATAGATGTCCACATGTGGTTCGGCCCGGATTAGAAGTGGCGGATTTACACATATTCGTCTGATGTTATCATGGACAACAAAATGGATAAAAACGCTGAAAGTTGAGAATTGTTTCCTGGTCTACCTATGGTTGCCTCATATTACACCAAAGAGTGGGTCATGCGTAATTATGACGCATTGGTCTTGAGACGAGTCAGAAAATAGGGACATGTCTTGGAAGTGCTGTACTCGCCCAGGAAAAAAAATGCTGATGTTTATCATGTTGGAGACGAACACCATTGCAATACAATGATACCACATTGTAATACAAAGGTGGTATCCCCAGACACGAAATTCAAAAGCTAAGATATGATAAATGGGATAAGAAAGACGGTCTTTTTTGGGGGGGGCCACTGAAAATTTACTAGTCATGGCAACCGACAGATGCCGTAATCTGCAACGCCGTACACCGAAAGACGGCGTAAAATTATGTCATCACTTATTCCGTAACCATCTGGATTATTTTAGCCATGTTTATATAGTTATCCCATCAAACTCGTCGGCAAAAGCTCGTCGGCAAACAGCCCTAACATTGGTATGCACAACCATGCCTACCTGGCCGCGCACACTTTTCGCACACCGCGCACACACGCGCACACACATTCGGGAAGGTAACAGCTTCAAAATGGTGTCACCGTTCGGTCCCCAAGGCGCGAGAAATCGAAATACCAATGATTTGAAGCACAAAAATAAATGACGCAGTGATGTATAGTTTCATCCGTTAGTTTGGAGCGTAAAATTAGGCATACCGCGAGTTTGCTAACTTGCTGTGTAACAGGAAACGTTTCACATTTGAAGATAGTGAAGCAAGCATTAGATATGGTGAAACAAGCTCACCTATACATACTGGTGCACTCTTTTAGTAGAAAAGACTGCTCTAGACGGCACAATTCTCCGCTTATTAAATATGCTCCTCAATGCCTCTTGGTTTCATCACGTCATCGTACCTTGTACAACAATGATTGAGAGCCAATTGGCGGCCGTTATATCTGGAAATCGTACTCACGAATGCCAGATATGAACGCCTCGACCCTTATACCCCTCTTGGCTTTGGTCGCCGGATTGCTTGTGGTATAGACTTTGAATGATGTCATTATGACATGAATAACAAGGTGACTTTGATATACTCTCCCGACATATATTTCCCCATTTTCGCGGACAGGTAGCTCAGAAACTAGTGAAGTTTGGATCTTAAGAAGGGCGAGATTGTGAAGAGCATCGAAAGTTTGCTTTCAAAATGGCTATTTCAGTTTAACAGCCAATATAGGTGTGTTACACTCCCTTTAACCTGCTTATGTTAACATGTTAACATGCTCACCCATAACTCGGTATGCTCCTTCCGAATTTAAAATCGTGATAAGCACGCTTGCCAAGTATGTCATCCATTTTGTGTCGCTATTTGCCTCAGGCCCGGCGCGTCATTGGGCGCCCCCCATCATTTGTGTCCTGCTGGGGTTGTTCAAGAGTGTTTGAGAAGCGAAATAAATCTTAAGAGCACGTAAGGTGGCTAATGTGCAAGATCTTCAGCTCACTTCTGGTGATTGCAATGACCCCATTTTGATATATGTTCTAACTGTAGCTAAATATGTCATCTACAATACCCGGCGCCGTGCAACAACTCAAACATTGACTGTAAGTCTGTTAAGAACCTTCCAACGGAAATATCTTTGGCCACACCCAATGGTAAAAGCGAATGCTTTGCTCGCACGTGGCCGAATGCCCGGCAGTGCAACAGAAAGATAAAAACGTGACACACTGCCTCATCACGAAACTGCGTGGTATGTAATGACGCTTATACAAGATAAAAACATCACACAAAAACACCATCCACTCGCAAAAACATGATTTTTGCTGGAAAACAACTAGCACGCAAAGACCCCTCTCCGCCAGAGCCGCTCCGCGACCCCCCCCCCCCCCCCCCCACACCTGCCTGATGGTCGGCTGGCCGCAGCTCACTAACCTCGGTAGTAGGTCGGTATGTGGGCAGTTCGTGGCCCACCAGCGTCGGCAGGTACTGGGTCCAGAAGGCGCTCTCCGTCTGCCGGTGGTTGCTGAACATGGTGCTGTTGAAGGTGTTGTTGATGCTGAGGAAGCGCTGGTCGCCGCGCAGGGCCGGCTGCCAGCTGACAGTGTTCAGGATCTGACGCGGCGATGGCCGACTGCGGCGAGCACACGGCGGTCACGCAGAGGTCAGAGGTTAGGTGGAGATAAACGGCCGGTCAGAGTGAGAGGTCGGGTGGATCGGCCGGTCAGAGTGAGAGGTCGGGTGGAGCGCGCCATAGGGTTCGTCGCGATGCACATCGGGTGCGTAGCATTTGATGAAAACTGCTGAACTGATTTTCTTTATACTCAGGTCAAGTCCACCCAAAAATGCACACCCAACCGAGGGAAAGACTTTGCACGCTTTCGGTTCCAAAGCGCCAATGCCTCTAACAAGTCAAAATTCCACTGTTAGTATCAATCACACAACTGAACGTGTCACTTTGCTCACCTAGTTGCGTCCAACTAGTCTTTCAGAACAACGCACCACCTTAAGCTAGCGAAACCACCTTTCCCGACATTCGCATCGGAAACCGAGTACCACTCGCACCAGAAACACTGACCCGGTTTTCGCGAAGTTGGCGAACGCCTCGATGAACAGCTGACTCATGTTTCTGTCGCCCTCCGTCCAGGCGTTCCGTTCCAGTCGAACGTCTCCTGGCAGAAGCTCTGCCAACAGCATCGCACGTGTTGCGGAGACGGCGGACTTCCGTGCGCTGCGCACACAGACCTGGGCAGTGAGATGGCACGGCAGGTCATTCCCGTTGTCATGTCAACGCTCATCCCGCCGTGTTTTGTTGTGGCAATGTTATTCACGAACCGAACTTCTGCTTGCCATCTGATAGTAAAGAGTAAAACAAAAAATGTTTGTCTCAGCAACATGCGCTGGCGAGCCCGCTGCAGCGGCCTTAGAACATACATTTTTGACATTATTTCGCAGGACTTGCGAAGTTCGCAGTGCCGCTCAATGCCATTAAAATAATGACCTTTAGCTGCGAATCCATGTGCCGCTTGCTATGAGGCGACAAAGTTTCGCCACGTCAGAGAAGTTCATGCTCTTCAGACCTATACTGAATTTAATCCTGTGATTGTCATTCTACTAGGAGCCTGAGGAGCATAATCAGCATAGATCCCATAACAGAAGTGGTTCGTTTCACTTGAGCATTTCCACGATGAATTATGTTCCAATAACGTGTGCAAATTACTCCCATGCCATCCCTCGAGGTTCGGCCAGAAAAAATGACCCTGTACAAAATGAAAAGGCGCAGATATTCGCGTATATCAAGAACCAAATCTCACGTATTTCCACCATTTTGTTTTTAGTTTTTAGCTCTACAGGTTTTATAAAAGTTGGTTAGTAACTTTCTCGCAGCTTAAAAGATACATCGCTACTATGCTTAAAAGCGTTGTGGCGCTCACATGCAATACACTGACGTAATTTGATGAACTGGAGGGACCTGCCCCGTCCCATCTCCCAGCTTCTGCAACTCAAACAGTGCTGTGCATAATACCAGTACGTACCACTCATGACATATACAAATTACGAAGCGCGTGGCACCTCTCCTTTCCCGAGGGCTTGGCCAGATGGCTTAACCTCCCCCTCCCCGTTCGAGGCACTGAATCCCGGTCACCAGGGTGAACCCTGAAACAACGCCAGCTTATACCCAAAGGCGGCTGATCAACGCTGGAAAAGCTTCCGTAACCAAGATGCCAAGCAGAAACGAGTGACACATTCTACACTACAACCCCTTCCCCCTCCGCACCAAACCAACGTAAAACACCACGCACAGGTCACAGACGTGCATGCAAGCGCCGCAGATACTCTCACGAGATAGCCACACCCCGCACCACGCCCTGGGAAGGCATACGGGCAAATGCAGCCTCCACGGGCAAATACGACTCCGTAGTCACTGGGTGAGCCGCGCCTCTTACCGGGGTCCAAGAAGGGTGCGCCAGTCAGCATGTAGTACTGCAGGCCGTGAGGGACCTGCCGCCACAGCGGCGCCTCCAGGGCCTCCACCGTGGTGTTGAGCACGTACTGGTACGTGGGCACGTCCAGCTCCAGGGCCATCTTCACCATGGCGTCCACCGGAGCCGTGTACAGCGCGTCAGAGACAAACTGCGGCGCGGAGGCGGCGTCACACCTGGGCACGTGATGTGACAACACGTCATCCCCCTCACGTCACCACATCATCATCAACACCGACATCGCATTTCATTACTTGCTCAACGCAACGTTTCGCTACTTGCTCAACATAAGATTCCGTTACTGGCTCAACATAGCATTTCATTACTTGCTCAACACAACATTTCGTTTCACGCTCAACATATTTCGTTACCTGCTCAACATGCTATTTCGCCACTCGTTTAACGCAACATCTAGTAACGTGTAGCACAACTCAAGCGCACGCTGCTGCCCGCGTTTGCGTCCTCCTCATCTCTCCGTGAGCGCGGCCGTCGGCATCAGTTCGCCCTCCACGCTCTCGCGCTGGCACACGCCGCCCCAACTTCGCAGCAGTCTACAGCTCACGCCACAACCGTGGCCAGCCCATGGACGCACCACCGGCGCGCCGGCGTGTGGTGTTGAAGGGTGGGTTCACAACGAGGCCGCTTTGCGGTGTCCCGGGCCGCGCAATAGGAGGCTGGGGCACGCGCAGGGTTTCACAATGGGAGGAGCAAAACCACAAGAAGCAACCGAGAACGCCGGAAGTGCATGCAAACACGCGTTATCACGTGCACGCATGCACGCGATTTTTCGTACGTGGCGTAAAACATACAGGCTTTCCATCCTCCTTTTTCGGCGTCTACCGCAAGAATCTTTACTGGCAAACATTTAGTCATGTGCATATTAAACGGGGCATCAATTTGGTAAGGGGAAAGCACGTGCTCCCGAGGGTTACCACGTGTGCACGCTCCCGACACATGCGCTGGTGGAGGACGGCGGCGCGCTCACGTTGATGTACATCTGGCGTATCCACGTCTGGTTCTTGGGGTCGGGCCAGTACGTGTACAGATGCCGCATGGCCGTCGTCACGCCGTTCAGGTTCAGCGTGTAGTTGTGTTGTTCGGCCCACTCCCGCACCTTGGTGTCCAGCCAGCGCTGCGTGATGACGTAGTCCGGGGCCAAGCTCGCGTTTCCGTCTGCCGATAACCGGATCGGGGGCCGTGTCAAGACCCGGATCAGGCGCACATCCGGGTCCGAGGTGGTGTCAGGGATGGATGACGTAGGCTCCAGCTCCGGTGTCTTGGAATGGAGCCCTATTGTTAGCACGAACCACCAAGGACGAAGCCCGCGCTTCGCCAACAACTGCGTGAACTTTTTTGTTTACAATTCAGATCATGAGAATTGCACTTATAGTTAATGTACTGCGCTTTATCAGAAACCGAACGGAGCAAAGGCCTGTAACCCTTTATCAAAGGAACCGTTTGCATTCGCATGCGCACAAATTGAGCAAGCTGTCACTGTTCCCAAACGGCGCTTCTCCATCACTGCTGTGCAGCCGTCTCTCCAACGACATAACCAAAGGCCATGACCTCCGAGACCTCTCACCACACAGCAGACATATGCCGTTCCCAAACACGGCCACACCAGCTTATGTCTCGCCTCCCTCATTCACAGGCGGACAGAGAAACCCTGCTCACGCATGCCGAACGGGTGATCATCCGCCGCACAGACGCCGCCGCCGCTGCCTCCGCCGCTGCGGTACTCACACACGAAGGGAGCCGCCTCGTCCCTGTTGACCCCGGTCAGCAGCCGGAGGTCGCCGCTGAAGGCCCGCGCCCGGTACAGCGCGGCCGGTAGATCAGGCAGCACCCGCCAGTCGCGCTCCGTCCAGCCCTCGTACCAGCCGTCCGGCGGCAGCGAGATGTTGGCCTGCACCACCGGCGCCCACGGGAACACGCCCACGTCCGGCTGCCGGCGCCGAAGCCACGTCAAAGGTCACGGCACAAGGTCAGACCAGAGGTCAGCGCAACGGGTTTGCATATGGACAGCACGGGCTGTGCGGGGTCGGTGAAGACGTCAGCGCAGCAGATGTCATGTTGACTGGGAGGGTAAAGAAATCAGTGCAAAAACTAGTGCAACGGCGAGGAATGAGACCAAAACGGCGTGATACTGCCAAGGTCAAGGTCAAGGTGCGTGAAACGGATCGGCCGTCAGCGGAGTTTGCCGACCCACGAACTCGCAGGCACAGTTCGACCAACGAAGCCGCAGCACGCAAACAACGCAAAGCCATGCGGCCCGGCCTTTCACTCGCTTTTTGCACGGCTCCGTCCTGCCTCGCGCTGCTTTTCACGCAGCATCGACCAGGCCATTTTGCCTCGCTCTTTATCGGACGTGCCACTCACGCAGTGATCCCTCACATGTGATGATTGTGGTTTCGGAGCAGTTTTACACGGACCTGGCCTGTCACGACCCTGTGCTGTAGAACAAGGAACGCTGACAGCCCCGAGTCCGTGGTGGTTACACCCACGGACCTTTCCAACTCCTGGCGGCCAGTGAACTTGCCAGGCAGTCACCTGCTTATGCATGCATGGCGCCAGATGTGAAGCCCAGACCGCTTGCGCCACAGGGGAGGGGGGGGGGGGCGAAACATCCCAAGCACGCGCGGCAACGTGCCGGCTGCGAGAGTGCCAGTATACTCCAGCCCACAACAGAGCACCGCTCCGGCCCCTCCAGCCCCAACAGCGCCGCCGACGGGCGAGTCCATTATGGAATTGGAGCGTTGACATGGCAAATGCTGTCCACTGGCACTTCCACTCCGGAGAGGCGATTGGCCGGCGAGAGCAGCAACGCAATGTCGGCTGGGCAGCGACGCAATGTCGGCTGAGCAGCGACGCAGAAACGCCCCGAGCATTGCCGGGAAACGTCCGGACGCCGCTGGCGTAGGCGAGGCCGCCGAGACGTCAGCAGCGCGCCAGATTGCCATCAGTAAGCGCCACGTTCGTCAGCAAATCTGCCACAGTTAGTGGAAGGGTCGATATGATGAAGGGCGTCGTGGAAATGTGGCGCACTTGGTGCGTCGTCAAACAGCAGCTGTCGGCTCGGAGGCGCCATGCAGCGATCAGCGAATGGATATGTCATGGATATGGTCACGGTGAAATGAAGAAATTCGAAAGTGAAAAATATTCACCATGATGTACATCTATTTCAGGCTACGAGCTGTACACACCATGTATTCTCGCAGTCGCCGTAATCCAGCGTAATCTGGTGGCTAACAAAAGCTAGCGAGTAATATGTTATTGAACTTTTTTGTTGGGGTAGTTCCATTCCAACGTTGACAAATCCCAAACAATCTCTGACATAGTCTCTTGTCGCCGGATTAAAAAAATATGATCCTACCGTTTGCTCACTCCACATCTTCGTTTAACTTGCTAAGCCTGCTGTGTGCCTCGACTGTGGCCCACAACAACAATCAATGCCGGCACTGAATGATGATATTGCCAGTCAAAACGCATGGTCTATGCTCTGTTCAAATTAAAAAGATGCAGGAAACTCAAGCCTCTTCCCGAAGCTTATTTGCGAGCAACTTTAAGTTCACACATCACCAGTTTTCAAGAATTTTTTTTTTTCATTTCATTTCACACATTTTCAATTTTCAAGAAAAGTTTGGTCATTAATATTACAAGAACTGTGATTAATGATTGCAGACCTTATATATTATATCGCACAGTAAGTGGCATGTCTATAATATATCGTTTAGTGTAGGTACTTTGTCTTTAACTTGTCGTTCAGTGCAGAAAACATCCCGATCATATATTTCCGTGGTGTGCATCATACACATATAATATTTAGCTTAGTGTAGGTAATATGCCTATGACATATCGTTTAGTGCATCTACTATACCCATAATATGTCGTTTAGTGTAATTATATATCTATAACATATCAATGAGTGTAACTAATGTATCTGCAATCGGTAACATACGTAATATATCGTTAAGCTTTGCTGATACTACGGTTTAGTTTAAATCAGCTATTGGACCAGACCGAGCCAGCTGAATTCCAAAGCTTGTTATGGTTTCAGTGCGACTCAAACCCGCCGACGGAAACGCATTCATCATTCTGCCGACGGGCGTCGCGTGTTGAGCACCACAACGCCTGCCCGCGGTGCTGAAAACTCCAGCGCTCCATAAACTCAAAGCCCCAAATATAGCGCATCGAACACAGTTTGCGTCTTCACAACCCAAATAAAGTGGGCCCTCGCGAACGTGTCAAATGGCCGTCCAGACGCCGCGGCGGCCACAAACCGCGCTCGGAAGTACGTCCGCGGAAATCGCTCGAGCTCCGTCAGCGAATTCCACTTCAGATTGCTTTCCCTCGGTAGCCCAGCATGTTTGGCCACTGCTCCACCACGGCACGACGAGATTCAAAGCTCCCGGAAATTGTCATCGAGAAGGGCGTTGGGCATGCGTTTTGTCCGCTAGTGTTGCTATACTTAGAATGTTCAGGCACTCGGAGGACGCGAAGAGTGAATGGATCCATCAGCATGCTGGCACCTCACAGCAAACATTCATAACAAGGGAAGGTGACCAAGTTGGACCTTCAGCAAAAGGGGAAGGCGATCAAGTTGGGCCTTCAGCCAAGGGGAAGGCGATCAAGTTGGGCCTTCCGCCAAGAGGAAGGCGATCGAGTTGGGCCTTCCGCCAGGGGGAAGGCGATCAAGTTGGGCCTTCCGCAAAGAGGAAGGCTCACTTAATTGCAAAAAAAATTGTCACAGCGACTGCGGCAAAGCAGAAGTGTTGAACGAGATCACCACTGAACAATGCCGTGGTTCTGCTAACGCCATCCGACTGGAAGCCTTACGACACAGGAGCGAACCTCTGTCATGTCTTGCACTGCACGATCTACCCGTCTACAGTCGGCATCGCCGGCCTCTAACTGCCGAGTAGATGCATACGACCCCTTCATTATGACTTGGACGTATCTTATCTCCCACTTTGACGTCCACAGCTCCCAGATGTTGGCGCAGCCGGCGCGTTCCATCTTCTAGTATGCGACCAATGACTTCGATGCCTCATTACGACGGCGCTGTCTCCAGTTTAACGCCATGAAGTACAAGTCGACTACCGTTGTATATCATCGTGAAGTCGACATTTCTTACCTCGGACCATTTATTTAAGCGGAACTATCCTACCTCTGGCCATGGAGTACACATCTTCTACCACCGCCGTGAAGTCGCTTGGCGTATTAAGCTGTTACACTGATGCGTCCTGCAGTGGACTCATCTCTGCTCTCTCACCGCGACTCCAACGTGTCCTACTTCTCACCTGGCATTACCCTCTGCGAAGTCCACAGCCCCAATCCTACAACGTAAACGTCCCCGATCTCTCACGGTGACAAATGTGTCTGCCATCTCTCATCGCGTGGCCGTCATCGCCGATCTCTTTATGTCGAGTCCACGTCACCCACTCCTGATCGAGAGCGCGTCTGATCCTCACTGTGAAGTCGACACCGTCCGTCTCCACTACGGCCCCCACCATGTCGTCAACATCTCCACCGTCTCACATTACCGGCGACGTCTCCGATCTCACACCGCGTCGGCATCATCTCCGACATCACACACCGTGCCGCCGTCCCACATTACCGGCGACGTCTCCGATCTCACATCGCGTCGTCAACATCTCCGACATCACACACCGTGACGCCGTCTCACATCACCGGCGACGTCTCCGATCTCACACCGCGTCGTCAACATCTCCGTCATCGCATACCGTGCCGTCAACATCTCCGCCGTCTCACATTACCGGCGACGTCTCCAATCTCACACCGCGCCGTCAACATCTCCGACATTACACACGGCGCCGTCGTTATCTTTGACATCTCGCCGCACCGTCAGCATTTTCGATCTCACACGGTGCTGTTGACATCTGCCACATCTCACCACACCGCCAACATTACATGATCTCCCACCGCACAACCCACGCCTCCGCTCACTCACCGTGAATTAGGATCTGCCCATCTGACCATACAGCAAACATATCTGATCTCCCACCGCACAGCTCACACCTCCGCTCACTCACCGTAACTTCGACATCTGCTACATCTGACCATACAGCCAACATGTCTGATCTCCCACCGCAGAGTCCACACCTGCGCTCACTCACCGTGAACTCGACGTCTCCGATCTCCAGCGCGCTGCGTCCGCGGCTGAGGCAGTTGACCAGCTTGGCGGACGTGTCGGCCAGGCAGCCGATCCTCTCGCCGAACACGCGGGACGTGTTGCGGGCCCACTCCAGGTCCGAGATGGCCGCCCAGTCAGCCAGCGGGGACCCGCTCTGTCGACACGGGCGTCGACGGTTGCCAACGACGCCATGACGGTGTCGGTGGTCACGTGATAACATGGGCGCCGCTCTGGCGCAGCTGCCTCAGCGGAAGTTAGGGGGAGAAGAGTATCGTCTATTCATAGGTACGCAAATTTTGACGGGTGGTTGAGGATACAGAAATTGCTCGGGTCGATTTCTTCAGATGGGAATGATTGATTATGGACGGTTTCGGCTATCCAACTGTCGGACGATCAAGACACTGTCAGTTGAGCCTACGCAAGTTATACCGGCAAAGCGTTATTTTCAGCCACCCTCACATTCCAGCAGAAGTCCCTAAAAACCGAAAACATCGCACCGAGCTACAAATAGAACACTTTTATTTCATCAAGTGGCGACCGCCTTCAGCGCTGAACAGCGATTGTGGCCCACACCCGCCACCACACGACTCTCAGCCTTTCCGAGATTACCCTAACAACGCCCCTCTTACCCTGACCCTCTAACCATGATCTCTGCTGATCTAGACCCCCTCCCCGCGCCGTCCCCGCGACGTCTAATCCTGATCCAGAGATGACATGGCCAGTCACCTGTGATCCTGAACCGGGACGACCTGTGACCCTGACCGTGATATGGGGCGATGAACTGTAACTCCGTCCTGTGACCTTGCCCACCTGAAGGATATGTGACCCTGACCCTCACCAGTGCGATAACCGGTGACCTTGACGCTGACCTGGGCGACGACCTGTGATCTTAACCTTGATCCGGGCGATGACCTGTAACCCTGACTTGGGCGACGGCCTGTGACTCTGACCATGATCCGGGCAATGACCTGTGACCCTCACCCGGGGACGACCAGCGACACGGACCTGACCCAGGGACGATCTGTGACCCAGACCCTGACCTGTGGCCCCGACCTGACCTGGGCGATGACCTGGTGCACGATATGGGCCGTGCGCGGGGAGACGGCCAGCAGGCCGGCGCTGGCCGCTCCGGCGTCGTCGCCGAACACCGTGATGCGGCGTCGGTCGCCGTTGAAGTAGTGCACGTTGTCGTACACCCAGCGCAGAGCCATCGCCTGATCCAGTAGGCCGTAGTTTCCCGGTGAGTGCTCGTCGCCAGTGCTCAGAAAGCCTGTAGGTCGGTATGAGACGGTTAGAGCGAAAACAGCGGCGCGGGCTTGCGGCTAAATTAAATCACGTGCGCGGTTTTGTTTTGGCGTTTTTTTTTTTTGGCGTGCGCGTTTTGTTTTGTTCTGGGGCGCAGGGCTCGCGGCTGAACTAAATCACGTGCGCGGTTTTGTTTTGGCGTCTGTGTTGAGAGCTTTCAACGAGCGCTGCCTTTTTATTTTGCTTTAATACTTCTAACTTAATATGAGGTAGGAGGCAGTTGGAGCAAAATCTGGGGCGCAGGGTTCGCGGCTGAACTAAATCACGCGCGCGGATTTCTTTTGGCGTCTGTGTTAAAAGCTTTCATCGAGCACGGCCTTTTTACTTTGTGTTGATACTTTTAACTTGCTGCTACCCAGGGAGACACCTTTACCATGAACATGATTGGCAAAGCAGCCGTTCGCAGACTACATTTGCGATGGTCAAAGGCCCATGAGGATAAGTTCCGGACGCCTTATTTGCCGACTGGCTCGTTGCATATGGCGGCGATAACCGGAGGCAATTGTTTTAGCAATACCGCCATATCTATATTTGAAATCACTGCCAAAGCTTTTGAGAAGTTCAAAGCAGCACGCGCCATTTAAAACGGAATGTGCCATGTCATGAGCCAGGGTGAAACATCGCCGGGAAGTTTGCTGATTGCGCGAAAATCGTCAGCATTATTCCACTGCACTGCGCAATACAAACTTCGCTCCAAGTTCGCTAAGCGCATTACAGGCTTGATCGCTTCTCAATGCAGCGGAAGCCGAAAGCTTTGGCTAAGAGGCCCTGATGCGATTCAGCGTCGGTCTGAACGGAGCTGCCCAAACTAAAGAATTCGTTACAGCTATAACCCACCTTAGCTGTTGAGTTCCAGTAATGTTGTGTCACTTGATTATAAAACCCGCCACGCACCTGCTGCTGCCCTCACGCAGAAGCGTCTTGAGTGAAGTGTACACGAGTGTGCATGCCCGAAGAGGGCCCTTAAACCCCTCTAGTACAGGCCACGAACACAAGTCTGGTACAGGAGCACTCAGTCGTCGCGGCGGATCGAAGTCGGGCGGAGGACGTCGGCAGGGATCTACTCGCCGAGTCCACTCGGGCTGCCCCGAGCCGGGGCGGCGCTTCTGAACAGCCCGCCGGCGGTCCGCACCATTTGATCGTGCATCTAGCGGAACGCGTTGCCGCGACATGACATCGATGTCTCATCGCAAATCGCCTACAAATCAATCGAAAGCCACTTGGTACCACTCGAGACTAGAACTGTCAATTTTGAGCCATCAGGTTCAGTGTTGTCGAACGCGCTGATTCGGAGCAACTGGTTCTAGCAACGAGTCTGCGAAAGCGTCGTAGATTCGCGTCTCGACGACCAAAGGTCCCATGTTTGCGTCGACGGAATTCCGTTTGACCTTGACCTAGCGGTGCACCCGACGGCGCTACGGCCGTAGAGGAGAGTGGGGCCAGTCACATCACGTCCAAGTGGGAACCGTAGTCAGGGCGATTTACTCTAATGGTGTGTTCGCAGCGGGCCAGACGACAAAGATCATACGTGACGTCACTTAGAAGCCTTGCCGGACATGCAGAATCTTGCTCCGTTACTTAGCCGTGGTGAGACGGAAATGGTGCAGTGGGCTCATTTATATACAAGTCGGTTTGCACGCCCACGAGCGACGACGGGTGAGGAGCAGACGTGTTTTACGCTACAAATGACAATTTGTAGTTTTCATCGTTAGGCGCCCGCGTAGACGTGCCAACGGACACCCTAGTGTATGTGCAGTTATTGTCACCAAAATTGCATGACGTCACGTTGCGCAGTACAGAATGTTCTTAGTGCGCTGTGATTACACTCCAAATCCACGCCGTGGATGAGTCTCGGGTTACTCAGCTGACGAAAACCAGCGCTCTCTACTTTTCAGCGTGGTTCCGGTTGCACAAGTGAACGTGACTTGGGGAGAGTGTTACAATTTTGTTGACACATAGCTGTTAACCTAACACGCGCTCGGTTGGGGGGTCAGCTTGACCCCCGAAGGTATTTCCGGAATTATTTCCGAACGGCACGGCGTAGCCGCACCAGATCTTGCGTAGCTCTAGACAATTAAATAGCGGATTGTTTACCACCAAAAATTTAGATGTACCTTGTAAGGTCGCTGACCTATGGCAGGTCAAACTAGGCCATGGTTTCAGCGGAGGCAATTTCTGGGGAATCGCTTAATCTAATCTAACAGCAGAGTGTTAGACGAAGCCATACATCTCTGAGATACTTTCTCAGGCAACACAATAATGGAATGAACATATTAAATTGACCTAGGGTCAGGTATGAGGGTCAGTTCGAGGTCAAAACCAACCTGTTTTATCACTCTATGGCTTTCTGTATGAACATTTTATGTTGCTCACTTCAAATTTGTCGACAACAGGGACTGCATTATACGCCTTCAATTAATTTCTTAAAGGTCAGAATAGGTCAGTAACCTGAAAGGACATAGGTCAACATTTTGTATCAAGGAGCATGCGGCCTAGCGTACTCTTTGTCACTTATTCAAATGCAAAACTCAAAGCAGTCTTGTATGATTTTGGTCACCATGACCTTCAAAAGGTCAAACAAGGTCATTAACCTAAAATGAGCATGATCATTTTTGCTTAGAGCAGTTATCTACGTTCTGTGATTTCTTTGGAGACCAGCATGGAATTTGACCTTGTTTCACCTTATTTGACCCGAAGGCCATAGCCTAGGAACCTCAAATTTCGACCTAAGTGAGTTCACGTACAGGCCAACACACCCTGTGAATTTGGTGTGGTTAGGTCTCTTAGTTCCTCAGATCTCAGGGGGTCAAATTGACCCCCACCCGAGCGAAGGGTATTCAACCGGCCACCCGGGCGCGTGTGAAGTGATCGCTGAAAATATGTGTTCAAACCTCCAATAGCTCAGTTGTTAAGACAGCCTGCATTCCGATCCACCCATCCGTGGCGAGGTGGGTTCGAGTCGCTTTAGGCGCCCGTTATTTGTCCTTGACAGATACGCCCTGCAGCCGATGGCAGCGGCCGGACTGAAGGTCAGATGACTCAGAGGGCAGGACGGACACTGCCGAGCCTTGTGGCACGTTGCGCTTCGGCCACCAAGGTCTACCGTTGAACTGGAATTACACGATCGGATGGCAGAGGACAGGGCTTACATAGCAAGCACTGCTTAGCGTGAGTTTCGCTCCCAGAAATCTTTCAAAAAATCGCCCTGAAAGCACTGCACTGCACAAACACTGCTTAGCGTGATTTTCGCCCCCAGAAATCCTTCAAAAAATCACCCTAAAAGAACTGTTGGTGCGGGAGCTTCAGCAACTGCAGTATCATCCGCATCCGCGCAATCTTTCCGTCCCTCGTGGTTGACAGCTGGATGGCCCGGCGACGGTTCCCGACAATCACCGACGCCAGCAGGCCGGGTCACTGACCTAGAGCCCCGAGGCGGTAGTTGAAGGTCACGACCACCACCTGACCCCAGGCGGCCAGCATGTGGCCTGGGAAGCGGTTGGAGGAGCCGTGGGAGAACTCGCCGCCGTGGATGTGCACCATGACCGCGTACAGTTCCTTCACGTTGCTGGACACCTGCCCAATCAGACGTCACAACGGCGTGTTCTGGGTCCGGCAGGATCATCTCTGACGTCGTCGATTTGAGGCAGACAAAAACAATACTAAAATAACGTTTTTGTTGGTGGAAAGCGGGGAAAATGTCTGTTGGTGACGTCTGAAAGATCGACATCAGACTCAAATCCAAGCCAGTCGGAACAGGTCGTTGGCTTAGTCGGAGCAGGGCTCAAATTCAGACCAAAACGAACAGAATTCAAATCACTCTCCAACCAGCTCCAACAAAACTTGGCATAGCGAAGGGCGCATATCTAGCCCACCACCGGCCAGTCGGCACACGCCTCCCCTCACCTGAGGCGTGAAGACGTTGAGGTAGAGGCAGTCCTCGTCGACCTCCCGCACCCCACGTCCGGCCCCGACAAACCTGGCCGGCTGGGGGCATGCCGGCCCGTAGTCCAGCGCCAGCCAGCGCTGCCAACCCGGCCGGGCCCGCGGTGGCTGCGGCAAACACAGCAGGGTCGCTCAGCTCAGGTCAGGTCAGGTCAGGTCAGGTCCACAGAATGATGGCATGACCCACTACTGCCAGGGATGTCGAACATAAGGAGCTGGAACAAGCGAGTCAGGTCAGGACGCAAAACGTCAGGTCGGGACAGAAACAGTCAGGTCAGGTTAGACCAGGCGAGAATCAGGTCGGGTTACGCTAGGTCAGGCCATGCCAGGCCAACCCCATGGCGTAACAACAACGTAGTTCATCACTGTCGACCAGGACGAGCAGTGATAATGAGACAAATGGGTCATGTCATGTCAAGACGCCTCACGCCATCATGGGCATGTCATGTCAAGACGCCTCACGCCATCATGGGGATGTCATGTCAAGACGCCTCACGCCATCATGGGGATGTCATGTCAAGACGCCTCACGCCATCATGGGGATGTCATGTCAAGACGCCTCACGCCATCATGGGGATGTCATGTCAAGACGCCTCACGCCATCATGGGGATGAGCCACGGGTGTTGAAACGAGAAAACCTGGTCAGGTCTGGTCAAATCGGCCCACTTCGGGTAACGTGCAGGCGTCGTCAGACACCATCAACCGGGACAGGGAGTGCTGCAACAAATACGTACGGCCCCGGCCAGGTCAGGTCAGGTCAACCCCGGGCAGCGTGCCAGCGCTATCAGCGCTGCCATCGCAAGTTCATTTGCTCTTATTTGCATGTTGCTACAAAAATAGCTTTTGCTTGATACAATCAGGGGCGGATCCAGGATTTTGTCAAGTGGGGTGGGGGGTGGGGGGGGGACGGCAACATTGTGGGGCCCCCTGGAGTTTGAGACCCCCTCCGAAAAACATCCTCGCACTTCGGCCATTACGTTTTATAGCACGTCGTATGTAATATATATATATATATATATATATATATATATATATGTGTATATATATATATATATATATATATATATATATATATATATATATATATATACATACTTATCCATTTGTCTAATAAATACGGAAACCCATCTTACTGTGCGCGGCCTTGTAAAGCTAGGCGTGCTATGCATGCATACATATAGAGCTCACTCAGTTTCTACAGGTCATTTTAAATGCTGTGGTTTTGGGGCTAAGTGTTTCGGAACAACAGGCATAATAAACCTGCGTTGGCTGCTAACAACCATCAAAACCAAGCATCGACTTAATTCCTAGCTTATGCATTTACGGCCAGCCGGTTGTGCGATGTAATCAGCTGGTGGCTGATGACTAATCAATAATTTTTCCTTGGTTATAAAGGAGTACAACATGTCCTAGCATTCAACATATGTTCAGAACGTCATACACTAGTATAGCTAGTGTAACACACTTAATAGCCAATGGAAATGACACATACGCCGTCGGCGGCACGTACAACTACATTCGGCAACTGCGCGTAGAAATTCATCAGCGCATTTCCCACTGCTGCTCTAAGATGAAGGCACCAAAGCCAATAGGGACGGAACATGAACGATCATGGGTGCTGCAGGAGGCCAACAAAGTGGCTCTCGTCAACAAGTACAGGGTCTTCAAGCAAAAAGAACCCAAGACCAACGTGGTGGGCCCCTAAACGATCGGTTGTACCTAGGCAGGCTGACATGTAAAGCCCCGGCCGTGGCACAGCACCCTCTGAGGAAATGGGAATTATTCAAGACCATAAATCAATATCCCTGTGCGGTCAAGAGTGCACGGGCTGGTCAACAACACTAGCCTCGATAGGAGTGAAGCGTCCTCCGCAAATGAAACCCAAGGGAGAGAGTCCTCGATCAAAGTAGAGGGCCCCTGAGCATCGAGTGTCTCCGTGCCTTACCTTACAAGAGCCCTAGCAACAGCACAAGGCGCTCAGCACAGCACAGGCAAGTAGAAAGAACCCGAAAGGGCGCCCCTAAGCAACTGAGTGTGCCCTGGCATATGGGGCCCCCGGAAAAAGTGTATAGAGCCTTTCGGGCGAAGGGGAAGAATCCGTGGAGGGAAAACCTGATCGATGAGCAGTGCTCGGGCATGGAGGCAGATAGCGTCCCAACAGCACATTGGGCCGTATGAGAAAATGCAAAGAGATCAGGGGCACCGTGGAAAGCTCCTTACCGATCAGACTGACCTGGCGAGTGGACATATAGGGCCAGGCAACCAACAGCGTAATGTCTCTAAACGGCATAATGAGCCCCAAAATTTCCCCCAAACAACGCTTTTTCAATCAGCGAAGAATACCTTTGTTTGCTTATGAACTCTTTAGTTTTGCTAACAACAGTTCGTGGTCGTCTGTAGGGCCAAAGCCATCCAATTTGTTGTGTTTTTGTTGTAAGAAAACTGCGTCCGTGCAGCCAGTTATGGGCCCCCTCGGAGCCTTTGGGTCCCTCGGCATGGTCCATGGGGCATGGTCCCGCCCCCCCCCCCCCGACCCTCTGCATCCGCCGCCGGCCCGAGCAATGGAACAGATGGGGCTCGTCAAGAACCATCTGTTCAAAGGCCCCCCCCAAAAAAAAAAACAAAGGCCATCCACTCAAATATAAGATATACTTACGACGCAATGTGTAGGGCTCTGAACGATCGAGTGCGCCCGAGCAGATTAACACATGGGGCCCCCGTCAAGAGCGTGAGGCCTTCCATCTAAATAGGAAATACCCAAGACCCATTGTAGAGGGCCTCCGAGTGACCGAGCGTGCCCGAGCAGGCTAACAAATAGGGTTACCAACAATAGCGCAAGGCCCTCCATTCGAATGGGAAGCACCGAAGACACTATGCAAATGGCACCAGAATGATGGAATGTGCCCGAGCAGCTTGTCAGAAGGGGCCCGACGAGAGCGTTGGGCCCTCCATTGGAATAAGAAGTACCCAAAACCCAGTGCGGAGGGCCCCCGAAAGATGGTGTATACCCCAGCAGATTATCAGGTGGCTCAGACAGGAGTGTGGGGCCCTAAATTCAAATACCGAGACCCAATATATGGGCCCCCCGAACAATCTAGTGTGGCCGAAGCGGTAAACAGATGGAGTCCCGACAAGTACGTAGGGCCCTCCATTGAGATGGGAAGTACCCCAGGCACAATGTGGAGGGCCCCCAAATATTCGAGTGGGCCCGAACAGGTTAACAGATGGGGCCCTGGCAAGAGCGTTGGGTTTTCCGTTCAGATATGAAATACGACACGATGTAGAGGGCCCCAATTATCGAGTGCCCCAGAACAGGCTGACAGACAGGGCCCCCGGAAAAACCGGAGGGCACTCCATTCAAAAAGGATGCATCCAAAACCAGATGTAGAGGTCCCCCACAATCGAATGGGCCCGAGGATCTTATGAGATGGGGCGCCGACAGGAGCAGGGTCCCAAGGGCCCCAAGCCCCAAGCAGGCCATCAGATGGATTCCCGACGAGAGTGAAGGGCCCTAAGCAAGCGACAGGATTGGAAACGCCCTAGGCCAATGTGGGGGGCTCATGAGCATATTGCAAGTGTGTCGGTAGGTTAGCAGAGACCTACGTAAAGGGTCCCTGAGCAACCGAGAATATCCCGGCAGGTTAAGATATGAGACCCCGGCTAGAGCTTACAGGGCCTTTCTGGCGAATGGAAAGAATCCGTGGAAGGGCCCGTGATCAACAAGAGTGCCCAGGCACGATAACAGGAAGGGCCACAACAACCGCGCAGGGCCCGCGGAGCAAATGCAAAGGAATAAGAAGGCAACATGGAATGCTCCTTAACGATCGAATTAATCCTGTAAGTGCGCGCATAAGTCCCCCGGAAACAGCACGGGCCCCTAGACAGTGAAATGAGCCTTAAAATTTCCAGTCCACAACTTTTCCAATCATCGAATGATTTTTTGCGACTTCTCACAAGCCCTTCACTTTCGCTTGCAACTGTTCTTGGTCGCCTGGAAGTCTAGAGATACCCAGTCTTGTTGCGTTTTGTGTTTCTCTCGGAGCCAATGGACCCCTTCGGGGCCCAAGGGGGCCATGACCCCGTGCCCCCCCCCCCTCTAGACCCGCCCCTGAATACAATGTCTCACACAAAACACGTAAAAGGCTGGAGCACAGCCTGACGCACTCAAGACAACAAATGCCTTGGCCATGCGTCCAACCACTCGCGTGACTGGGCGCATTACACGTCACACACGCCGCCGCTTTGACGCAATACTGACGTCTGATTGGCTATCGAGAACGGCGCATTATCACCGCTCGGGCAGCGGAACAAGGTGCCAGAAGGTCACACAGGTCAAACAGCCCGGCTCCGGGCAGCGCGGGCCGATGTCTAGGCACTGATGGTCCAGGCGACAAGTCTGCGGCAAATCATCGTGCTGGTGGGCTGCTTTCTACGCCAGGAGAAAGACGCGGAGTGCGGAAATACACTGAGCGAAAAGGGAGAGGGAGTGTTACCACCCGCGTGTGGCTCCATTGCGGTTTCCGCGATGGCGTAAGGGCGGCCCATAAAAGCTACGCTAGCAGGGATGTAGCCTCCCAAAATAAGCTGGGGCGGCCGAGCACAAAAAGTGTCCACACCTAACCCGAAATATGCCAAAAAGGGCCTCTTCTCGGATTCTTCCGCTTTCTTCACAGAAGTTGGGGGAGGGGAGCGGGCTGGTGCCCCTCCTCCTAGACCCAACAGGAAACTGTACCGCTGCACTTCAGCAGCCCCCATTCCCCCTGCTTTAATGCCACTGCCGCTACGGCGTGCTCCAGGGTCGATGGCCTTCGGGGACGCTGTGCTATGTGGAGCTGCGGAGTTTTTAGCGAAACACGGAACAGAACAGCGCCAAGTCAGAGTGCACAATTAACATCCAGCGTCGCATGACTGCCGTTCTTCAGGCGCAGACCACGCCAAACACGAGGCGGAATTTGCCCGTGCAACTGAGAGCCAAGAATGGCTTCATTAACGCAACATGCAGAATGATTAGACCAGTCGCTTGCCGACTAATGCACGAGCCACGACCCCTTGACAGGACACCGAAGTGTGTTGGCCGTGGTCTAGCTGTCAGCAACCCGAACCCTATCGCACTTGGCACCCACGTCGTATGATGTTACGTGTTTATCCTTCTCCCTTCCTCCCTCCTTTAAAAGTTGACTGCCGTAGATCAAGGGAAGCACGACCGCTGGGTCGTGAGCTCGAACCCCACCACCTGCCATTTTTCGGTTTTACCCTACCCGCTCATTATGACTGCGTCTTAAGTCCACAGCAACTGCAAACACGCAGTGTCAGACGACCACAACTGACTAAGGACTACACCCCAACAGACGACCGACCAAGCGACGCCTCACCTTAAAGCGCGCCTCCTGCACGGGCGGCAGCGCGTACGGCACGCCGAGGAACGCAGTCACCGTCCTCCTCTCCTTGTGCACGCCGGGCTGCAGCCGCGCCGGCCACTCCTCCGGCCGCAGGCCCGGCTCGTCGAACAGCTTCACCCGGAACCCGGTCAGCGGCCCCAGCTGCGTGCGGAGCTCCACCAGCGGGTTGGTGAGACCCTCCCCTGGCCGGCGCGCGCCCTGCAGGTCTGGCCGCCAGCCGGCCAGCACGCCCACGTCCGCGTCCACGCAGCGGTTCGGGTCGAACTTGTCGTAGCCGACGTTGGCGTTGTCGCCGCCGGCCGGTGGCGGGCACTGGCGCCGCCCGCCGTTGCGGAAGGTGGCCGGGTCGGCCGGAGCGGCGGGGGGAGCCGTGGTGGCGACGCGCCACTGGCCGAAGCGGTTCACGGTGCCGCCCGGGGCGGCGGCTGCGGCGGCGGCACACAAGAGCAGGAGCGGCAGCACGGGGGCGGGACGCAGCGCCGCAGCGCCCGACGCCATCTTGGCCGCAGCGTCGCGCGGGAGCGCGACGCGCCGGTGCGCGTTTCCCCGGCCAACAATGCTTCGCGTACGCGGGCCGCGGGACTGGTTTTGCAGACGGTTCGCGCTCCGGCCGCTGGGAGGCGCTAGCATCGCATCCGCTCGCGTGACCTTGATCCAGCGCCTGGGGCGGTGGACCCGCACCTGTCCCAGTTCTCCCGCCCGAACGCTTGGATTGGGGGGCGTAGTGTACAGGTGTGCTTGTTGCGCTGATTTGAGATGCGTTTCAGATCAGCGTCAAGTGTCATAACGTGACGTCATCCACCTGTGCGCTGGATGACGTTTGTGACTATCACAGACAGGTGTGGTGGTTAGATTTCCGAGGTTTCATCTCAATGGCCGTCGCGGTATTGCCGTCGGGTAATTTGACGAGGCATGTGACTGCAAGAGGTATTGACGTCCATTGACGCATTGGCGACGGGGGCCAGTGATGAGAGAATGCTTCCTGCTGACGGCTTCAGACTTGGACACCGGTGTGAAACTCCGCAACCTCTCGGCCATTTACCCTGATGTCACGGCGGCAATGGCCGTCGCCATGACAACCGCACTTCGCTCCAGCTGTCTTCTAATTTGGAGATGTGAAATGGAAGACCCCAGTTTGCTGTGGGCGGGATCGGTCAATCACATTCCCCGGGTCTTGTTGAATCCCCACTTTGGCTGACTGGTCAACGGTGAAGACGTCACTGCGCGCACCGGTTAAATCCCCACTTTGGCTGACTGGCCAACGGTGAAGGCGTCACTGCGCGCACCGGTTAAATCCCCACTTTGGCTGACTGGCCAACGGTGAAGACGTCACTGCGCGCACCGGTTAAATCCCCACTTTGGCTGACTGGTCAACGGTGAAGACGTCACTGCGCGCACCGGTTAAATCCCCACTTTGGCTGACTGGCCAACGGTGCAATCGCCACTGCGCGCAACTGATCATATGATATCGGCATGGTTTGGCGCTTCTTGTGGGGGTGATTGGTGGAAAAGTGGGCGGTTCATGTCTAAAGAAAACTTCATGACGCAACGGGGGCTGCAGGATACGGGAGCTCGGCCTGCATGGTACAGCATTGGTGCCTGGGGCGAAGCCCGACTTTCATCGGTTGACTGCGTTTGGCCTGAACTATTGGAGCAGTCTCCATTTTTGCACTCTTGCCTTGTTTATTGTGTTGCATTGTATGGTATCACACTTCATAAGTGGTGGTGGTGATTCGGGTTCTTGGGCCGCGGCCTGAATGGTCATACAACATCACTAGATGAATACCGAAGTGTGTAAATTACTGAGAATCATACGTCTGCTAAAATAGAAACCGCTAGCCAGCGATAAACCAGCGAAACTCGCCCCCACCAATCGCAGGATAGGTAAGACATGAAATGCCCTGTCCGAAATGACGTAACCGCTTTTCGGTGAGCTGCGGACATGAACGGTGTCCGCCGCACAGCACGTACCCGTCATTCGCGTGTGAGTGGCCAATTCTCATCCTGCAGGGGCTACTGTTTTTTTATGCCTCGCTTTGCGAGAGCCTATCCCATATCCCATCTGTGGCCTATTTGCTTTCAGGTCGTTGGCTGTGTGATGAATATGGTAATGTGAAACACCCATTTTTCTGCACGGGATCCGTCGTATCACAGTTCCGGGGCCTTGATTAAATCCCCCCCCCCCCCTCCCCCAGCTTGGCCGACTGAACAACGGTGTTAACGTCACAGCGTCCGCCGGGAAAATGTCTGATGTCTGACAATGGGAACCTGTCTGATGTCTGACGACGGGAACATGTCTGATGTCTGACAACGGGAACCTGTCTGCTCCCGGCGACGTTGCCAGTTTTATTTTATCCAGACCGTGCTGGCCTCACACACTTCAGGCGATCGCACCAATTCGGATATCTCAGAGTCTTTCTTCATTTTCCGCCTCCTCTTTGACGTCTTTCCCCGTGCGATACTCACTGATATCCGCAGAAGTGCGCCAGCTAGAAACCCCGCCCAATTTGCGGGGTCTTAATGAGGCAGCATCGTGATGACGTCACCGCCAACATAGCGACGCCTGGATTGCACGCATTCCTATAGCGTTGTCACTCCTGACCCTGTTTTGCTTTCCATGTCCAATAACCGCAGCATATTTTGCTTTACCAGACTTATTCCCGACTCTGGATTGAAAGCGGAAGCGAACATATAGATTAAACTTTTTGAAGCACTCATTCGTTGGTGGTGATGGTGTTTACATGTATTTGGCTTGTGGTTATTGACACCTAACTACAGTTAAGTCATATGCTGAACAGTATGGAACGTAGTCTGTGCAGACAAACCACAGCAACAAGGATATACGGCTAACATCTGGCACAAAAACGAAATTATTATGCTTATTTTTCTAACTCGCCCATGAACACAAAACAGCACACGAAAGAAAGTGGCACAGCCTCCGCTGTCCACATGAGGGTGGTAGGTGAGGCAGGTGGCCCCCATTGGATACACGGTGGACGTCTGCCTTTATATGAACCCTTAACTTTTGACGCTGGCAAAAGTGGCAAAAGTTGGAAAGTGCATCCAATCTCGTGTTCTCGGTGCAAGCCATCACTGGTCAGTTTTGTGGCGTTTGACCCCGAGAGCATCCAAAGCAGCCTTAACCAAACTCTGAACAAACACCCTGCGACCGAAAACGCGAACGACTGATCACGAACATTACGCTGGCATGGGGCGCAGTTCCCTGTCATGACTACCCGCCAGGGTTACTTGCTTGCTTAGTAGCAGTTTGGCCATGGTTGCGATAAAGCTAGCCCATCGATTTGTTTGACAGCAAATGGCAGGCCTAACCAGCCCCTCAGGTAATCAAGTTTTGAGCGGTGTGATAGGAT
>NW_023596448.1:32845274-32959703 GCF_011947565.3 Pollicipes pollicipes
GAGGTCAGAGGTTAGGTGGAGATAAACGGCCGGTCAGAGTGAGAGGTCGGGTGGAGCGCACCATAGGGTTCGTCGCGATGCACATCGGGTGCGTAGCATTTGATGAAAACTGCTGAACTGATTTTCTTTATACTCAGGTCAAGTCCACCCAAAAATGCACACCCAACCGAGGGAAAGACTTTGCACGCTTTCGGTTCCAAAGCGCCAATGCCTCTAACAAGTCAAAATTCCACTGTTAGTATCAATCACACAACTGAACGTGTCACTCTGCTCACCTAGTTGCGTCCAACTAGTCTTTCAGAACAACGCACCACCTTAAGCTAGCGAAACCACCTTTCCCGACATTCGCATCGGAAACCGAGTACCACTCGCACCAGAAACACTGACCCGGTTTTCGCGAAGTTGGCGAACGCCTCGATGAACAGCTGACTCATGTTTCTGTCGCCCTCCGTCCAGGCGTTCCGGTCCAGTCGAACGTCTCCTGGCAGAAGCTCTGCCAACAGCATCGCACGTGTTGCGGAGACGGCGGACTTCCGTGCGCTGCGCACACAGACCTGGCAGTGAGATGGCACGGCAGGTCATTCCCGTTGTCATGTCAACGCTCATCCCGCCGTGTTTTGTTGTGGCTGTTATTCACGAACCGAACTTCTGCTTGCCATCTGATAGTAAAGAGTAAAACACAAATGTTTGCTCAGCAACATGCGCTGGCGAGCCCGCTGCAGCGGCCTTAGAACAGCATTTTTGAGCACATTATTTCGCAGGACTTGCGAGTTCGCAGTGCCGCTCACTGTCCATAAAATAATGACCTTTAGCTTCGAATCCATGTGCCGCTTGCTAATGAGGCGACAAGTTTCGCCAAGTCAGAGAAGTTCAGGCTCTTCAGACCTATACTGATTTCCTGGATTTGTCCTTCTACTAGACCTGAGGAGCATATCAGCATAGATCCCATAACAGAAGTGGTTCGTTTCACTTGAGCATTTCCAGCATGAATTATGTTCCAATAACGTGTGCAAATTACTCCCCATGATGCCATCCCGTCCGAGGTCGGCCAGAAAAAATGAGCACTGTACAAAATGAAAAGGCGCAGATATTCGCGTATATCAAGAACCAAATCTCACGTATTTCCACCATTTTGTTTTTAGTTTTTAGCTCTACAGGTTTTGTAAAAGTTGGTTAGTAACATTCTCGCAGCTTAACAGATACATCGTTACTATGCTTAAAAGCGTTGTGGCGCTCACATGCAATACACTGACGTAATCTGATGAACTGGAGGGACCTGCCCCGTCCCATCTCCCAGCTTCTGCAAACTCAAACAGTGCTGTGCATAATACCAGTACGTACCACTCATGACATATACAAATTACGAAGCGCGTGGCACCTCTCCTTTCCCGAGGCTTGGCCAGATGGCTTAACCTCCCCCTCCCCGTTCGAGGCACTGAATCCCGGTCACCAGGGTGAACCATGAAACAACGCCAGCTTATACCCAAAGGCGGCTGATCAACGCTGGAAAAGCTTCCGTAACCAAGATGCCAAGCAGAAACGAGTGACACATTCTACACTACACCCCCTTCCCCCTCCGCACCAAACCAACGTAAAACAGCACGCACAGGTCACAGACGTGCATGCAAGCGCCGCAGATACTCTCACGAGATAGCCACACCCGCACACGCCTGGGAAGGCATACGGGCAAATGCCGACTCCACGGGCAAATACGACTCCGTAGTCACTGGGTGAGCCGCGCCTCTTACCGGGGGTCCAAGAAGGGTGCGCCAGTCAGCAATGTAGTACTGCAGGCCGTGAGGGACCTGCCGCCACAGCGGCGCCTCCAGGGCCTCCACCGTGGTGTTGAGCACGTACTGGTACGTGGGCACGTCCAGCTCCAGGGCCATCTTCACCATGGCGTCCACCGGAGCCGTGTACAGCGCGTCAGAGACAAACTGCGGCGCGGAGGCGGCGTCACACCTGGGCACGTGATGTGACAACACGTCATCCCCCTCACGTCACCACATCATCATCAACATCGACATCGCATCTCATTACTTGCCCAACGCAACGTTTCGCTACTTGCTCAACATAAGATTCCGTTACTGGCTCAACATAGCATTTCATTACTTGCCCAACACAAAATTTCGTTACTTACTCAATACAACACTTCGCTACTTGCTCAACAAAACATTTCGTTACACACTCAACATATTTCGTTACCTGCTCAACATGCTATTTCGTCACTTGTTTAACGTAACACCTAGTAACGTGTAGCATAACTTATCAAGCGCACGCTGCTGCCCGCGTTCGCGTCCGCCTCATCTCTCCGTGAGCGCGGCCGGTGGCATCAGTTCGCCCTCCACGTCCTCGCGCTGCCACACGCCGCCCCAACTTCGCAGCAGTCTACAGCTCACGCCACAACCGTGGCCAGCCCATCGACGCACCACCGGCGCACCGGTGTGTGGTGTTGAAGGGTGGTTTCACAACGAGGCCGCTTTGCGGTGTCCCGGGCCGCGCAATAGGAGGCTGGGGCACGCGCAGGGTTTCACAATGGGAGGAGCAAAACCACAAGAAGCAACCGAGAACGCCGGAAGTGCATGCAAACGCGCGTTATCACGTGCACGCATGCACGCGATTTTTCGTACGTGGCGTAAAACATACAGGCTTTCCATCCTCCTTTTTCGGCGTCTACCGCAAGAATCTTTACTGGCAAACATTTGGTCATGTGCATATTAAACGGGGCATCAATTTGGTAAGGGGAAAGCACGTGCTCCCGAGGGTTACCACGTGTGCACGCTCCCGACACATGCGCTGGTGGAGGACGGCGGCGCGCTCACGTTGATGTACATCTGGCGTATCCACGTCTGGTTCTTGGGGTCGGGCCAGTACGTGTACAGATGCCGCATGGCCGTCGTCACGCCGTTCAGGTTCAGCGTGTAGTTGTGTTGTTCGGCCCACTCCCGCACCTTGGTGTCCAGCCAGCGCTGCGTGATGACGTAGTCCGGGGCCAAGCTCGCGTTTCCGTCTGCCGATAACCGGATCGGGGGCCGTGTCAAGACCCGGATCAGGCGCACATCCGGGTCCGAGGTGGTGTCAGGGATGGATGACGTAGGCTCCAGCTCCGGTGTCTTGGAATGGAGCCCTATTGTTAGCACGAACCACCAAGGACGAAGCCCGCGCTTCGCCAACAACTGCGTGAACTTTTTTGTTTACAATTCAGATCATGAGAATTGCACTTATAGTTAATGTACTGCGCTTTATCAGAAACCGAACGGAGCAAAGGCCTGTAACCCTTTATCAGAGGAACCGTTTGCATTCGCATGCACACAAATTGAGCAAGCTGTCACTGTTCCCAAACGGCGCTTCTCCATCACTGCTGTGCAGCCGTCTCTCCAACGACATAATCAAAGGCCATGACCTCCGAGACCTCTCACCACACAGCAGACATATGCCATTCCCAAACACGGCCACACCAGCTTATGTCTCGCCTCCCACATTCACAGGCGGACAGAGAAACCCTGCTCACGCAAGCCGAACGGGTGATCATCCGCCGCACAGACGCCGCCGCCGCTGCCTCCGCCGCTGCGGTACTCACACACGAAGGGAGCCGCCTCGTCCCTGTTGACCCCGGTCAGCAGCCGGAGGTCGCCGCTGAAGGCCCGCGCCCGGTACAGCGCGGCCGGTAGATCAGGCAGCACCCGCCAGTCGCGCTCCGTCCAGCCCTCGTACCAGCCGTCCGGCGGCAGCGAGATGTTGGCCTGCACCACCGGCGCCCACGGGAACACGCCCACGTCCGGCTGCCGGCGCCGAAGCCACGTCAAAGGTCACGGCACAAGGTCAGACCAGAGGTCAGCGCAACGGGTTTGCATATGGACAGCACGGGCTGTGCGGGGTCGGTGAAGACGTCAGCGCAGCAGATGTCATGTTGACTGGGAGGGTAAAGAAATCAGTGCAAAAACTAGTGCAACGGCGAGGAATGAGACCAAAACGGCGTGATACTGCCAAGGTCAAGGTCAAGGTGCGTGAAACGGATCGGCCGTCAGCGGAGTTTGCCGACCCACGAACTCGCAGGCATAGTTCGACCAACGAAGCCGCAGCACGCAAACAACGCAAAGCCATGCGGCCCGGCCTTTCACTCGCTTTTTGCACGGCTCCGTCCTGCCTCGCGCTGCTTTTCACGCAGCATCGACCAGGCCATTTTGCCTCGCTCTTTATCGGACGTGCCACTCACGCAGTGATCCCTCACATGTGATGATTGTGGTTTCGGAGCAGTTTTACACGGACCTGGCCTGTCACGACCCTGTGCTGTAGAACAAGGAACGCTGACAGCCCCGAGTCCGTGGTGGCTACACCCACGGACCTTCCCAACTCCTGGCGGCCAGTGAACTTGCCAGGCAGTCACCTGCTTACGCATGCATGGCGCCAGATGTGAAGCCCAGACCGCTTGCGCCACAGGGGAGGGGGGGGGGGGGCGAAACATCCCAAGCACGCGCGGCAACGTGCCGGCTGCGAGAGTGCCAGTATACTCCAGCCCACAACAGAGCACCGCTCCGGCCCCTCCAGCCCCAACAGCGCCGCCGACGGGCGAGTCCATTATGGAATTGGAGCGTTGACATGGCAAATGCTGTCCACTGGCACTTCCACTCCGGAGAGGCGATTGGCCGGCGAGAGCAGCAACGCAATGTCGGCTGGGCAGCGACGCAATGTCGGCTGAGCAGCGACGTAGAAACGCCCCGAGCATTGCCGGGAAACGTCCGGACGCCGCTGGCGTAGGCGAGGCCGCCGAGACGTCAGCAGCGCGCCAGATTGCCATCAGTAAGCGCCACGTTCGTCAGCGAATCTGCCACAGTTAGTGGAAGGGTCGATATGATGAAGGGCGTCGTGGAAATGTGGCGCACTTGGTGCGTCGTCAAACAGCAGCTGTCGGCTCGGAGGCGCCATGCAGCGATCAGCGAATGGATATGTCATGGATATGGTCACGGTGAAATGAAGAAATTCGAAAGTGAAAAATATTCACCATGATGTACATCTACTTCAGGCTACGAGCTGTACACACCATGTATTCTCGCAGTCGCCGTAATCCAGCGTAATCTGGTGGCTAACAAAAGCTAGCGAGTAATATGTTATTGAAATTTTTTGTTGGGGTAGTTTCATTCCAACGTTGACAAATCCCAAACAATCTCTGACATAGTCTCTTGTCGCCGGATTAAAAAAATATGATCCTACCGTTTGCTCACTCCACATCTTCGTTTAACTTGCTAAGCCTGCTGTGTGCCTCGACTGTGGCCCACAACAACAATCAATGCCGGCACCGAATGATGATATTGCCAGTCAAGACGCATGGTCTATGCTCTGTTCAAATTAAAAAGATGCAGGAAACTCAAGCCTCTTCCCGAAGCTTATTTGCGAGCAACTTTAAGTTCACACATCACCAGTTTTCAAGAATTTTTTTTTTCATTTCATTTCACACATTTTCAATTTTCAAGAAAAGTTTGGTCATTAATACTACAAGAACTGTGATTAATGATTGCAGACCTTATATATTATATCGCACAGTAAGTGGCATGTCTATAATATATCGTTTAGTGTAGGTACTTTGTCTTTGACTTGTCGTTCAGTGCAGAAAACATCCCGATCATATATTTCCGTGGTGTGCATCATACACATATAATATTTAGCTTAGTGTAGGTAATATGCCTATGACATATCGTTTAGTGCATCTACTATACCCATAATATGTCGTTTAGTGTAATTATATATCTATAACATATCACTGAGTGTAACTAATGTATCTGCAATCGGTAACATACGTAAAATATCGTTAAGCTTTGCTGATACTACGGTTTAGTTTAAATCAGCTATTGGACCAGACCGAGCCAGCTGAATTCCAAAGCTTGTTATGGTTTCAGTGCGACTCAAACCCGCCCACGGAAACGCATTCATCATTCCGCCGACGGGCGTCGCGTGTTGAGCACCACAACGCCTGCCCGCGGTGCTGAAAACTCCAGCGCTCCATAAACTCAAAGCCCCAAATATAGCGCATCGAACACAGTTTGCGTCTTCACAACCCAAATAAAGTGGGCCCTCGCGAACGTGTCAAATGGCCGTCCAGACGCCGCGGCGGCCACAAACCGCGCTCGGAAGTACGTCCGCGGAAATCGCTCGAGCTCCGTCAGCGAATTCCACTTCAGATTGCTTTCCCTCGGTAGCCCAGCATGTTTGGCCACTGCTCCACCACGGCACGACGAGATTCAAAGCTCCCGGAAATTGTCATCGAGAAGGGCGTTGGGCATGCGTTTTGTCCGCTAGTGTTGCTATACTTAGAATGTTCAGGCACTCGGAGGACGCGAAGAGTGAATGGATCCATCAGCATGCTGGCACCTCACAGCAAACATTCATAACAAGGGAAGGTGACCAAGTTGGACCTTCAGCAAAAGGGGAAGGCGATCAAGTTGGGCCTTCAGCCAAGGGGAAGGCGATCAAGTTGGGCCTTCCGCCAAGAGGAAGGCGATCGAGTTGGGCCTTCCGCCAGGAGGAAGGCGATCAAGTTGGGCCTTCCGCAAAGAGGAAGGCTCACTTAATTGCAAAAAAAATTGTCACAGCGACTGCGGCAAAGCAGAAGTGTTGAACGAAATCACCACTGAACAATGCCGTGGTTCTGCTAACGCCATCCGACTGGAAGCCTTACGACACAGGAGCGAACCTCTGTCATGTCTTGCACTGCACGATCTACCCGTCTACAGTCGGCATCGCCGGCCTCTAACTGCCGAGTAGATGCATACGACCCCTCCATTATGACTTGGACGTATCTTATCTCCCACTTTGACGTCCACAGCTCCCAGATGTTGGCGCAGCCGGCGCGTTCCATCTTCTGGTACGCGACCAATGACTTCGATGCCTCATTACGACGGCGCTGTCTCCAGTTTAACGCCATGAAGTACAAGTCGACTACCGTTGTATATCATCGTGAAGTCGACATTTCTTACCTCGGACCATTTATTTAAGCGGAACTATCCTACCTCTGGCCATGGAGTACACATCTTCTACCATCGCCGTGAAGTCGCTTGGCGTATTAAGCTGTTACACTGATGCGTCCTGCAGTGGACTCATCTCTGCTCTCTCACCGCGACTCCAACGTGTCCTACTTCTCACCTGGCATTACCCTCCGCGAAGTCCACAGCCCCAATCCTACAACGTAAACGTCCCCGATCTCTCACGGTGACAAATGTGTCTGCCATCTCTCATCGCGTGGCCGTCATCGCCGATCTCTTTATGTCGAGTCCACGTCACCCACTCCTGATCGAGAGCGCGTCTGATCCTCACTGTGAAGTCGACACCGTCCGTCTCCACTACGGCCCCCACCATGTCGTCAACATCTCCACCGTCTCACATTACCGGCGACGTCTCCGATCTCACACCGCGTCGGCATCATCTCCGACATCACACACCGTGCCGCCGTCCCACATTACCGGCGACGTCTCCGATCTCACATCGCGTCGTCAACATCTCCGACATCACACACCGTGACGCCGTCTCACATCACCGGCGACGTCTCCGATCTCACACCGCGTCGTCAACATCTCCGTCATCGCATACCGTGCCGTCAACATCTCCGCCGTCTCACATTACCGGCGACGTCTCCAATCTCACACCGCGCCGTCAACATCTCCGACATTACACACGGCGCCGTCGTTATCTTTGACATCTCGCCGCACCGTCAGCATTTTCGATCTCACACGGTGCTGTTGACATCTGCCACATCTCACCACACCGCCAACATTACATGACCTCCCACCGCACAACCCACGCCTCCGCTCACTCACCGTGAATTAGGATCTGCCCATCTGACCATACAGCAAACATATCTGATCTCCCACCGCACAGCTCACACCTCCGCTCACTCACCGTAACTTCGACATCTGCTACATCTGACCATACAGCCAACATGTCTGATCTCCCACCGCAGAGCCCACACCTGCGCTCACTCACCGTGAACTCGACGTCTCCGATCTCCAGCGCGCTGCGTCCGCGGCTGAGGCAGTTGACCAGCTTGGCGGACGTGTCGGCCAGGCAGCCGATCCTCTCGCCGAACACGCGGGACGTGTTGCGGGCCCACTCCAGGTCCGAGATGGCCGCCCAGTCAGCCAGCGGGGACCCGCTCTGTCGACACGGGCGTCGACGGTTGCCAACGACGCCATGACGGTGTCGGTGGTCACGTGATAACATGGGCGCCGCTCTGGCGCAGCTGCCTCAGCGGAAGTTAGGGGGAGAAGAGTATCGTCTATTCAAAGGTACGCAAATTTTGACGGGTGGTTGAGGATACAGAAATTGCTCGGGTCGATTTCTTCAAATGGGAATGATTGATTACGGACGATTTCGGCTAGCCAACTGTCGGACGATCAAGACACTGTCAGTTAAGCCTACGCAAGTTATACCGGCAAAGCGTTATTTTCAGCCACCCTCACATTCCAGCAGAAGTCCCTAAAAACCGAAAACATCGCACCGAGCTACAAATAGAACACTTTTATTTCATCAAGTGGCGACCGCCTTCAGCGCTGAACAGCGATTGTGGCCCACACCCGCCACCACACGACTCTCAGCCTTTCCGCGATTACCCTAACAACGCCCCCCTTACCCTGACCCTCTAACCATGATCTCTGCTGATCTAGACCCCCTCCCCGCGCCGTCCCCGCGACGTCTAATCCTGATCCAGAGATGGTATGGCCAGTCACCTGTGATCCTGAACCGGGACGACCTGTGACCCTGACCGTGATAAGGGGCGATGAACTGTAACTCCGTCCTCTGACAATGCCCACTTGAAGGATGATATGTGACCCTGACCCTCACCAGTGCGATGAGCGGTGACCCTGATGCTGACCTGGGTGACGACCTGTGATCTTAACCTTGATCCGAGTGATGACCTGTAACCCTGACCTGGGCGACGGCCTGTGACTCTGACCATGATCCAGGCAATGACCTGTGACCCTTACCCGGGGACGATCAGCGACCCGGACCTGACCCGGGGACGATCTGTGACCCAGACCCTGACCTGTGACCCCGACCTGACCTGGGCGATGACCTGGTGCACGATATGGGCCGTGCGCGGGGAGACGGCCAGCAGGCCGGCGCTGGCCGCTCCGGCGTCGTCGCCGAACACCGTGATGCGGCGTCGGTCGCCGTTGAAGTAGTGCACGTTGTCGTACACCCAGCGCAGAGCCATCGCCTGATCCAGTAGGCCGTAGTTTCCCGGTGAGTGCTCGTCGCCAGTGCTCAGAAAGCCTGTAGGTCGGTATGAGACGGTTAGAGCGAAAACAGCGGCGCGGGCTCGCGGCTAAATTAAATCACGTGCGCGGTTTTGTTTTGGCGTCTGTGTTGAAAGCTTTCAACGAGCACTGTCTTTTCATTTTTTTAAAAAACTTTTAACTTGATATGAGGAAGGAGGCAGTTAAAGCAAAATCTGGGGCGCAGGGCTCGCGGCTGAACTAAATCACGTGCGCGGTTTTGTTTTGGCGTCTGTGTTGAGAGCTTTCAACGAGCGCTGCCTTTTTATTTTGTTTTAATACTTCTAACTTAATATGAGGTAGGAGGCAGTTGGAGCAAAATCTGGGGCGCAGGGTTCGCGGCTGAACTAAATCACGTGCGCGGATTTCTTTTGGCGTCTGTGTTGAAAGCTTTCATCGAGCACAGCCTTTTTACTTTGTGTTGATACTTTTAACTTGCTGCTACCCAGGGAGACACCTTTACCATGAACATGATTGGCAAAGCAGCCGTTAGCAGACTACATTTGCGATGGTCAAAGGCCCATGAGGATAAGTTCCGGACGTCTTATTTGCCGACTGGCTCGTTGCATATGGCGGCGATAACCGGAGGCAATTGTTTTAGCAATACCGCCATATCTATATTTGAAATCACTGCCAAAGCTTTTGAGAAGTTCAAAGCAGCACGCGCCATTAAAAACGGAATGTGCCATGTCATGAGCCAGGGTGAAACATCGCCGGGAAGTTTGCTGATTGCGCGAAAATCGTCAGCATTATTCCACTGCACTGCGCAATACAAACTTCGCTCCAAGTTCGCTAAGCGCATTACAGGCTTGATCGCTTCTCAATGCAGCGGAAGCCGAAAGCTTTGGCGAAGAGGCCCTGATGCGATTCAGCGTCGGTCTGAACGGAGCTGCCCAAACTAAAGAATTCGTTACAGCTATAACCCACCTTAGCTGTTGAGTTCCAGTATTGTTGTGTCACTTGATTATAAAACCCGCTACGCACCTGCTGCTGCCCTCACGCAGAAGCGTCTTGAGTGAAGTGTACACGAGTGTGCATGCCCGAAGAGGGCCCTTAAACCCCTCTAGCACAGGCCACGAACACAAGTCTGGCACAGGAGCACTCAGTCGTCGCGGCGGATCGAAGTCGGGCGGAGGACGTCGGCAGGGATCTACTCGCCGAGTCCACTCGGGCTGCCCCGAGCCGGGGCGGCGCTTCTGAACAGCCCGCCGGCGGTCCGCACCATTTGATCGTGCATCTAGCGGAACGCGTTGCCGCGACATGACATCGATGTCTCATCGCAAATCGCCTACAAATCAATCGAAAGCCATTGGGTACCGCTCGAGACTAGAACTGTCAATTTTGAGCCATCAGGTTCAGTGTTGTCAAACGCGCTGATTCGGAGCAACTGGTTCTAGCAACGAGTCTGCGAAAGCGTCGTAGATTCGCGTCTCGACGACCAAAGGTCCCATGTTTGCGTCGACGGAATTCCGTTTGACCTTGACCTAGCGGTGCACCCGACGGCGCTACGGCCGTAGAGGAGAGTGGGGCCAGTCACATCACGTCCAAGTGGGAACCGTAGCCAGGGCGATTTACTCTAATGGTGTGTTCGCAGCGGGCCAGACGACAAAGATCATACGTGACGTCACTTAGAAGCCTTGCCGGACATGCAGAATCTTGCTCCGTTACTTAGCCGTGGTGAGACGGAAATGGTGCAGTGGGCTCATTTATATACAAGTCGGTTTGCACGCCCACGAGCGACGACGGGTGAGGAGCAGACGTGTTTTACGCTACAAATGACAATTTGTAGTTTTCATCGTTAGGCGCCCGCGTAGACGTGCCAACGGACACCCTAGTGTATGTGCAGTTATTGTCACCAAAATTGCATGACGTCACGTTGCGCAGTACAGAATGTTCTTAGTGCGCTGTGATTACACTCCAAATCCACGCCGTGGATGAGTCTCGGGTTACTCAGCTGACGAAAACCAGCGCTCTCTACTTTTCAGCGTGGTTCCGGTTGCACAAGTGAACGTGACTTGGGGAGAGTGTTACAATTTTGTTGACACATAGCTGTTAACCTAACACGCGCTCGGTTGGGGGGTCAGCTTGACCCCCGAAGGTATTTCCGGAATTATTTCCGAACGGCACGGCGTAGCCACACCAGATCTTGCGTAGCTCTAGACAATTAAATAGCGGATTGTCTACCACCAAAAATTTAGATGTACCTTGTAAGGTCGCTGACCTATGGCAGGTCAAACTAGGCCATGGTTTCAGCGGAGGCAATTTCTGGGGAATCGCTTAATCTAATCTAACAGCAGAGTGTTAGACGAAGCCATACATCTCTGAGATACTTTCTCAGGCAACACAATAATGGAATGAACATATTAAATTGACCTAGGGTCAGGTATGAGGGTCAGTTCGAGGTCAAAACCAACCTGTTTTATCACTCTATGGCTTTCTGTATGAAAATTTTATGTTGCTCACTTCAAATTTGTCGACAACAGGGACTGAATTATACGCCTTTAATTAATTTCTTCAAGGTCAGAATAGGTCACTAACCTGAAAGGACATAGGTCAACATTTTGTATCAAGGAGCATGCGGCCTAGCGTACTCTTTGTCACTTATTCAAATGCAAAACTCAAAGCAGTCTTGTATGATTTTGGTCACCATGACCTTCAAAAGGTCAAACAAGGTCATTAACCTAAAATGAGCATGATCATTTTTGCTTAGAGCAGTTATCTACGTTCTGTGGTTTCTTTGGAGACCAGCATGGAATTTGACCTTGTTTCACCTTATTTGACCCGAAGGCCATAGCCTAGGAACCTCAAATTTCGACCTAAGTGAGTTCACGTACAGGCCAACACACCCTGTAAATTTGGTGTGGTTAGGTCTCTTAGTTCCTCAGATCTCAGGGGGTCAAATTGACCCCCACCCGAGCGAAGGGTATTCAACCGGCCACCCGGGCGCGTGTGAAGTGATCGGTGAAAATATGTGTTCAAACCTCCAATAGCTCAGTTGTTAAGACAGCCTGCATTCCGATCCACCCATCCGTGGCGAGGTGGGTTCGAGTCGCTTTAGGCGCCCGTTATTTGTCCTTGACAGATACGCCCTGCAGCCGATGGCAGCGGCCGGACTGAAGGTCAGATGACTCAGAGGGCGGGACGGACACTGCCGAGCCTTGTGGCACGTTGAGCTTCGGCCACCAAAGTCTACCGTTGAACTGGAATTACACGATCGGATGGCAGAGGTCAGGGCTTACATAGCAAGCACTGCTTAGCGTGAGTTTCGCTCCCAGAAATCTTTCAAAAAATCGCCCTGAAAGCACTGCACTGCACAAACACTGCTTAGCGTGAGTTTCGCCCCCAGAAATCCTTCAAAAAATCACCCTAAAAGAACTGTTGGTGCGGGAGCTTCAGCAACTGCAGTATCATCCGCATCCGCGCAATCTTTCCGTCCCTCGTGGTTGACAGCTGGATGGCCCAGCGACGGTTCCCGACAATCACCGACGCCAGCAGGCCAGGTCACTGACCTAGAGCCCCGAGGCGGTAGTTGAAGGTCACGACCACCACCTGGCCCCAGGCGGCCAGCATGTGGCCTGGGAAGCGGTTGGAGGAGCCGTGGGAGAACTCGCCGCCGTGGATGTGCACCATGACCGCGTACAGCTCCTTCACGTTGCTGGACACCTGCCCAATCAGACGTCACAACGGCGTGTTCTGGGTCCGGCAGGATCATCTCTGACGTCGTCGATTTGAGGCAGACAAAAACAATACTAAAATAACGTTTTTGTTGGTGGAAAGCGGGGAAAATGTCTGTTGGTGACGTCTGAAAGATCGACATCAGACTCAAATCCAAGCCAGTCGGAACAGGTCGTTGGCTTAGTCGGAGCAGGGCTCAAATTCAGACCAAAACGAACAGAATTCAAATCACTCTCCAACCAGCTCCAACAAAACTTGGCATAGCGAAGGGCGCATATCTAGCCCACCACCGGCCAGTCGGCACACGCCTCCCCTCACCTGAGGCGTGAAGACGTTGAGGTAGAGGCAGTCCTCGTCGACCTCCCGCACCCCACGTCCGGCCCCGACAAACCTGGCCGGCTGAGGGCATGCCGGCCCGTAGTCCAGCGCCAGCCAGCGCTGCCAACCCGGCCGGGCCCGCGGTGGCTGCGGCAAACACAGCAGGGTCGCTCAGCTCAGGTCAGGTCAGGTCAGGTCAGGTCCACAGAATGATGGCATGACCCACTACTGCCAGGGATGTCGAACATAAGGAGCTGGAACAAGCGAGTCAGGTCAGGACGCAAAAGGTCAGGTCGGGACAGAAACGGTCAGGTCAGGTTAGACCAGGCGAGAATCAGGTCGGGTTACGCTAGGTCAGGCCATGCCAGGCCAACCCCATGGCGTAACAACAACGTAGTTCATCACTGTCGACCAGGACGAGCAGTGATAATGAGACAAAAGGGTCATGTCATGTCAAGACGCCTCACGCCATCATGGGCATGTCATGTCAAGACGCCTCACGCCATCATGGGGATGTCATGTCAAGACGCCTCACGCCATCATGGGGATGTCATGTCAAAGACGCCTCACGCCATCATGGGGATGTCATGTCAAGACGCCTCACGCCATCATGGGGATGTCATGTCAAGACGCCTCACGCCATCATGGGGATGAGCCACGGGTGTTGAAACGAGAAAAACCTGGTCAGGTCTGGTCAAATCGGCCCACTTCGGGTAACGTGCAGGCGTCGTCAGACACCATCAACCGGGACAGGGAGTGCTGCAACAAATACGTACGGCCCCGGCCAGGTCAGGTCAGGTCAACCCCGGGGCAGCGTGCCAGCGCTATCAGCGCTGCCATCGCAAGGTTCATTTGCTCTTATTTGCATGTTGCTACAAAAATAGCTTTTGCTTGATACAATCAGGGGCGGATCCAGGATTTTGTCAAGTGGGGTGGGGGGTGGGGGGGGGACGGCAACATTGTGGGCCCCTGGAGTTTGAGACCCCCCTCCGAAAACATCCTCGCACTTCGGCCATTACGTTTTATAGCACGTCGTATGTAATATATATATATATATATATATATATATATATATGTGTATATATAGTATATATATATATATATATATATATATATAGTATATATATATATACATACTTATCCATTGTCTAATAAATACGGAAACCCATCTTACTGTGCGCGGCCTTGTAAAGCTAGGCGTGCTATGCATGCATACATATAGAGCTCACTCATTTTCTACAGGTCATTCTAAATGCTGTGATTTTGGGGCTAAGTGTTTCGGAACAACAGGCATAATAAACCTGCATTGGCTGCTAACAACCATCAAAACCAAGCATCGACTTAATTCCTAGCTTATGCATTTACGGCCAGCCGGTTGTGCGATGTAATTAGCTGGTGGCTGATGACTAATCAAGAATTTTTCTTGGTTATAAAGGAGTAGAACATATCTTAGCATTCAAAATATGTTCAGAACGTCATACACTAGCATAGCTAGTGTAACACACTTAATAGCCAATGGAAATGACACATACGCCGTCGGCGGCACGTACAATTACATTCGGCAACTGCGCGTAGAAATTCATCAGCGCATTTTCCACTGCTGCTCTAAGACGAAAGCACCAAAGCCAATAGGGACGGAACATGAACGATCATGGGTGCTGCAGGAGGCCAACAAAGTGGCTCTCGTCAACAAGTACAGGGTCTTCAAGCAAAAAGAACCCAAGACCAACGTGGTGGGCCCCTAAACGATCGGTTGTACCTAGGCAGGCTGACATGTGAAGCCCCGGCCGTAGCACAGCACCCTCTGAGCAAATGGGAATTATCCAAGACCATAAATCAATATCCCTGTGCGGTCAAGAGTGCACGGGCTGGTCAACAACACTAGCCTCAATGGGAGTGAAGAGTCCTCCGCGAAAGAAACCCAAGGGAGAGAGTCCTCGATCAAAGTAGAGGGCGCCTGAGCATCGAGTGTCTCCGCGCCTTACCTTACAAGAGCCCTAGCAACAGCACAAGGCGCTCCAAGCAAGTAGAAAGAACCCGAAAGGGCCCCTAAGCAACTGAGTGTGCCCTGGCATATGGGGCCCCCGGAGAAAGTATATAGAGCCTTTCGGGCGAAGGGGAAGAATCCGTGGAGGGAAAACCTGATCGATGAACAGTGCTCGGGCATGGAGGCAGATAGCGTCCCAACAGCACATTGGGCCCTATGAGAAAATGCAAAGAGATCAAGGGCACCGTGGAAAGCTCCTTAGCGATCAGACTGACCCGGCGAGTGGACACATAGGGCCAGGCAACCAACAGCGTCATGTCTCTAAACAGCATAATGGGCCCCAAAATTTCCCCCAAACAACGCTTTTTTAATCAGCGAAGAATAACTTTGTTTGCTTATGAACTCCTTAGTTTTGCTAACAATGGTTCGTGGTGGTCTGTACGGCCAAAGGCATCCAATTTGTTGTGTTTTTGTTGTAAGAAAACTGCGTCCGTGCGGCCAGTTATGGGCCCCTTCGGAGCCTTTAGGTCCCTCGGCATGGTCCATGGGGCATGGTCCCGCCCCCCCCCCCCCCCCGACCTTCTGCATCCGCCGCCGGCCCGAGCAATGGAACAGATGGGGCTCGTCAAGAACCATCTGTTCAAAGGGCCCCCCAAAAAAACAAAACAAAGGCCATCCATTCAAATATAAGATATACTTACGACGCAATGTGTAGGGCTCTGAACGATCGAGTGCGCCCGAGCAGATTAACACATGGGGCCCCCGTCAAGAGCGTGGGGCCTTCCATCTAAATAGGAAGTACCCAAGACCCAATGTAGAGGGCCTCCGAGTGACCGAGCGTGCCCGAGCAGGCTAACAAATAGGGTTACCAACAATAGCGCAAGGCCCTCCATTCGAATGGGAAGCACCGAAGACACTATGCAAATGGCACCAGAATGATGGAATGTGCCCGAGCAGCTTGTCAGAAGGGGCCCGACAAGAGCGTTGGGCCCTCCATTGAAATAAGAAGTACCCAAAACCCAGTGCGGAGGGCCCCCGAAAGATGGTGTATACCCCAGCAGATTATCAGGTGGCTCAGACAGGAGTGTGGGGCCCTGAATTCAAATACCGAGACCCAATATATGGGGCCCCCGAACAATCTAGTGTGGCCGAAGCGGTAAACAGATGGAGTCCCGACAAGTACGTAGGGCCCTCCATTGAGATGGGAAGTACCCCAGGCACAATGTGGAGGGCCCCAGATATTCGGGTGGGCCCGAACAGGTTAACAGATGGGGGGCCCTGGCAAGAGCGTTGGGTTTTCCGTTCAGATATGAAATACGACACGATGTAGAGGGCCCCAATTATCGAGTGCCCCAGAACAGGCTGACAGACAGGGCCCCCGGAAAAACCGGAGGGCCCTCCATTCAAAAAGGACGCATCCAAAACCAGATGTAGAGGTCCCCCACAATCGAATGGGCCCCGAGGATCTTATAAGATGGGGCGCCGACAGGAGCAGGGTCCCAAAGGCCCCAAGCCCCGAGCAGGCCATCACATGGATTCCCGACGAGAGTGAAGGGCCCTAAGCAAGCGACAGGATTGGAAACGCCCTAGGCCAATGTGGGGGGCTCATGAGCATATTGCAAGTGTGTCGGTAGGTTAGCAGAGACCTACGTAAAGGGTCCCTGAGCAACCGAGAATATCCCGGCAGGTTAAGATATGAGACCCCGGCTAGAGCTCACAGGGCCTTTCTGGCGAATGGAAAGAATCCCTGGAAGGGCCCGTGATTAACAAGAGTGCCCAGGCACGATAACAGGAAGGGCCACAACAACCGCGCAGGGCCCGCGGAGCAAATGCAAAGGAATAAAAAGGCAACATGGAATGCTCCTTAACGATCGAATTAATCCTGTAAGTGCGCGCATAAGTCCCCCGGAAACAGCACGGGCCCCTAGACAGTGAAATGAGCCTTAAAATTTCCAGTCCACAACTTTTCCAATCATCGAATGATTTTTTGCGACTTCTCACAAGCCCTTCACTTTCGCTTGCAACTGTTCTTGGTCGCCTGGAAGTCTAGAGATACCCAGTCTTGTTGCGTTTTGTGTTTCTCTCGGAGCCAATGGACCCCTTCGGGGCCCAAGGGGGCCATGACCCCGTGCCCCCCCCCCCTCTAGACCCGCCCCTGAATACAATGTCTCACACAAAACACGTAAAAGGCTGGAGCACAGCCTGACGCACTCAAGACAACAAATGCCTTGGCCATGCGTCCAACCACTCGCGTGACTGGGCGCATTACACGTCACACACGCCGCCGCTTTGACGCAATACTGACGTCTGATTGGCTATCGAGAACGGCGCATTATCACCGCTCGGGCAGCGGAACAAGGTGCCAGAAGGTCACACAGGTCAAACAGCCCGGCTCCGGGCAGCGCGGGACGATGTCTGAGCACTGATGGTCCAGGCGGCAAGTCTGCGGCAAATCATCGTGCTGGTGGGCTGCTTTCTACGCCAGGAGAAAGACGCGGAGTGCGGAAATACGCTGAGCGAAAGGGGAGAGGGAGTGTTACCACCCGCGTGTGGCTCCATTGCGGTTTCCGCGATGGCGTAAGGGCGGCCCGTAAAAGCTACGTTAGCAGGGATGTAGCCTCGCAAAATAAGCTGGGGCGGCTGAGCAGAAAAAGTGTCCACACCTAACCCGAAATATGCCAAAAAGGGCCTCTTCTCGGATTCTTCCGCTTTCTTCACAGAAGTTGGGGGAGGGGAGCGGGCTGGTGCCCCTCCTCCTAGACCCAACAGGAAACTGTACCGCTGCACTTCAGCAGCCCCCATTCCCCCTGCTTTAATGCCACTGCCGCTACGGCGTGCTCCAGGGTCGATGGCCTTCGGGGACGCTGTGCTATGTGGAGCTGCGGAGTTTTTAGCGAAACACGGAACAGAACAGCACCAAGTCAGAGTGCACAATTAACATCCAGCGTCGCATGACTGCCGTTCTTCAGGCGCAGACCACGCCAAACACGAGGCGGAATTTGCCCGTGCAACTGAGAGCCAAGAATGGCTTCATTAACGCAACATGCAGAATGATTAGACCAGTCGCTTGCCGACTAATGCACGAGCCACGACCCCTTGACAGGACATCGAAGTGTGTTGGCCGTGGTCTAGCTGTCAGCAACCCGAACCCTATCGCACTTGGCACCCACGTCGTATGATGTTACGTGTTTATCCTTCTCCCTTCCTCCCTCCTTTAAAAGTTGACTGCCGTAGATCAAGGGAAGCACGACCGCTGGGTCGTGAGCTCGAACCCCACCACCTGCCATTTTTCGGTTTTACCCTACCCGCTCATTATGACTGCGTCTTACGTCCACAGCAACTGCAAACACGCAGTGTCAGACGACCACAACTGACTAAGGACTACACCCCAACAGACGACCGACCAAGCGACGCCTCACCTTAAAGCGCGCCTCCTGCACGGGCGGCAGCGCGTACGGCACGCCGAGGAACGCAGTCACCGTCCTCCTCTCCTTGTGCACGCCGGGCTGCAGCCGCGCCGGCCACTCCTCCGGCCGCAGGCCCGGCTCGTCGAACAGCTTCACCCGGAACCCGGTCAGCGGCCCCAGCTGCGTGCGGAGCTCCACCAGCGGGTTGGTGAGACCCTCCCCTGGCCGGCGCGCGCCCTGCAGGTCTGGCCGCCAGCCGGCCAGCACGCCCACGTCCGCGTCCACGCAGCGGTTCGGGTCGAACTTGTCGTAGCCGACGTTGGCGTTGTCGCCGCCGGCCGGTGGCGGGCACTGGCGCCGCCCGCCGTTGCGGAAGGTGGCCGGGTCGGCCGGAGCGGCGGGGGGAGCCGTGGTGGCGACGCGCCACTGGCCGAAGCGGTTCACGGTGCCGCCCGGGGCGGCGGCTGCGGCGGCGGCACACAAGAGCAGGAGCGGCAGCACGGGGGCGGGACGCAGCGCCGCAGCGCCCGACGCCATCTTGGCCGCAGCGTCGCGCGGGAGCGCGACGCGCCGGTGCGCGTTTCCCCGGCCAACAATGCTTCGCGTACGCGGGCCGCGGGACTGGTTTTGCAGACGGTTCGCGCTCCGGCCGCTGGGAGGCGCTAGCATCGCATCCGCTCGCGTGACCTTGATCCAGCGCCTGAGGCGGTGGACCCGCACCTGTCCCAGTTCTCCCGCCCAAACGCTTGGGTTGGGGGACGCTGCGTACAGGTGTACTTGTTGCGCTGATTTGAGATGCGTTTCACATCAGCGTCAAGTGTCATAACGTGACGTCATCCACCTATGCGCTGGATGACGCTGGTGACTATCACAGACAGGTGTGGTGGTTAGATTTCCGAGGTTTCATCTCAATGGCCGTCGCGGTATTGCTGTCGGGTAATTTGACGAGGCATGTGACTGCAAGAGGTATTGACGTCCATTGGCGCATTGGCGACGGGGGCCAGTGATGAGAGAATGCTTCCTGCTGACGGCATCGGACTCGGACACCGGTGTGAAACTCCGAGCTCGCAACCTCTCGGCCATTTATTTACCCCGATGCCACGGCGGCAATGGTCGTCGCCATGACTTGGCTTCAAGACATGACATGACATGACATGACTTGGCTTCAGCTGTCTTCTAATTTGGAGATGTGAAATGGAAGACCCCAGTTTGCTGTGGGCGGGATCGGTCAATCACATTCCCCGGGTCTTTTTGAATCCCCACTTTGGCTGACTGGTCAACGGTGAAGACGTCACTGCGCGCACCGGTTAAATACCCACTTTGGCTGACTGGCCAACGGTGAAGACGTCACTGCGCGCAACGGTTAAATCCCCAGTTTGGCTGGCTGGTCAACGGTGTAAACGCCACTGCGCGCAACTGATCATATGAGATCGGCATGGTTTGGCGCTTCTTGTGGAGGTGATTGGTGGAAAAGTGGGCGGTTCATGTCTAAAAAAAACTTCATGACGCAACGGGTGCCGCTGGATACGGGAGCTCGGCCTGTATGGTACAGCATTGGTGCCTGGGGCGAGGCCCGACCTTCATCGGTTGACTGCGTTTGGCCTGAACTATTGGAGCAGTCTCCATTTTTGCACTGTTGCCTTGTTTATTGTGTTGCATTGTATGGTATCACACTTCATAAGTGGTTGTGGTGATTCGGGTTCTTGGGCCGCGGCCTGAATGGTCATACAACATCACTAGATGAATACCGAAATGTGTAAATTACTGAAAATCCTACGTCTGGTAGAATAGAATCCGCTAGCCAGCGATAAACCAGCGAAACTCACCCCCAACAATCTCAGGATAGGTAAGCCTTGAAACGCCCTGCCCGAAATGACGTAACCGCTTTTCGGTGAGCCGCGGACATGAACGGTGTCCGCCGCACAGCACGTACCCGTCATTCGCGTGTGAGTGGCCAATTCTCATCCTGCAGGGGCTACTGTTTTTTATGCCTTGCTTTGCGAGAGCCTATCCCATATCCTATCTGTGGCTTATTTGCTTTCAGGTCGTTGGCTGTGTGATGAATATGGTAATGGGAAACGCCCATTTTTCTGCACGGGATCTGTCGTATCACAGTTCCGGGACCTTGATTAAATCCCCCCCCCCTCCCCCAGCTTGGCCGACTGAACAACGGTGTTAACGTCACAGCGTCCGCCGGGAAAATGTCTGATGTCTGACAACGGGAACATGTCTGATGTCTGATGACGGGAACATGTCTGATGTCTGACAACGGGAGCCTGTCTGCTCCCGGCGACGTTGCTAGTTTTATTTTATCCAGACCGTGCTGGCCTCACACACTCCAGGCGATCGCACCAATTCGGATCTCTCAGAGTCTTTCTTCATTTTCCGCCTCCTCTTTGACGTCTTTCCCCGTGCGATACTCACTGATATCCGCAGAAGTGCGCCAGCTAGAAACCCCGCCCAATTTGCGGGGTCTTAATGAGGCAGCATCGTGATGACGTCACCGCCAACATAGCGACGCCTGGATTGCACGCATTCCTATAGCGTTGTCACTCCTGACCCTGTTTTGCTTTCCATATCCAATAACCGCAGCATATTTTGCTTTAACAGACTTATTCCCGACTCTGGATTGAAAGCGGAAGCGAACATATAGATTAAACTTTTTGAAGCACTCATTCGTTGGTGGTGATGGTGTTTACATGTATTTGTGCATTGTGGTTATTGACACCTAACTACAGTTAAGTCATATGCTGAACAGTATGGAACGTAGTCTGTGCAGACAAACCACAGCAACAAGGATATACGGCTAACATCTGGCACAAAAACGAAATTATTATGCTTATTTTTCTAACTCGCCCATGAACACAAACAGCACACGAAAGAAGTGGCACAGCCTCCGCTGTCCACATGAGGGTGGTAGGTGAGGCAGGTGGCCCCCATTGGATACACGGTGGACGTCTGCCTTTATATGAACCCTTAACTTTTGACAGCTGGCAAAAGTGGCAAAAGTTGGAAAGTGCATCCAATCTCGTGTTCTCGGTGCAAGCCATCACTGGTCAGTTTTGTGGCGTTTGACCCCGAGAGCATCCAAAGCAGCCTTTACCAAACTCCGAACAAACACCCTGCGACCTAAAACGCGAACGACTGATCACGAACATTACGCTGGCATGGGGCGCAGTTCCCTGTCATGACTACCCGCCAGGGTTACTTGCTTGCTTAGTAGCAGTTTGGCCATGGTTGCGATAAAGCTAGCCCATCGATTTGTTTGACAGCAAATGGCAGGCCTAACCAGCCCCTCAGGTAATCAAGTTTTGAGCGGTGTGATAGGATTATTAGTGCGAGGGTACTACAGGAGGGACTCCTTCACCTGCGAAGCTCAATGCCAGCACTTTAATGCATTGGTTGGCGTCGTTCTATGGATCCTCGTGGGCGCCTGGTTCTGTTCCATTAGGTTTCGGTATCATCTACATTCTGCTTATGCTCCCGCCTGTGAGTGTAAACACGCCATTATAAGCATTATATAAGCATTAAATCCCTCTTATCCCATGCCACACATGTCGCAATACCGAGTATAAATGCGGGAGCCATCAAGTACACACCGACACATGCTCAGAATTTATGTCTCGATCATGCAATCTTTTTTCGTTTCATGTTGGGGTTAGATGGCGAAAACTTGCTGTATCACACCATGCAACAGGTGATGTGCGATATATATCCTTGCAGGCTTATGTTGCCGTACATGTAGATGCTGGATGAGTCATTCGTCATTCATAAAATCTCCTCCACTAAATGTGAGAAAAACCAGCATGCAGCCAATATAACATGCACCTCTGGGGCCAGAGGTAGCCATACCTTTCCGTCTGAATGACATACTTGCGTATGCGCTATGCATAGCATGCGTCTCCAAGTTATCCGGGGTTATTGCCCGCAGCCTGGCCTGGCACCTGAGAGGCGTTGAGCGAAACTTCCCAAGAGCGACCGACGCCCACTGATTCCAGCAGGGTTGTCGCCAATGAGGTATTAGTGGGCGTAGTGGCCATGTGGTTAGTGCGTCGGAGTCCGACGCGAGAGTCCGGGTTCGAATCCGGGTTGCGCGATGGTCACTGGGAGCCAACGTGGCTAATGAAACCACTGACATGAAAGTGGTATGAGCACATGCGTCGCGTTGTCTAAAAAAAAGAAAAAAAACGACGAAAAAGCGGATGAGACAGGCACTGAGGCGGAATCTGTAGCTGCATGCCTTGCTCTCGTTTATTAGCTGAGGACATTGTTCTTGAATGATGCCGTCAGTCATGTTGCGCACACATTTTACAGGGAACTTCGCTCCGGGTAAGCTGGAAAACCAGTCACTTCAAGGGTAGTGTTCGTTGTGTGAGACTCAGCGGCAGTGGTGCAGCCAGAGGGTGCCAAAGCTTGAAACGCTTGCGAGAACAGTTTTTAGTTTTTAGTGTTCATATTTACTTTGCAATAACATTTTACTCGTTGCCCTGTTGTTTGGAAACTTCCCGCGTTGCCATCCTCAGTTCTGCAACTTTCTTAAGAAGTTTGAATCTAGCAAGATAACAGATAGCATCATTTTCGCGACTCACTAGTTTTCGGTTCACTGTTTTCCTCAGCTCCATTTAAACCAACACCCGAAAAATTCATAACACTCGTGTAAAATAATGAAATTATGATGTGAAAAGGGGAAAACTACCATAGAGCCTTCAGAACGAAGGTCGCCCAAGATAGCGTATCCATTGTTTCATTGGGGTAATGCACTGAGAAGGATCATAGAAGATAAATGCAAACCAAACCAAAAAGGCGTAACAAAAGCATTGAATTGAACGCAGCGTATAACGCATGGTAACAGGCAAGCTAGCAACATAACAGGCGTTGCAGAACTAGGAAAGTTTAGCGTTTACTGTTTTGCTCTAAGGTGGCAATATTCCGTTTGACATCTCGTGCACGACGGTGTGGGAGAAGTGTCAGGCACGAGGGGATGGAGAAACGAGATTAGCAAAAACCAATGATGGATGGATCGTAGATAACGACATCGGTGGCTGCAAGGTTCACGTCGATGTCTGCGCCTCAGACAAGAGCTGTGAGCCATGAGCTCAGACAAGAGCCATGTGCGAACCCACACCACCTATCGGAGCCCAGGAAAGGATTATTTTAGATGGACGCTGGCAGATGAAGTCTGAAACTCAGCGATAAGAATTTCGTGGTGGGTTGGGGCTTGCATGAATCATGTGATCAGGACTTAGCTGACGAAAAGTACACCGCTTAGACACCTGAAGAACTTCATTGTTTAGTCAGGTAACTCGTTCCTGATCTGGGGGCAGAAACGGCAGTGCAGCGCCAGCAGCGCAATGCGCGGGATGTGTGCAGGGTGTGTCGGGATGTGTGCGGGGTGCGGGATGTCTCGAAGGGGAAGAGTATCGGACTGTTCTGCTGACAACTGTCCAAATGCGACTGACTGACCGGCACCTGGCCGAACCGGGGCGAACCTGACCCGTGTGTTCGAGCCGGCGTACCGTGCCGCGCGTGAAACCCCTCTCAGTCGTGTCTGGAAAGGATATAGGGCAAATTATCCGATGAACGGTATTTGTGATATATATATATATATATATATATATATATATATATATATATATAGATGAAATAGATAGAGAATAGATAGATAGAATATCGAGAGATAGATAGAATAGATAGATAGATATAGATAGGTAGAAGATCGATAGATAGAAATAGATAATAGATAGATAGATAGATAGATAATAGATAGATAGATAGATAATAGATAGATAGATAGATAGATAGATAGATAGATAGATGATAGATAGAGAGAGATAGAGAGAGAAGAGAGAGAGAGAGAGAGAGAGAGAGAGAGAGGAGAGAGGAGAGCAGAGAGCGAGAGAGAGAGAGAGATAGAGAGAGAGAGAGAGAAGAGAGAGAGAGAGAGAGAGATAGAGAGAGAGAGAGAGAGAGAGAGAGAGAGAGAGAGAGAGAAGAGAGAGAGAGAGAGAGAGAGAGAGAGAGAGAGAGAGAGAGAAGATAGAGAGAGAGAGAGAGAGAGGAGGAGGAGAGAGAGAGAGAGAGAGCGAGTAGAGAGAGAGAGATAGAGAGAGAGGATAAGAGAGAGAGAGAGAGAGGGAGATATAATAATATATATATATATATATATATATATATATATATGTAAGAAACACTCATAATGGGAACATCACAAAGACACAATGGGAACACTATTGCCACAATCACATCGGAAGTGCTCACCGCCCACCACCTAGTAGCTCAAGAGTTCTGCAAGAATTTGTCTGTCTGTTTAAGGCCGGAGAGAGTTCGTTAATGAATATGCTTTCCCAAATTTGAAGGCGTCTTCTGTCACTGCACGTCCGTAAAATGTCAGTGCTGTCTGTCAGTTGTTGTCGTGTCAATGTCATGTCGTGTTCCTGTCGCATGTGGTCCAGAGGTGCCCCGTCACGTAAGTGCATTGTCAGGCGTCGTGAGAGTGTCGTTGTGGTCACACCAATGTAGTGTATGGGACGAAGTTTGCAGCCTTCGATGTTGCATTGGAATTGATACACTACATTGGTGCATTTCAGTTTGTCGGGTTTGTCTGGGCTGTTTCTCATAAGAAAGTTCGATATTTTCGTATTACAATAGTAAATGACTAATGTCTATTTTGTGGTCGTTTTTGCCTTTAACATGTTGAGAGATAATTTCCCGTAAAGCTTTTTCGTCCTGTTTGTGAGCAGATGTCATTTGATTTTGATAGTACTGTTTGACGGTCGGTTGGATGTCTTGCCTTGGTTTGCTTTCAAAGTGTCTTGTCATATGTCGCTGTGTCTCGTCTTCAATGTCAGAATTTGAAAAACCGTTGTTCACCAAGATCTGTTTGATTCGTGTCAATTCTGAATGTAGTTCTGTCCAATCAGAGCAGTGCTTAAATGCTCGTCTAAGAAAGGACCTTATCACGCTAATTTTGTAGCGTCGAGGACACTCACTGTCAGCATTTAAGCACCGTCCGTTGTTAGTCTGTTCACCAACCTATAGAATTGCAAAACGTCTTAATGGTCTTCTGTCCCCATATCTTCCCATGTCTTACAGCTTGTCATCAACGGATGAGTTTATTGATATAGTGCGATCTCGTCAACCTAAGGGCCTACTAGCCTCTCTAGATGTTGAAAATCTATTTACAAACGTGCCCATTGAAAGAACCATATCCATCATCCTTGATCGCGTCTACAATCATCCTGAAATTCCTCCTCTCAAAATATCAAGGCGCCTTCTTGAACAATTACTAAAAGCCTGCACGTTGGAAGTTCCTTTCTGCGGGCCTGATGGCCGAATGTATTGCCAAATTGAGGGTGTTGCGATGGGCTCACCTCTAGGACCTCTTTTCGCTAATTTCTTTATGGGACACGTAGAAACTGTCATACTACAAAATGACGACATAAGACCGGACATTTGCTGCCGCTACGTAGACGATATCTTTGTAGAAGTTAGGGACATTGACCAACTAGGACATCTCAAAAACACCTTTGAAGAACGGTCTGGCTGAAAATTCACAACAGAGCTAAGTGTGCAAAACGTAATACCCTTTCTTGACGTAGCTGTCGATGGACAAGGACAACAATTCAAAACGGCCGTATACCGAAAACAGACTAACAACGGACGGTGCTTAAATGCTGACAGTGAGTGTCCTCGACGCTACAAAATTAGCGTGATAAGGTCCTTTCTTAGACGAGCATTTAAGCACTGCTCTGATTGGACAGAACTACATTCAGAATTGACACGAATCAAACAGATCTTGGTGAACAACGGTTTTTCAAATTCTGACATTGAAGACGAGACACGACATATGACAAGACACTTTGAAAGCAAACCAAGGCAAGACATCCAACCGACCGTCAAACTGTACTATCAAAATCAAATAACATCTGCTCACAAACAGGACGAAAAAGCTTTACGGGAAATTATCTCTCAACATGTTAAAGGCAAAAACGACCACAAAATAAACATTGTCATTTACTATTGTAATACGAAAATATCGAACTTTCTTATGAGAAACAGCCCAGACAAACCCGACAAACTGAAATGCACCAATGTAGTGTATCAATTTCAATGCAACATCGAAGGCTGCAAACTTCGTCCCATACACTACATTGGTGTGACCACGACACTCCCACGACGCCTGACAATGCGCTTACGTGACGGGGCACCTCTGGACCACATGCGACGGGAACACGACATGACATTGACACGACAACAACTGACAGACAGCACTGACATTTTACGGACGTGCAGTGACAGAAGACGCCTTCAAATTTGGGAAAGCATATTCATTAACGAACTCTCTCCGGCCTTAATCAGACAGACAAATTCTTGCAGAACTCTTGAGCTACTAGGTGGTGGGCGGTGAGCACTTCTGATGTGATTGTGACAATAGTGTTCCCATTGTGTCTTTGTGATGTTCCCATTATGAGTGTTTCTCACACACACACACACATATATATATATATATATATATATATATATATTATATATATATATATATTATTGGCTGGCTGGGTGGTGGCATCTGCGAACCAGGCGGCAGGTAAGCTTGGCATGCGTTATGAACATAAAACCATCCGGGCAAATTGTTTGATGTTTTTTATGTGGAAGGCGTGGGGCGGCGCGGAGAATTTCTAGAAATGAAGGCAGAGGAAACAGCACGGAGCTAAAAATCGCGTGATTGAAAATGGTAAGCAAGATTCTAATGCGACCATGTAGTGGCAGTGGGGGGGGGGGGGGGTATATCTAGTGGTAAACGCGTCTGCATCAACCACTGCGCGTCTGGGAAACCGGGGGTACGGGATTCGATTCCCGGTGGTGCTCGCCCGTCCTGTCTGGGTGAGAGGCAGGTGACGCCTTAAAGCCTTAATAACTGAGTGCGTCGTAAAGCCCAAATGACGACGACGACCCTGTAGCTGAAGTCGGCTACTGCACTGCTGAGCAGGCAGCGCAGCAGGCGCTCAGCTGCCGCTTGTATCTGAAGGTGTCTCAGCTCTGTCATCATGAAGCAGTGGGCGCTGCAGAACTAGCAGCTTCTTGAATTATATCCAGATTACTTTGAGACCACCTCGAATGGCTCAATGGTGCCTATGCTTTAAGAACTTCTGGCTATTTTCCTCTATTCCATGTTGCATGGGTGATGGACGCTGCACGGGTGGACGTCTCGTCTACAGAGATGGCAGAGAAGATTGCAACTCTGACAGATCGCTTCTGGTCCGGTCACGACGCCGACCTGGGTGTCGTCTTTTCTCCCCGCTACACGCATTCGAACGACATATATCGCTTTGCGTAAAGATGTACGAGTCGAATGAAATCTGAATATTTACTTGCAAGCTCTTTTGACCCTTTCATTCCGTTGCCGACTGGTATCGCTCATATCGTGACGGAAGACATCCATGCACAAGAAGGCGACTGTTGACTTTTGACAGATCTTACTACAAGCGCTGCGCACGAAAATTTCAGGTGAGGTAGACATCTGGACGCACCCAACTCAAGTATGTGTCCGCACTAGACTTTCCTTGAAGCACAACGTAGAAAAAACGTGCTCTACCAGCACGGTTTCTCTGTTTTGCAAGCTCATTTTTGGCATGAGCATATAGAGTGACAAAAAAGTAGAAATTTTAGAAGTCCAACCGGACAGAAATAACTATAACGAAATAGAGTGACGCCACACTTTCGATGTCATATGTAAGTGACGCATAAAGTACAGCTCTGTGTATCGTGCGATGCCTTCTCATATGCCAGGTACTGATAAATACAAAAAAAATCAACTTTTCAGCATGACATTCACCAACAACCTCCTTCGCTGCACTTCCTGAAAACAGCTCCGACACCGGGCTGCACCCGCTTGGAGACCACTCGGAATTGGCCGCCCCAAATATGGTTTGCCTGCCATACCATGCATCTACTAGACGTACAATTACGCTGGTTGGTCGAAAGGCGCGCCGTACCTCTGCCCGAACTGGTAGAAGGCGGGACCGGCAGCCGCGATTCTCAACGCGTAACGATGCGTATTTATTCCGGTAGATACAAATGTCGCTCCTGGGAGAGATGTGCCGCAACGATGCTGAAATAGAGAAGTTTTTCTGTGCTCCCAGACAACTAATGCTGTGGACATAAAATTGGCAACCGTAATTGATGCGTATTAACACGGAAGTGGCATGTGTAAACAAGCAAGTTTTGTCACCATAAGAGCAAAACGGGAGGACAAGAGGACAAGGGAAGAGGGCATGACGGAGTCAGGGAGCTGCAAAATTACGGCCTTATAGGCCAAACCTACCGGGATTAAATCAGGCTTTCAGGTGGCGAGGGTTTCAGGTTTCAGATGCGTCGTTGTGTGTAGTGCGTAATGATATCAGTTTTTTAAAGCGCAATCTTGAGTATTTAAATTAAACTTATTTTGTTGGCCGGTCATTTGTCAATTTGTTATGCTGCTGGCGAACTAGCCCACATGAAATTAAAATGGTTCGCATGATACGAGACACATCCATACAAGAGGAATTTTCGCGCACCTAAGGTAGCGCAACAACAATCTAATTATAAGCATGCAGGTGGCGGTCCTATTAAAAACTCATGCATGTTCTTCTCCACTTGTACAACAAACCGTTGTTCTTACAGCGCATTTACGTTAATCCATCTGAAACAGTTTCCTTTAAGCCTCGATCCCACACAAGTTTTGCTTAAAGTAATTGTTCATTATAAGCCGTTGAACGCAAATGAGTATTGTTGAGTATTGCTGATTATGATTATGTTATAGGTTACAATTGCCCGCACCATGGCATAGCTGAATCGGAAAATATAGTACGACGCCAAATTCAGCCAGAAAGTGTCCTGCACCCTTGCCTGCACCGCTCGCGATTCACGCAAAAATCGTAACTTGAATAAGGCAGTATTTTACACGGGACACGCTGTGGGCTAAATCGAAGAACAAAAAAATGACCTTCAAACAGATTGGCTGACTAGCGTCAAATGGCTTGGTCCGCAAACCCCGTACCTGGATCCTTTAATGTAGCAGGATATGTAACGTCCCACAGAAACGAAGGATATATGTTCGTCGTACAGAGCAGTGCAGCAGTGCAGTGCAGTGCATTAAGCTCTACATAGCTGGGGCCTTCAGATACGCAAAGGTTTGAGAGGTCACGCTGGAAATCTCCGAAGTGCGGCGATGACTTAAGTCCTTCATGACTAGCGCTGTCTCCATCCCCGACAAGCAAAAATACATGCCGCGACCGATGGCCGCCATAAAAATGTTTCTTTGGCGCCGTGAGGCGGCCTGTAAAGGGTCGTCGTTACTTTCAGATCAGAATGGACAAATGCTTGCAGTGTCCCTTCCCCACCCCTCTTGATACGTCCCTGCAGGATTCTATGCTTTTAAATTAAGGTATGATAAAAATTATGCGAAAATTTGCAATACAAATTGCCATTCACCCAATCAAAGTGGGCCAAACCTTGAGGAAAATATGGAGGGGGAGGAGGCCGTCGGGCCCTCGGCTCGGCCCAGCCAGCGATGCACAGAAGTTGACACACTTGCTCAACAGCAAAATGGCAAAGGATTCAAAGCTTGACCCGTATGCGCTGCGTCCCGTGTGGGAACAAGTGATAATAACACGGAGTCATAAAAGGCTGCCAGCGTGGATGCCGAGCCAAAAGAAGAAAACAAAACATAAAAACACACCAACGGCCCAGACGTGGCGCTGCTCTCCGGGCAAGCTCTGACACCCAACAGCTGGCGATGCTTAGACTCCCCGCCATGCATCCCATCCGTTCCTCTTGAACTTGTCTTACCATCTGAACGAGTACGTGACCTCTATGTATCGTCCTGTGTCACCCTACTACCTCCATCTTCGACCGTTCGGACCACTCAAGGTCCGATGTTTCAGGTCCGAGCCCCTGGCATTGATCTCTGTGCCCCGCGGCAACTACCGTCAGGGAGAGCGAGGGGGGCTCAGCTGATGACCCTAAACAACGGTATCCAACACTAAATTGCCCCACTCGGCCGCCCACCTGTAATCTCTAAATTTCTTTCTCATATGCCAGACCTCCACCCTCCACGACTGCCTACACCCCTGCCCTCCCTGTTGCCCTCCCCCCCTCCTCCCTGTGCGGCCGGGGGTCCTCCCGAGGCTTCGGCAAACTGCCTCGTTGCAGATCCTGCCTGAACTCACCATGGTAACGGCGACGACGGAGAGACGCGTCTCGGTGGCGGCCGGTATTGATTGCCACCGGAGCGTTGCTCGAGCGGAGTGAGACTCAGACGCCGGTCATGGCGGTGGCCAGACGTCTCCCGCGCCGCTGCTGACCCATGTCACACCAGGTCAGTGGGGTCAGGGCGCCGGCGAGACGGCGCGGGGGAGGGGACAGTGGGGGAGGGGAGGGGGACTGGCGGTGAGGTCAGAGGCGTGGGTGAGGTGCGGGGTGTGGTTGGCAAGGTCGGCGGAGGAGATTGCCATAATCGCCTGAAACTCAAATCACATTCAAGGTCAGGTCGCCTTTAAGGTCAAGCCACCGAGATCACTGCGGTTAGTTGACGGAGAGGTGTCGGTGGGACCATGCTTATGAGGGGGTTAGATGCAAGTTGTCCCCGATGGTGGCCAATGGAGGAGAGTCACTGAGAAAGATCAGGCAGGGTGAAGGTCGCAAAAGCAAGCTTGATGGAAGGTTATCTGAAATATAATGGAAAAAGGTCATGAAATGGGGTCATAGAAAGACGTTTACGGAGAGGACTGCTGAAGCTCTTGCTAACGACAAGCGTTTAACGAGACTCTCTGAAGAGGCAGACATGGGTCAGGTTATTTGAGTATGACTTTCGAGTAAATCATCATGGACAGGAAGTGAAGGCGTCCTGTTTATATACGACGGAGATCATACACAATTGGCTCGCGCATAGAATGGTCCCTATACTGATCCGCTTGTTATTGTCAGCTGAATCCAGGGGTCTTGCAAAATATTCCGACAGCCCATGCCTTGACAATCAGCAATTAGTTTATCGTCCATCTGTTTCGAGGAGGAAGGAGAGACACTAATGGACTGCTGTTGCTGTGCATAACAAAGCCAGGGATGCACTTTGCTTTTCGGTCTGGAGGGCTCAGTTAACAACTTTGCTTTTCGGTCTGGAGGGCTCAGTTAACAACTTTGCTTTTCGGTCTGGAGGGCTCAGTTAACAATTTCGACAAAAAAGGTCTAAACCGGGAGAAACCCGTTCGTTGGCGCATTTTTGGGTGGGTTGTATTATTATTTACTGCTCGGCCACTGCCCTCCCCCAACTCATTTTGCAAAATTACGTCCTGAGCAAAGTAGCTTGGAAAAGATGAGATGGCTCGCAAGAAGCGGCTCGTCGAACACTGCTGAAAACGACTGCATGATATATAACACATGTATATATACATATATGTATAATATATATATATATATATATATATATATATGTATATATAAACATATCTATATATATGTTTTAAATATACATGTACATACACACACATATATAGATATACATATCTATATGTATGTTTTAAATATACATGTACATACACACACATATATAGATATACATATCTATATATATGTTGTATATATATAAATATGTATGTATAATGTATGTATGTATATGTATATATAAACATATCTATATATATGTTTTAAATATACATGTACATACACACACATATATAGATAGATAGATAGATAGATAGATAGATAGATAGATAGATAGATAGATAGCTAGATAGATAGATAGATATATATATATATATATATATATATATATATATATATATATATATATATTTGTTTTGCTGTTACCAGCGTCAACAGCAATTTGTGAGAATGATGAATGGGGAAACGCAGGTGATCAAATGATTTGTGTCTGTCAAGTGGCTATTGCTATCTCAGTTGAGAAAGAGGGAAAGAGAGGCAGAGGGAGGAAAGAGATTACAAAAGTATGACTGGGAGGAGGAGAGAGGACTGCATTTCCATGTGCATTGGCCGTCACCACGCACCCACGGTCAGCAGCCGGGGCACCAATACTCTGCGTTCTGCATGACGGTGAGTAATAGAAGCCATCGTGACGCCCCCGACGCGTCCTCATTCGCCTCAAGGCCGTCATAAAGTCGACTTCGGCAGGCTCATTCTGGGTAATGGACGGCATGCCTTATGCTGATGGCTCGAGAAGCGTATCGCATCGGATCACGCTCCCATGAAATTCCAATTCTCGATGGATCCTCGTGATGAGAATCACATGACGAAGCGCTACACATTTCGTGATATTTTTATTTTTCATGCTTGTTGAGTTACATTGGGCAGCGTGTAGCTTTGCTTTGAAATCATATTATCTTCGCTACATTCTGGGACATGACAAGCGGCCAGATAATTTGAAATGCCTGTAATTTGCATGCTCGTTTGCATACACTTACGTCAAAGTAAAGAGTTGCTTGCCGCAACTAATTTTTAGCCTTTGATTTTATTCTGCATATGGCTCGAACCTCTCCTTTGGATGGATTTCTGGTATTAGCACTCACGCTAAGCAGTGGTCATAGTGTGAACCCTGACATTTCCGTCCGATCGCGGACTTCCAGACCAACAGCAGAATTTCGCAGTGCAGGCCAAATATGCCGCAATGCTCGGCACAGTCCATGCTGCCCTCTGACGTTACCCTGACTTTTAACGCGGCCGCTGCCACCGACCGCAGGCCAGAGCAACCGGGGATAAGTAGCGAGCGCCTAGAGCAACTCGAACCACCCGCCAAGGGTGGGTGAATTAAATGACTGGAATGCAGGCCCTGTGACAAATTGAGTCACTGGGTCGGGCTCGTGTTCATCTTCTCTGGTCTAACGAAGTACATCAGTACCTTCTTCTTACAAAACATGACTCATCTATATCTCCAGGGGCCAATCGGCAGAAAAAGGTAGTATTTACGGCGCACGCTGCCTGCCTGCGTTGGTCACTTTGACTAGATGGTCACGGGTGCAAACTAGAGCATGCGTAGAGCAGTTCCCTTTCAAAGAGAGGCCCAAATCGCTGCATAGAAAAACCTCAAATGACGTCATTATGACCTAGCAGACACTCCTTAGTAGTGGGCAACTGACGCATGGAAAACCTTGACTATCCGTTAGCCAACCATGGAGCACAATACAAAACGGGGGATTAATCGCACATCAAAACACGTTGCATCAATCGTGCCTGTGTGGTCTGTACACCTTATGCCACGACCTCTAAAAAATGCAGAATCTCACAGGCATTGTCGTCCTTTCTCAGATCTTTTGTCTTATCCTCATTTGTCACAAACAGCCGAAAGTTCTCAGCGTCGTCATTCGCTGACATCGCACGCTTCCATGCCATTCAGTTCTGCATGGCATGGAATGACCGAATGACATTTTACATGTCCAGTTGGGCGGCCAGACCGTATTAGCTGTACTGCGCGGGCCCGGATCTCCGTAATGCTAAAGCACCGAAGGAATCCCCGCATTGGGGCGGTTTGCCATGTTCGAGACGCCGCATTTCTTCTGCTTCACCAAATGTTGGGAAGTCCCACTCAGATAACACAGGAGTAATAGCCTTATTCCTCGGAGAAAAACCAGGAGAATGGAGATGTAGATGCGTTGGTAGTTCGGCAACATCCGTTTATTGAAACAATAGCAGACGTGAATTCAAAATGCTATGAATAAACTTCAATTTCACAAATGAGTTGATAAATGACATTTTTGGCAATTTTCATTTTACTTCCGCTATTGTTTCGATAAACGCATACCACCAAAATATCAAGCAGCCTATGCCTTCATTCTCCTAGTTTTTCTCCGAGGAATGAGGCTATTATTAATGTCTTATCTACGTGAATAATGTTCCTCACAAATGCACTGAACAACTGAAGTCTCACTTGCACTAATTCGCGCGTGAGATATAACATTTCGCCTCAGAGCTTTTTGACCTAAGGAAATCGTTTTTGACCATGAATTAAAGTTTCTACCAATGCTCGCGCAAACAGCTATTCATATTAAAATTCGACAGGAATTTGTGGAATGCCTTTTGACTGCAGTTGTTCCCGTGGAAGCTATGCAACCACATCGGGTAGCGTTTGGTGATAAACGACATTTCTGGAAGAATGGTGCATTTGCGATAAGCTACGATGTTGATAACGACTATGCTTACAAATGGCGACTGCTTACAGGGGTTAGACTGAATAGGCTTCTTAATTGTCGCCTCGTGTTTTTCTCTGATATCATAGCCTGGAATGGTGGAAATACTGACTTGAAATTTCTCCCCATATTCCGTCACACAGCGACCTTTTGTAAAAAGCTTACCATGCTTGGGCCGGAATAACTGCCCAGGACCATGGCCGCTGAGGAATTTCTGCCCTCAGCTTTCAGTCTTGTCAGGTATTTCAACAGCGATCTTCACGTTACACGTTCGTGGGCGTCTTCAGAAAGCAGCCGTTTGCGATGATTTGAACGTCAGCTTGTTGCCCCATTATTTCTATCGAGTAGCAATGAATGAGTTGAGATCAGTGTCACTAGTGACGTCACTGGTCAGGTAAGTGGAGAATGTTAGACGGTTTCCATCACACAAATCTGCACCGAAAATCGGGCAATAAAATTGGGCAATTTAGAGCTCTGGAAAGCAAAGAGCATACAAAGAATGTAGTCGGCCACCAATGAAGTAGGCACCACGCCGTGTTTTCAAGCATTAAAATACACTAAGTCAAGTTTGATCAGATCGGGTCACGAATTGGAATCGTCTCTTTGACTCATATATGTGGTGATGTTCATAGCTGGCAAAGTGATCTGTTGGCAAAGGGATGAACATTTCTCCAAGACGGCCCGGGATTTGCTACGTACAATGTCATTTCGGTGAAGAAGCAAGCTTTTAAGTAACTTTCTCTCCCCAGTGTTATAGCGTGACCCAGCGGATTTCATAACGGTGGTATAGGAGCTAAGGTTCTCTGACGGTACTTACATTCACCAGCCATTGCACTTCGTTCCAATGTCATTGTTAGCAGACGAAACAAGTGGTGAAAGCTATGACGTCATTGCGAATCAATCTGCACCAGCCCTGGACATCTTTTGTTGAAATAAAGCCTAACGAATGCTCCTTTGAAAAAACCGAAAGTTTCGGGCTCTAAAACCTATTAAGCTGTCACCGCTGAACAACTTAACTTGAGACGACAAGAGACCCCTAATCGTCCCCGCGGGCTGGGCGTGGTCGGTTTCTGGCAAGCAGGGGCTTCATCTGACGCTGTCATCGATCCTCGAGAGCGGCGGCCGGCGACAGGGATCGGGTTCCGCGCGAGAGAAGTGCGTGCCGGCGCTCGGCGACACGCTACGCTCGGCTTACGGCCGTCCGCTCCGTTTCCAGTCAGCGCACGACACCGTCCTGGGCAGTCGGCAGGCCGATGCGGTGGTGATTGGCCGTGTTGATGGTGACGGGTTTTCTTTGAATCACGGTTGACGGTTTTGACGATATCTGGAGTGTTTGCTCATGAAGTCTGGAATATTTTCCGATGACATCTGGAGTATTTTCTCATGGGTCTGAAGGATTTTGTGCGATGCAGGCGTACAGAAGTCTTTCTGATGTAAAGGTCGCGGCAAATTTCAATACTGGCTATGCGAGTGGGTCAAACTGAGATGCTTACGTTTGAGGTCACGGTCTGTATTCGCTTTGTTCAGATCGCAAGTCAATTGCATCGTCTCTTATTGCGATCTCATGGCAAAGATAGGTGCTGGCGGGGACTCGTGAGGTAAAGGGGGATGAACAGCATTCAATCCGATAATTTAGGTGATGCCTATCGCTTTCAAATTAAAAATGTCTTTCTTGAACCTTCAAAACTCCAACTACTTCTACGTGTTCCCCTCGAAACCCTTAAACCGTGGCTTAAACAGGATTTAAATATTTCAATAAACTATCAAACTGCATCCACAACACGTTTTGCCCCCCCCCCCCCCCAACTAATCGAGATTTCTAGCGCCCGTGTAAGGAAATCGACCAGGCTGTGTCGCTGCTGACCTTGATCAGCGCCATCTGCCAGGCCAGTCCCTCGTTCAGCGTCGCCCACGTCCGTGGCATGCTGAGATCATAACAATCCCCCGTATCGCCTTGCACGGCGCCGCATCGCCGAATGCCGCGACCCGCTTACCCCGGCTGAGTCTGCTGCACGCGCCACTGCCGCCTCCATCACTCACGTGCCCACTGCGCCGGCGATTCTCCGCACTGGAGCGCTCGATCCGTAAGCAGAGAGCACCCCTCACGCTCCCGAAACGAGCGCGGAGCGCCGGGAGGAGCGGCGACGCGTCTCGTCCCTACGGCTCTCGGGCGCTCAGCTGGACTCTGCGCTCTCAGCGGACTCTGGACTCTGCGCCCTCTCTGGACTCTGCGCTCTCTCTGGCCTCTGCGCTTTCAGTGCCGTGTGGAAACGGTGACAAGGCGCTGGAATGCCATGGCTGCTTAATAGGTTTCCGTATGGGATTGATAAAACCCACGTCGTGAAAAACTTCCTGTATTTATCGGCCTGCGCGTTCTTTGCGATGTCGCTGGCCGGTCAACCGTATTCTGACAATATGCGTCTGAAAGACCTGCGTATGGCTTTTATTTGACCGTTGGTTGAGGTAGCATCTTTTCGCTGATCTCAACTAGCAGGTCAATACATACATACATACATACATACAAATGATATACAAATGGATGTCAGCATGCAACAAAGAATATTATGTAAGATGTGCCTAAACTGTCCATATAAGCCCACGTCCAAAGCCCGTTTCACTAAACCTAAATCCCGGACCCTCGCGTTCCGCGGCAAATGCGCTCTAGTTTCTGGGACGTTATCACATCCTTTTCCTGGTGAAATACACGAAAGCGCAATAGCAAACTCTGCCAAATCCTTAGAAATATCCTAAGATAGCATCGCATAATATGCTGCGGGTCCCGCTGCGACCGCTGAGCATATTCCGGAGTCATTTCCAATTCTGAACGGTGTCTCCTGCTCGTCATTCAGACATTCGGGCGGGAGAGCTCGCCAACGCAGCATTTCTCTCGAGGCAAGTTGGGATTCGGAACGAGGCGCGGCGAGGGGGGGGGGGGGCGTGAGCGGCCACAGAGGTACTGGCGGGGGTGGGAATGAGGGTTCGGCGCTGGCGGGGACAAGGGCGGGGCGGAGGCGGAGACAGGGGCGGGGCGGGACTTCATTGATAGCCCGTTCGCCATATTTCCATACTGATCTCCTCTTTTTCCTGCAAGAGGGTCTATTTCTGGCGCTGTAATCTGATTTCCGATGGTCATGGCTTGTGTGTTCAAGGTGACTGCTCATCGTCATTGGGCCTTTACGACGCACTCAGCTGCTGAGGCTATGATGGCGCCATCTGCCTGTCACCCTGGCGGGAAGGGCGGGTACCGCGGGAAGTCAAACCCCGCACCTCTGGTCTCCCACACGCGCAGTGACTAACGCAGACGCGTTAACCACAACACTATCGGCTCCCAAGGGGATTGCCCATCGTAAGCCTGCATGTTCTGTGAAATCGCGCTTTGCTATACCCATCGTTGACCAGCAGATGTCTGGTTCGCTGTTATTCCCAGCCTAAGAGAATCACGAAGAACAATGTCTGAGTGTTCTTAGAACAGAATGGACAAAGCGTTCCTTGCGCTGTTCAGTGTACGCACTTGTCATCAGACAATAGCGAGGGTCTGACGGTTTTCTGGACACGTCGGAAACAGAGCAATAAAACGCCTTCGTTGTGCACAACAACATTGAGGGAGTGCAGCTTACCGTCAGAGCTTAACACTTTCGTGAACTATAGACCCGATGCTGCCTGTGGTTTTCCACAAGAACATTACGGAAGCGCAGTTTACCGTCAGAGCTGAACACTTTCTTGAACTATAGACCCGGTGATGCCTCCGGTTCTCAGCAGATGACCTCCAGCTGTTCCAGGCTAGCTACATCGAGAAAGATATGTGATGCTAGCAGAACGTGCTTAATTCGACCCTGTCATCCGTAAATACTTAGCAAAGGTAAATACTTATATTATTTCTTATTACGTAATAAACCTAAGAACTCGAAAACGTACCTACTTGGAACCTTCGGAGCTTGGGAATGACGTTTTCATGGTGTAAAGCTTCGGAGTGTCCGCTGCGCAGCATCACGTGACAATTGTTGGGCAGGTCTGTCCAGCTGGGAGTGCACATAATGCTGAACTGTGTCTCTATTGTGGTTTCATTAACTGGGGTCTTTCCAAAAATGATAACGACATCTAAAAAGGCAATGTCATCCTTTGCCCGTGTACACTTTCGGGTGTCAATGAACTAGTGAGTAGAACAAAGTAAGGATACCACTGAGGTGCATGGTGTTTTGATGTTTTTTAAAGCTTTTTCTGTTTCCATGCGGGAGAAAGTATTTGCAATAAGATCGGACGGTGGGGTGGCCAGCTTTATTTGTTTTTGCACTGTCATAGAGAAACCCAGGGCTACATTCGCTTATTCTTTTTTCAAAATGGGCGCCACCGAATTGTGCACTTGCCACATCAGTCAGTTGATTAAGCTGCTTCCCTGCGCAATCGGCTGGATGAAGGGTAAGCTGGCGATTTAGTTCCGTCCCCGAGAATGTTGCGAGCTTCTCTGAGGTCAATCCTGTTCATATAAGACGATGTTTCTCTCTCTCTCTCTCCTCTCTCCATCTCTCCTCTCGCCAGGAGAGGACGAGAAGCGCTCTTGACCGCTCGATCTTGACTCTCATCTCCGACTTCTCTCTCTCTCTCTCTCTTCTCTTTCCTCTCTCTCTCTCTCTCTCTCTCTCTCTCTCTCTTTTCTCCCTCTCTCTCTTTCTTCTCCTCTCTCTCCCTCTCTCTCTCTCTCTCTCTCCCTCTCTCTCTTTCTCTCTGTCTCTCTCCCTCTCTCTCTCTCCTCTCTCTCTTTCTCTCTTCTCCCTCTCTCTCTCTCCCCCTCTCTCTCTCTCCCTCTCTCCCTCTCTCTCTCTCTGCCGCTCTCGCATCTCTTGTGCATGTGTAAACATATGCGGGCGCGCAAGTATATTGAGATATTTCACCGAATCGGCTGCCTCGCAAAAGCTCTAAAAGTAGCCACCGATGGCAGAGCGAGAAGCTGCAAAGCGTTCTCGCCAAAAGCGTTTTGAAGAAGACGCGCCACGTGTGCCTCGGCCACCGCCCAATGATGAGTCACCAGCAGAGTAAGCGCTGTCTAGACGCCGCACGTTACACGTGCAGAATACGGTCGCGGCATCTGCCTGCCGCACTCAGCAATGCTGCCACAGACTGCTCGGTCAGCAGCCACGGGCGATTGAAACTGAAGCGTGCTTAAGTGGTGGCGTCAGGCTCGCACTAAGTCGCCCTGCGTCAGGGGACTGAGCGTGACCAGTGTCCCAATGCGGAGCGGACGCAGCTTTAAATCCTCGGGCACGTATCTCGCTGTTGGATGTGCCGGCTGTTAAACCGGCACATCAAAGTGATGGACCGATTTCGAGTGCTCTGTAATCTCGCCCTAATAATGCAACATGTTGCGGCCCAGGTGGCAAAAGGCCGGTTCAGTGGAGACCATCATGAAATCTTTCTGCTTTTAGAGGCGTGGCACGTGGGAAAAAACGTAGGAAAAATGTTATGCTATGGGCACGTGCCTGGATTCCCCAAAGGCTTTCCAGGATCCTGAAAATACGGATCCCATCACATATTTTTACACGCGCTCTGAGTTTACAGTTTGAATTACGGCAAATAACGCCATGGTGCAAAATTCGATAGTTCGTTCAGTGAAAGCCATCTTTTGGACAATCTTTTGGACATCATAAAAACATCTTTTGGACACCATCAAGCGGCGTCAAGTGTAACATCGGTCACAGTTTGTTGATGCACACTTCGCGTAAAAAGTGTGACACACCTTGAAAGTTGCAAAGGCAGGTTTTGGGAATGGAAGAAAGGTTTCGCGTGCTGACGGATCCACACCTAACATAAAAAATGCGCTGGAACACAAAGGGGACTAGTGAGGTTCATGAAATGCCATGTTTTGGAGTGACGCTGTGCTCGCATGCCCACCGCCCTCGCATTTCTTATGAACGAGTCCTAGTTAATTAGCTATCGAGTTTGAGGAATGCGTCAACTGGTATGATTACCTGCACACAAATATAAACCGAGTCCGCATGAACGAGTCGGCATAAGCAAGTCCGCACCACCTGCAAAGAAAGTCAACATTAGAAGGAGGCAAAAGACACCAAAGGTTTGTCTCCAGCAGGGAAATCAAATAAATTGTGCTTGGGACAGCTTTCTCGGGAGAAGTGAGAAGCCGGTGATGGAGATGATGGGGTATCGATTGCTTTCATAGATGACGACCTGTTCTCTAGCTTCAGACCATACGATACTTCGGTTGCCAGTGGTTACAGGTCCCTGTCAGTCACAGCTGTCATGTTACCCGGTGTTGTCTGAAGGAGACGAAGCGTCCGCATTTCCCCTCTCAGCGATGCGCAGCCGTGTATACGGTGACATGAGCCCCTGTACGGTGTGTCCCGTCAGTCGTCAGACCCTTCCTCTCGTTGACACACGACGAAGCCTGTTGGTAGCCTGGCCTGGCGTGGCGCCTTTTGGCGGTCTCGCGCTGCCTGTCGGTGACGCAGGGTTCCTCTCCGGCGCCATGCTGTTACCTGTACCATGGCAGGAACGCTGCAACTCTTTCGGTCGTTACAGCCTGCCTCTCAGACGCGCAGTTTTGAGACGGAACTTTGAGGATACTGTTAGTCAAATTCGAAGAGCAGCCCTTGTGCGACAGTGTTTGAGGGAAGGCTTCATAATTTTCCACTGTGCATGTCCCTCCCCAACTAATTATGTTAAGTTACGCCCCCGCTCCCTCTCGGTAATGCGTGTCGCTAAATCCACGTGTTCCCTGACGGTGACAATGTAGCTCCTCCAGCGATCCAGCGTCTCTGACCCGTCCCCCTCTCCACTGCCGACAGCCCGTGCCCCGCTCGGCGGCTGTGGGCCCGCTGCCTCGGCCCGGCTCGGGCCCCACGGCGCACGTGCACACGTACTCCCGAGGGAAGTCGCTCAGCCGGCGCGGCAAGCACCCGGCAGGACCGGAGTTCTCCAACCGCCATCAGACGAACAAGGTCAGAGGTCAAACGGGTGCTGGGTTGCTAGGTAGACAGGGTCAAACGTCAAACCAACGTTGACGAACAGGGTCAGAGGTGAAATGAGTGCCGGACGAAAAGGGACAGAGGTGACACCAACATCAGACGAGCATGGTTGGGGGTCAACCAAGTGCTAAGCATACAAGGTCAGAGATCACACCCACGCCAGACGAACAAGGTCTGAGTTTGAGCCAGCACAAGACCAGCAGGGTCATGGGGCGATGCATGCGCCAGCCAAGCAAGGTCAGAAACGAAGCCTGCGCCTGAGATGCCATGTCGAGCAAGCGGACAAAAAGGGCGCATGAGCTTGAACTGACACCAGACAAGTAAGGCGAGTGATTCAAAACGCGCGAAACAAGCGAAACACATACAGACGTAATGCAAGCAACACAGAACGAGACACAAAGTTAGTCACAGACCATTTTCAGAGGAATGACGGTCTGGGAAGGTAACATGGGCAAAAGCCACGCAGCAATTACACGCATCGACGCTTCTGTATTCGACGATGCACTGTTTTCCAAAGGATCGTATATTAGCCGATTCCGCGTAGTTTTTATGTAGACGGCCGCCACGTCGAAGACACCGAGGTTTCAGGTGCACTTTATTTCATGACCGCCCATCGCCAACACCGCGCCTCAACTCCTCGTGAATGCTGGCGGGAAAACAACGAAACCTCGGAAATGAACAGGCTAGACCTAGAACTAAACAGAGCGCAAGCCGACAGAACAGAGACTAAAATTAGCAATACAAAATGATTACGAAAATGGCATGGATTGACTAACACCAAATTAGACCTCAAGATAATAGCAAACTAAGTGACTCAACAAACGAGAAACGAGCAGTAAGTCAAACTAGACATGCGAACGATACACCGACTACACTTAACTGGACGGCTCGTACACACTTGACCCGGTCAAGTGGTTTTCCTGGTCGCAGATGCGAAGGAAGCGTTTCAATGTGATGTGATTCCCCGAATACGGTAGTTACCTCGATTGCCCGCTTTCTGACCTTGCTGCGAACCGCGCTGGAGCTCGGTCGCGTGCCGTCCACAACGCCCACCAACACGCCAACAACATTCATCCGTTCATATCTGACCTCACTACCGATATCAAAGTGTCACGCGATATTATGCTTCCGCCGCCGGAAAACAGCATCCACCAGGTCATGTCTGGCTTTGTTACAGATGGTGAAGGAGCTCAGTCACGTGATCTCGTGTTTCCGTCACCTGGCGGTGGGCCTGGGCTCGGCCGGCGACGGGCGCCAGCTGCGCTCCGACCTGACCTGCCTGCGCCTGCTCATCAGTCACCTGGTGAAGGTCATACGGGTCACGCTGGAGGCACACACCAGGAAATGGTGAGCATGCCGAAACTCTGCTTCCCGTGTGCAGCTGTGGGCGGTCCGAAGGTCGTCTTCTCCATAAGCCTGCTGGAATATCTCTAGTCACATACTTCTGACAAATATGGTCCTGATTTCTGAATTGGTTGATTAAAGCATAATTGTTTTACGCTCGATTGGCTGCGTAGGTATGTCTCATTGATGCTGCTCGTGAAAAGCGTGAGCCATTTCTCAGGCCAATCCCAGACCATTTCTCAAGCCAATCTCAGACCTTCGCGCCGCGATTCAGACAATTTGCCGAAATACGGCGTTCGTGCCTGATTACACCGCACAGGGTGAAGAGCTTTTCGAAAGAGCCCAATATATTGTTAAAGCCCAATACCTTGCTTCACATCTTACGAGCATATGGAAGTTTTGACTTCCTAAGTTTTCTGTGGTTTCTACGACAGAAATTCAAACGCAAGTTCTCTTACCTGCTGAAATTACACCTCGATACTGTGGTTTCTACGACAGAAATTCAAACGCAATTACTGCAAACGACCAAACGACAGCGGCGTGACGAATAAAGCAAATAATTTACGCTACCAAAATTCAAACGCAAAGGCTTCCGCGACTTAACTTCTGATGGAGAAACTTCTGACCATAAACTACTACGCGTCAGCATCTCTAACGCCAAAAAAATTATACGAGATATTAATTCTGACAACTTCCTAACCGCGGAATTTTGTGGAACGGAACTTTCAACGCCAAAGGTTATACGCGGCAATAATCCGGCGCGGCAAAGCTCCTGACGCAAAATGTCTAAACGACGCTGCTTCTGACGCATGAATAGCTCGTCCATGACAACCTGAAACTTATCCACGATGAAGCTTTTGACAGAAAAGGTCAACTCCAAAAACCCTGTAATGCAAAATTCTCAACCGCACACTACTCCTAAGGCAAACACTGGTGCTGTTTGACCATCCAGGTGGCAGCACTGCTGCTGCAACAGGTACCACGTGATGTTCACAGTGGCCGTGGCCTTGCTGATAGCCGGTGTGTCAACAAGCCAAAGGGTCCCGAGCTCGAATACCGACCATGTCAACGATCGGTTTCCAAATGCCAAAAAGGATCACCATAGAGGCTCTTCGGTCCTATGCGATCAAAACTGCTTCCATCAAGCCCTGCCAACTTTCCCCTCTAATTTATCTCAGTCATTTATCTCATCTGCCTCAGCCCTCGCCATTGCACACAATTTCAGCACGTTCGATGGTGCTTATCTCATTCCACCGTAGAACATTACCTCCAGTCGATTACATTGGTTTTGTCAAGCCGAGACATATTACGAGTTCGAATAAAATCCAATGTAACGTCATCTTGGGCCATTAAACGAAACCAGATTGATGGTGAATAAGGCAACGTAGGTGTCAGGCTCGAAATCATCGTCCAAAACATTTCAGGCATGGCCTGCAATAAAAAATTCATCCGAGGTCTTCTATAGTCAGTGGTTTTGGTAGACCTTGGAGAGATCATGAACCTGAAGGTGGAAAAAGCAGTGACGACAGTGACAGCCAGCCGCAGCACGAACAGTAGCATTGCCAGTGGAAATGGCAGCACCGGAAGGGCACACACCAATGAACACTAGGTCGCCCAGAAGGTGGCAGCCCCAGAAACGCCCAGACAGCTCCTCGGAGAGGGTGCTGGGAGCAAGTTACCTTTTGTTTTTAAGATATGTGCTTGGTTTAATGTTGGGATGTGAAGGGTTACTCTTCAGAATGCGCTCCCCGTCTGTGCGATGAAGCCAGCTTACTCGGTTCTGAAAATGCAGCTGACGAGCTGTGCCGGTGTTGTTCGCGATACCTTATTCACTAATGTTTGCCTTGTTGCCGTGCTGGCCGTCTGCAGTGCCAGCACCCTGGTGCCGCCGCTCGTGCTGCCGCTGGCCGTCCCAACGCTGAGGCTGCCCGCTCCGCCACTGCTGGTCTTGTTGATGCTGCTGCCTATTCGCACAGCGAACTTTTTGTGCCTTAGTTTTACATCAGTCGCCACGCAGAAAAAGATGCTTACCGGCTTTTTCTCTGTGTGTACTCAACGACACCGAGATGCTTCAGTTTTTTTTGTCTGCTGCCATGCAAAGACTAAGAGAAAGCCGGTAAACCACAGCCTGGTATCCATAGCATAAATTAATAGCTCAGATCCTTGTCACTCAACGCCAAAAAAGCAATACAATTCATCCTTTCCTCGGGTCTACCACCCCGTCCAAAACAGTAAACAGCTTCAGTTGCTGTGCAGCCGTGCAGTAAAACTTAGCAAACGTCGATCAGTATTTGCTCAGCGCCCTCATAAAACCGGGCAGTCTCGGTATGATCCACATAAAACTGAACATGAACTGATCAGCGTGTAGTCGGCGCCAGAACAGAACAGCGGAGGATGCTCAATCTCCAGTTCGACAGCAGACAGGCTAACGAGTCGAGGCTTATCGGTGGAGCGGGCCGTTTATCGTGACTTTGGGCGGGGCAAACGCCGCTCACACGCCGAACAGAGGTCTGGCGGTCACACCCAGTGATAGGGAATTGAACTGATCGGTTGCGGAGCAAACCCCGGAGCAAACTTAAGAAAAGTCGACAACAAGCCTAGAATTATTGATGGGTGGTATGATGCCACTCGATGCAGAAGCGCTTATAACAGGCTAAATGCCGTGTATGCCATGCAAGTAAGATGTTATTAAAACTTATCCATATGCATTTTAAACTGTCCGTAGTAATTCCAATAGTCAGTCAACCAAAATTCTCAAAAATTGCATGGTGAGTCACAGCTTTATTTCACTGGACATGCATGACCGCTGCGGGTCTTAAAGATGCAGAATCATATCTTACGTGCACCTTCGTGTATTTTAACAGTCGCATGCCATTATAACATATTTGCCAATAAACGATGCCTCCCCTATGATAATGGAATATCCAGAAATGATCATTTTTGAAGCCAGTCCTGATTGGGGATCCCGGGTCAGGATCAGAAAAACCTCGGGATTAACATACATATAATTGGAAGCAGTGCCGCGAGAAAGTTCTTCCGTAAGGTATTTTTCTTGGTAGAAGTGCTGTTCGTATATTTTTGCGTTGGAAGGTGCATTGTTGAGCAGATGGGATTCTCAATTCCTGCATTAGATGTAATGAAGCATAGCCATTTTACGTTAGCAGCTTTGCCGCGTAAAAGTACCGTAGCATAGAAGTGTTTGGTGCCGGTGGTTGGTGGCGTAGAGCTCTTGGATTATAAGTTTTGTCGCTTAGAAGTTTATGCGTTGCGCGTTCTTGAATTAGAAGTAATGCTGCACGAATGTCGTTGTGTTCAAAGTTGTTGGATGTAGAGATATGCCTTATGATGCTTGCATTGCAAGCAATATGGCGGAAAGCTCGTGTTGTGGAAGTTCTGTCATTTCAGCATTTGCCTTATAAATATCGTCGGCATACCAGGACTCAGCAGCGCATTGCGGGTCATGTTGGTGCGGGCCCCGCGAAGTGTCGCAAAGTTCCACCCGTGCGGAACAGCTGCCGGATCGCGTGGGAAAGACTCAGGCCGTTCTAAGCGGTGCGCGAGCCCTCTGGCGCTTGTGGTGCGAGGACGTTCCTGTTAAGAGGATGTAGTGTGTCCGCTCCGCGATTTCACGGCGTTTGAGGGTCGAATCAAGTACGCTTAGCTTTCTGCATGCGATTTTGTGCTTTAACTCACCTCGCCAGATTGCGTATGCGCGCGTTCAACAACATCGGGTCTCCTGGAGATTGGGCGGAGAGTCCCCCACGTTCTGAAGGTGGGGTGGGGGGGGGGGGGGCGCTTACGTTCCCTCCCCTTCCCACCTCCGGTGTCACCGTCCCTGTTTCCAACGTGTTCTTGATGTGCTCTACCCGCGCATGGCAACAGGCATTGGATATCATCGCATCACACAACGTTCCGAGATAATTCTGCCCTCTCATTTTTGACGCGAAATCTCTCCGGATATTCTTGGTGATCTGATCTGTAGCGAGTTGTAACTCGTCGAACACATGTTTATGGGATGTTCCCAGCGTTAGCCACCACGCTTTCTAATTCAACCAGCTCGCACAGAGTTGCTCAAACACAAACATTCAGCTGGAGCACAGCATCCCACTTCAAAGCTTCAGTTTTATTGCACCAACTTCTAGATGAAAACCAAGTTTGTTTGCATGTGGCCTGCGGTTCTACGTCCTTGACAAGCAAAGTTCCCGTTAAAACGGTTTAAGTGCAGGGGTGCGTTCGAGAGAAGGCACCAGAGTACGCCCCCTCCCCCTATTTAAAATGCATGATGAAGGCTGGCACGACACAAAATAAGTAAATTTAGCACAAGGAATGTTGTCGAACGCCACACAAGGAATTTCACGCCCACACGGGGCGCTGGAATGTCTTTTTAATAGGCAATTTGGGTTTTCCCTCCCATGGGAACATCCCTCATATGTCACTGCATCGGTGCCGGGCCCTGTATAAGTGCCCCTGTATTCAATATACATTGTTTCCATCCTCAGCTCACGAAACGCTGTCACTGTTTCAGGGTGCTGTACAAAGAGTCGGATAGGAGGGAACTGGTAAGAATCAGCAACATCTTCTACAGCTGCGTCACCATATTCAGTAAGTTGACGTGACGTCTTCCGACTCATTCTTTTATATTCTCGGTTGGCATGTTTGGTAGATGGCGGACAGGCAGCTACGAAATTAACGAGGCGCATTACTTAGGAGCTGCGAGTAACATGTCCTCATTTCCGGTAGATCTCATACAGATTGTGTAGGTGCATGACAAGGCGGCTGTGACGTCGTTTATGGTTCCCCTCATTATACACTCCTCTCGCTGGCCATTTGCTTGAACACTGCAACATTTAGGCAATGCTAAGTGCCACCACAACGGCTGTGACTTACTTCGTGCAGTGCGATGCAGTGAACCTAAACATGAAGTGCAAAATCAGCAATATATCTTCGCTGCCTTTACCCAGTACTGTCATCGGCAAGTTGCTTTTCAAATCGCAATGTTTGGTCTCTCTCCTTTATCTCTTTCCCCCCTAAAGCTCCGAATGTGTTGAAGACCTGCGTGAATGTAATATTCCATCCTATAAAATGACTATATTTATCTCTTCCTTCTCTGAAAAGTACGAGTCCGACACCTGGACTCACTCGCAGAAACGCGACAGTAACAGTAAAATAGAAGAAATATTCCGTTCTCACCGCCACATGGAGCTCATAAACATAAATACACCGAAATATATAATGTACCACTTATTGAACTTGATATAGCGAAAATGACCTTCGGCTCCTGATTTTTTGGCAGCATCATTCCAAATAAGGTCTCACGCTGAGTTATTGAGATATCGATCATGTACCAGGAGCTACCGGTTACACGTTGCTATAGAGAAAGTGTCGTTTGCATTGACATAGAAATACGCGTCAAGAACTGGAAAGCACCATGTCAATCATACGGCAAAATCTTCTGCCGTGAACGGGTTAATAAAACAATCCAGTGCATGACCATTCCACTCAGCACAAGCTGTACGGAAGCTTTGGCGAGCATGTACAAAAAAAGGTTTATATCAATGATAGGCCTCTCAGTGGCATACCAATACATGACCATTCCGCACTAATTTTGAGAAAACGTGCCGTCACATGATAGACAGGGTTGCCCGGCGTCTCGGAAATCTTCCTTTGTTTTTTTTTTTAATGCAGCGTACGACAGTTGATAGGCACGCAAAAGAACTAAAAACTTCCAGCTGGTTAACGTCTTCTGTCGTGTGTTAGTACCGTCTGTGTATGACAGGACGTCTGGGGCTACTTAAAGAAGAAAGAAGTCAAGTGCTGTTTTCAAATGTTGACCGCATAATTTCGGCTCGAAGATAAACACAACTAATTTGCTTATAATATCCTGTTCGTGATGCGGTTTCACTCCTCACTTTTATTGATATAGATAGCATAAATATAGGTCCTGCCGTTTCACCAGAGCTTGTTTTTTGAAAATATTCCCAAGGTGGAACACTCCCTTTACAAGCAATAAAGAGCCCGACAAAGAAAGAAAGGTAAAGACTACCCTACAAAGCGCCTCGATTCCTCCGAACTCGTTTGATGCACATTTGCTGTCTTTTGTCGTGATTCACCAGGAATATTTCCACAATGTTTCGTTTTGGTATTTCGTCCTACTCTTTTTTCTTTGTGCTCCTTTTTCGGCGGATTAGCTGATAACATCGGCGGGTGGCATCCTTGCTTTGCTATAATGCACTTAGCATTTTGGCCGGCACTCATCATATCTATAGAATGACTGGTGGGGAAAGGATGAAGTACGCACTAAATGAACTAAAATGTGAAATAATTGGTAAACAAATGATGCGTAAGTTATGAATAGATAAGTACTAATAAACTAATGCAATAATAACTGAATGGTGCCTGCCGAACTAGTGTGATTGGGCAAAACACTGCTTATATTGTGACTCTGCACTGTTCCGCCCAGCGTGCTTCAGCCGTGGTCCCTCTTCTCAGCCCAGGACATGAGGCGTTCGCTCGAGCTGCACACGATCTTCGTCATCGGCGGCACCGCGCACGCCGGCTTCATCAACACCGGCGTCAGCGGCTACCACAGCTTCATGCTCTCCGAGCGCGAGTTCGGCGAGCAGAGCGAGGACGCCGACGACGTCAACAACGTCCAGATCCAGAAGTGAGCAACTGCCGCCGTGGCCTTGGCTCTGGGGGCGTGGAGAGACGGAAGGTGGCGCCAGCTTTAGATGCGGAAGAAGCTCCCGGGCGCTGTCACAGGCGCAGAGAGGCGGATGTGTTTCGAGAGGGGACGGAAATGTATCAAGTGTCCATGCTTCTATCTTCCGCTTCGTCTGCTGTTGGGTTTCCTTCCCAGCACGTGCAACCTAGAGGGATGCAGGTCAATAGAATTGCAAGACCTTTTACTTTGTAGAGGTTTGCGAGCATTTCCGTGCCTCCCAGCTTTTCTTCGGGGTATGAATTCTCGTGCCCAGGTGCCCAGGTAGGCGTTGCAGGGTAAGGGACGAAGGAGAAGCACATGTCATTGCGTAATCAGCGGCTTAGGTCCACTCGCAAAAGCACACTAGAACTTCGCCTCTTACGTCCCGTGCGGGACGCTCTCTTCTTGATGCGTTTTGGAGTGTTGCGGGCTGGCCTACCAACACAGGGTAACGTAGCTTCGTTGCTGCAGTCTCCGGATTTGTAACATGGAGTTTTCCTGGCTCGTCGCTCTGGCCAGGTTTCTGGCCGCAGTAATCTTTGAACACCAGGCAATGCAGTTTAGATACATATCTTCATTTACGATAGAGCACATCCAGGAAAAAGGTGATCAGTCACGCACAGCAAAAAATAGTACAACAATCTATCTCCGCATCGGTAACGACCACGAGGAAGTACATCACGCCGGCTAGCGGCAAGAAACGCCATAACACAAGACTAGGGCGAACAGCAACAGAGCATAGAAATGTCAGGACCACAAACGCGGGAGTCGGGCCATCAGCTTCGCCCGGAAAAACGCTCTAAGGTTCCCCCGGGGAAACCCCTCCGGTTGTACGATCGGCACAAATTTCCAGTAGCCTGTGGGCGCATCCATTTCGCGTGTTTTGCGCCAAAACGTAGGGCCCTAGGATTTCCGTTTTTGGAGTAATGGCGGCTTTGAGGAGCACTTAACGGCGACGTATGGCCGGCGCGGACTGCGGCCGGCAGGTAGCCAGTCCGCGGACCGCCTGCGGTGGGCCGACATTGCTACATTAACGGAGCCATGAGCTCAGCGAGAACGCATCACGCCGATGTTTTTTTTTTGTCAGGAGGTATCTATGATGGCAAAAATCGGGGTCTATGGAGAGCTGCCACCCACCCCTGGCTCCTACCCTGCTTTGCTATTTGTTCATGATTCGTGCTGCAATGTCAGCAATGCTTCGTTTTAGCAGCATGTTCTCTTTTTTCGTTCCACATGCCAGCTGATGACATCACCAGGTGGCACATTTTCCTTCCCCTTACGCCATGCCCTACAGTTGGCGGCTGGAGCTCTGTACTGACTCCGCATCTTCCGCGGCACTCACCACTACTAAATTGTGTCTGCGGAATTTGCGCGACCCAGCCTGATCCGCGCTGTCGCCTACAAAAGTGTTCTATAGTCTGCTCGCGACAAATTGTAAGGTGACTTGTCGGGACGAATTGTAGAGACCACCGTTTCCAAATAGGAATGATATGCAATTTAGGAAGTTCTTTCTTTTTGTGTGTTATTTCATGATTGATGTATACATTGTACACACGATTGGGACTTCAACAGCTTTAGGCCCCATTTCCTTCAAAAGCGTACAAATCGGAAAATAGGCTGAAAGGGCGTAAAATCGCTAAATCTACCCCTAAAATACAAGAAGAGGTGTTAACTCCCCGGATGTCGCCCACTTTCTTCACAAAGTTGGGAGTTGCAGCCCTCTTCCCTCCAACTGGACAGGAAACAACCCCTGGCTTATAGTCAACTGTTGGATCCACTCTAATGACGAAAGTGAGAAGCAGTCAGATACATTCATGTTCCTTAGTGTATTGATGAGTACCAATTCGGTGTCATTTACTAGATTAAACATCAGGTGAACTTGGCCTCCCTGGGTTTTGGGACAGGCTGTCCGTGGTGATGACGTTCAGCAGTAGATATCACTTCACACGTCCCCAGTCGCACGACAATAACATTTGGCGCGCCCGGCTCAGAATGTCCCGTAGAACATCGATTTTTTGCATTTTTTGTACGGTCTTCTAAAACCGAGACCATATGTCAATGACCTGACGTGATGTCAGCTTGAAATTTGCTGGTAACGTGCTAAAAAGTTGTCGAACTAAAATAGGCAGAAGTGCATTAAAAAATGTGCGCACGCCGCAGTTCGAGAAACACCACTGACAAACCAGAACACAAAAAACGGCGATTTGAGCCAGCGTCTTGCTTCGGGAGGGTGCGGGGTCAGCCTGAGAGTAATCCTTTCCCCCAAGAGTTGTCCGCTTCGATAATAATTATTAAGACTTGCTGGATGCCGGCCGCTAATGAATAAAAAAAAACTGATGACCGATTGCTATTCAGAAACCGATCAGTGGCTGTTATTCCGTTAGAACACCAAAATACAACCAGGTATCAGCTTTATAATTATCTGTATCGCTCTTGAACATTGCAACAATGTTGTCATATGCTTACGTCAACTGTCATGTCAAATAACCCGCTCTCGTAAATTAAAGCCTAGTATCCCGCATTAACACTCCTCTACGACCATTCCGCAGCACCATAAAGGACATGGACATCATCAGGGAGGAAATCAAGAACCTGCCCTGGTACACCGTGACCTGGTCGCCGGAGCAGGCCAACAACTTGTCCGGTCACGACGCAGTCTCAATAGAGGAGGTCAGTCAAACGGGTGACGGCCGCGGGAGAACGAGGGGAGGGATAACAGGAGCGGACGGACCTGGAAAGAAGGAACGGAGTTCGAGGGGAAAAGGTTGGAGCTAAAGGAATAGAGAGCAGCTGAAGGAGCCATGGGGAGCTAAAAGAAAAGCGTGTAGTGTAAGGAAAGAAAATAGTGACAAGTTGCTTTGGCTTGATTCATAACATGAGGAAATAGGAGCGAAAGTTAATGGAATGGAGGTGATAAAGAATGAAGGAGGCGGATCTCTATGCAGCGTAGGGGACGAGCAAGAACAAAAGGGAGCTAGATATCACGGAACGGTGCTGAGAAGACCAATGCCAGTCAAACTAAACGAATGGGAAGCTCTGATGCAGGAGGAAATTGAGAAGGACGGGGTCTTTGCCACAATGCACTCGCTTCAGTCACCTTGGTTCCACGACGCTCTTAAACGGTGTGAGCGGGAATAACGGTCATGCCGTTGTTCCATTAAAAAAGAAGCGCGATCGGAATACAAGTTTGAATAAATTGTCCGTGAAGAGTTTCCACACATTGCAGATCAATTTCGGATGTTATCACCTTTCAGGCTTTGATGTCACCTGACAGTGATCGCGCTCGCCATGACTTGATGGCGATCATGACCAGAGTGGATCCTGAGATGCACCCTTCTACTTTGCAGGATCAGGTCCTGCTGTTTCCGGGTGCCGCCGGCTCGCCTTGGTTTCTGATGTTCTTGATCGCCTCCATTTTCCTGGTGGTTGCCTCGGTGCTGACATACACGCTGGTACTGTTTTTGCACTGACGCAGTGCCCGCTGCACCTACTTGTGCCATGTGATACGAATCTGACCCCACGCCTAGAAGTTTGCGCGGTGGACTCAGAATGTGGACGCGGTGGACTCAGGATGTGGACGCGGTGGACTCAGGATGTGGTGGGAGCATCTGTATGAGCATTCCTGTCCAGTGTATAAGCACCATCATTTGGCGTCTCACCAGTCATGTTCTCTTCTGAAGTTGCGTTGGCTCATGCCGAACTAGCTTTGTGCCTCTGCCGTCCCAAGAGAGTGATGGCGGGTCCCCGCTGTCCCGTGATGTGACGGCATCTCCCGGAGGTCTCCGTCAGCAGCGTGCGTCATTGATGGCCCGTCGTGGTACGCTCCACCGGACCGCGTTTTCGTGCCGCGCTCGTGCCACTCAGCCGGAACAGGAAGCTCGCTAGGGTCCAGCCGCCCGGGGAGGGTATCCTACGAGACCACATCGAGGGGCGCTGGCTGTTCCGGCTCAGGCGTTTGTGGACGCCCCGCTGGCGGACGGTGTGTCAGTGGTCCTGTGCGATAGCCGAGCGGTGTGCCAGCGGTCCCGTGCGATAGCCGAGCGGTGTGTCAGCGGTCCCGTGCGATAGCCGAGCGGTGTGTCAGCAGTCCCGTGCGATAGCCGAGCGGTGTGTCAGCGGTCCCGTGCGATGGCCGAGCGGTGTGTCAGCGGTCCCGTGCGATAGCCGAGCGGTGTGTCAGCAGTCCCGTGGGATAGCCGAGCGGTGTGTCAGCGGTCCCGTGGGATAGCGAGCGGTGTGTCAGCGGTCCCGTGCGATAGCCGAGCGGCGTGTCAGTGGTCCTGTGCGATAGCTGAGCATTGTGTCAGCGGACCCGTGCGATGGCCGATCGATGTGTCAGCGGTCCCGTGCGATAGCTGAGCAGTGTGTCAGCGGTTCCATGCGATAGCCGAGCGGTGTGTCAGCGGTCCCGGGCGATAGCCGAGGGAGGCGTCAGCGGTCCAGTGCGGTAGCCGAACGGTGTGTCATTGGTGCGTCAGCGGTGCGTCAGCAGTGTGTCGCCAGTGTGTCAACGGTGTCTGTGCGGTGGCCCGTGAAGTTTGCGCCATCCGTCCAGTGTCGGTTTGTGGGAACAGTGTACCGTACCAGTAATGTCTCCCGCTACCCCGAGGTGAAGCATGTGGTGCTGACCGGAAAGGCATCCGGCCTGAGGATTTCTGACATCGCTGGGGATAGTTCAGAAGCGTTCGAGCATCTGTATGTGTCAAAAACGGTGACATATTTTAGTGCGATGATTAAGTTGGTGGGATTCATCGTTGGAGTTCAATGGTCTCTTGAAGATAAGCCCAAAGCACCGGATGGAAGAATGCTCAGAGAAATGGTCACAAGTGGCTTTAAGGTGTGCTGGTGAAGATTTTTTAGGTTGAATTGTTGTGTGTCATGCAAATGGATGTCGGGCAGAATAAATCAAAACATATGTTCCATGCAGATGTTTCCATGCAGTCTACTCTGTTCATTCATATCTGTCATTTGACGGAAAGGGAAGTTCTTCCAGCGCGCCGTACATTTTACACAATAATTTATTCTGGATGCAAAAACACTGTAGCCTGAGAGCTGGCCTTCCGGCAATCAACACGTCGACTCTTGGATGGATTTTGCTCCTCACTCCACCCAGTTTTGACAGACGACTGCTCCAGACCACACCCAGGCAATCAAAACAACCGGGCTACCGTCTGCAGCGAGCATTTTCGTTTTGTTTCATCGGGGTTTCAGCTGAAAGATTGCGGCCGAACCCAATGACGCAACTTCCGGTCGGCCGAACTGACTTCCGGCTGACCAAGAACGTCCAGAGCGTGTCATTCAATTATATACTTCGTCAAGCGGACGGTGAGGAACGGCAGCATATCCAATAAGATGGCGTCAACACCAACACACGCTCGAGGAAACGCGGCATTGTTGGTGCAGCGCGCGGACGTCACATTCTGGAACAGTTAATCAGTTGGCAAATGCCATTTTTGTTCTCACCTTAGCTCACTATGTGAGGGGTGGTAGACCAAAAAAAAAATTGTGATGGTGAAAAGAAAGAAATTGTGATTCTTGCTACAGCACCAAATTTTCTCGGCCACGCACCTGTGCATCACGCATCAATTTATGATTCACCCGCATGACTCGCTGCATGACACGCACCAGGAAGGTTCATTCATCACGCATCCCAGAAAAGTTGAAATCCCTGTCTGGCAAAAGCCCACATTCACCGGTCTCAGACTGAGTTCTTCTCCTTCCTTCCCGATGCTTTTAAGCTATGTAGCTGATGATAGCTCTTCACAGAGCATTCAGTTTTCCAATTAGACATTCTTTTGTTCCTAACTTGATCCAATGAGCTCACTCTTTCCAGGATGTGGTTTTGTACTTTCAATCATTAGTGCTTTGGCAAAGATCTGCCCCAATGCAAATAGCTAACAGCACCGTTGTCAAAAAATCCCCAGGTTGTGCGTATACTTCGAATTGGAAAACAGTCGATACAGGTGACATCAGTTTTAAGCCTGCTATGAGTTTTCTACCCCATTCTTTTCCCAACAATTGTGTTAGTGAATTGCCACACAGTTTGATTTTTCAGGGTTGCAAGACATTTAATGGGATCTGCAAATGTATATCCCCTACAAGTTATTGGTCAATAGCAGGGATCCGTGACCCCATTGGGCCCCTCCTGGACGAAATCCTGGGCGCGCCACTGCCTGCAGGCACATGGGGGTAAGATGGGAACACATCAGTCATATGCACGTGGGCGGCGCAGCATGTACCTTCATGCAAGTACCACAGCATGTACCTTAACGCAAGTACCACAGCATGTACCTTAACGCATGCACCACAGCCGGCGGCGCGCCGGTCCATCCAGAATATTGTTTTAAGCGAACGCAGCGCACGTCATCATGCACTGATGGGATTATGTCGGGATTCGAACCTGGACTCCACGTGGGAACCCGGGCACCTAAAACGCTAACCGGTCGGGCACTACGCCCCTCTGGTCTGGAGAAAAGTGTAGCCTGTCTAGCGTGCACCACCAATCGCTCAACACTTGTTAACTAGGAGCTGCTACGCAGCTCTTTATCTGTGTGCTGTATCCTCGGAACACGAGTATGGATTAATTGCTGGTGGAATAAAACAGCGGTCTGAAAGTAATAGCGCAATTATTTCCTCTTTTCACAGATGCAGTGGAATGTTTTGCTTTAAATGGTAATAGCAAAGGACAAAACGCAGACCACAGATAAGTGCCTCGAGGGTTGAGGGACGCACGCGACAATCTGGATTGGGCGGTGCGTGGTGAAAGCGGCACCTGTTAACAGCGGCTTGTCGGGCAGCTTTCAAACAACCGGATAAGAGGCCGTACAGTTGTAAAATCCGGGCGTAGACACTGACGTCAAGTCATTCTGTCAAACCAGTCAATACAGTCATCGAGTTGTGTCCACGTCCGTAGCGCCATGCGCTTTAGCCGTAAGATATACAAAAACTGTTGCAGTTGAGCGACTGGAACGAAAGCCGAGCTGAGTTGCACCGGAACAATTGATGGCCATGAAAAATATAAAAAAGGTGGCGGTCATTCAAGTGAATAAAAAAAGACAAAAACGACTGAATGCCGGTTCATCCCGGCCAACCGCCGGACCTATTCACTTGACGGCAACCGGCGGCTCCACAAGCGGCGCGACAGTCGGGACGCGATCAGCGAGACCGCGCCACAGTCGGGACGCGATCGGCGACGCTGCGCCACAGTCGGGACGCGACCGGCAACGCTGCGCCATAGTCGGGACGCGATCAGCAACGCTGCGCCACAGTCGGGACGCGATCGGCAACGCTGCGCCACAGTCGGGACGCGATCGGCGACGCTGCGCCACAGTCGGGACGCGATTGGCAACGCTGCGCCACAGTCGGGACGCGATCGGCCAGCGGCTGACCACCCTCAGTGTGGCGCAACTTGCAGCCAGCATTGTATTGTATCGGATTGACCAGGCCATTCTGCATTATTGGGCTATTGTCCGACTTTTGTCAGGATGCACATTGAGAGTCATAACGAGGCCAACATAAGCACAACACAAAGAAGCTACTAATCCTTTTCTCCGAGCATTTCAGTTTTGTACCAAAGTAGGTCCATGCCTGATAAAGCTCGCATGGAAAAGACCAATGCATGTTTCATACGCTTCGTGACAACAGCAACCCCACTGTGTATTTATGTCATGAACAATCTGAACGGTGCGACGCCTGAGGGACAGATGCCGTCTGCAATGCATCGCTCACATTTGTCGCTTTGAGGAGCTTTCACGGTGGAGCGGCAGTGAACAACGCCCGGCCAGAGCCCGCCCACGCAGCACCGCGCATTGTCGTGGTTGGCGCGCCCCTGCCGAGGAGGCGCCATGGGTTTCTTCCTGCTGCAGCTGCAGCTACTGCTGCTGCTGTCCACCTCAGCCCGTGGACTCACCAGCGACCGGTTCAGGCTGGAGGCGGGAAGCACCTTCACCAACGACGCGTTCTCCACCTCCATCGAAGACGAGCGGTGGAAGTGCGCAGTACGCTGCGGGCGTCTGACAGCCGAGCGTTGTGACGGCTTCCGGTACGGGCCAGGCGGCCGGTGCGATCTGCTGGTGGACAGGCTCCACTGCCTGCCCGCCAGCCCGGCGCAGAGCGGTGGGACGGTCAGCTACTCAAGGCAATCCACCAACCGCGCCGAGGATCTCTGCGCCCCCGGCTGGCACCCCTTCAACGGCAAGTGCTACTTCCGCACCGCTGAGCCGACCAGCGCCGGGGGTGACCACGCCGTCTGCTGGAGGGAGTCCGCGTGCGCGCGGGCCGTCTCCGTACACAGCGAGCTGGAGATGCAGTACCTGCTGCACCACGCCAGCCGGGCCTTCTACAGGGAATGGCTCGGCGCGATGAGGACCGCTCCGCCGTCGTGGACGAACCCGGACGGCACCGACTTCGGGTCGGCGATCGAGGTGACCTCGCCCAGCAACCGCAGCGGCGACTGCCTGTACATGCCGGGGGAGCACAAGACGGACCACCTCGTCGGGTCACAGTGCTCCGACCTGCGGCGGAGGGTGTGCGAGGCGCCGCCGGCGGCCGGCGCCGTGACCGGCTGCCCGGACGCCTGGCTGCAGGTCGACGCGCACTGCTACCTATCCGTGTCGCAGCCGCTGACATTCGCGGCGGCAGACGAGCGTTGCCGCCAGCTGGCGTCCGGCGCCCGCCTGGGCCACCCCCGGGAGCAAGGCATGGCCGCCATCTTGGCCGCCTACGTCCGGCAGGAGGGCGTCACCTCCAGCTTCTGGGCGGGCGTGCAGGACGGTGCGGCGGAAGGCGACTGGCTCTCCGTTGATGGAGCGCCGTGGCTGTTCTCCTGGGAGGCGGACCAACCGGACGGCGGTACCGGAGAGAACTGTGCTGCCCTCGTGGTCCAGACGGCGCGGGCGTCCGACGAGGTCTGCACGGAGGAGAGGCCGTTTCTGTGTTACGTGACCCGAGCCAGCGGCTGAGACATCATGGGCTATCTGTTTGCAGTGTGTCGTGTGCCTCGTGACGTGTTTTGGATTCGGACGGTTCCACTTCTCGTCATTGAGACAAAGGCAGAACAAAACCAGATGTGGAGCTTCGCATTATGTCTCACTGAGACAGAGGTACAACGTGGAGTGTAGCTTTGCATTATGTCCCACTGAGTCAGAGGCAGAACGTTGAGTAGAGCTTCGCATTATGTCTCATTGAGTCCGAGGCACAACGTTAAGTGTAGCTTGGCATTACGTCTCATTGAGTCAGAGGCAGAACGATAAGTGGAGCTTCGCATTATGTGTCATTGAGTCAGAAGCAGAGAGGAATCTTGGTCATATCCGAGAAGAGACCGTGTTGTGGTATTCGAAGCTACGTTTAGCCATTTTCGGTACTAAATGCCTCTCTCCACACACATTTCGCGAGACTGCTGCGACCCTGACCCTGCTGATCCTGCGACCCTGCTGCGACTCTAACTGCGGCTCAAAACGACCAATGGGTAATGAACGCGTGGAAGAATGTAGAGGTGCATAAAAGTGAAAGTTTGCATGCTATGGAATATGGCCGGTCCTCCACCGCTTATTTTATTTTCGCGCCAATATGGAGATTCTGTGTCACGGTTTTATGCGCTGCGAAAATAAGAAGCCGGCTTTTATTTTTCAAGCGGCCCCGTTGCCATCTCACCACTAAGGCCTCCAGTAGCCATTCCCGAAGCGCTTGTAGCATGGAATGAGGCGAATGAGGAATGATAACGTTCAATATTCAAACAGCTGCGGTGACATGCTGCAACAAGCACGGTGTTCACGCTACGGAAATGTTTGCGGTTCAAGAATGCAAATAAAGATATGGTGACAAACTGCGTGTCATTTCATATCTCTTCAGAATGTTCATTGGAGTGCACACGGGGATGGCAGGTGGTAGGAATGCACGCATGTCAGTTGAATGCCGAATGCGAGTAAGCCTCTCCCTTGTTCTCACGTAACGAACGATCCTGAGACGTATTTTTTTACTCGATGATTGATCGAGTATCAATGATGGAAAAGTCCATGTGCGCCAAAAAGCGATTTCATAACGTTAGACAACATAACATAACATAACATACCATTTGCGATTTCATAACGTGGGTCTGAAGTCTCGACCTATCAGCCAACGAAGGGCAGCTGATTAGAAACACTGCCGCCCATCTGCTTCATAACGCCGGTCCAAGACTAGGGCTGTTGGACAGACAGCCTGTCACCGCATCGGTTACACTGTGGCGTTGATGGGCATTGATCGACGTGAGTTCTGAGAGAGGCCTCTACACACTCGGCTCTCGGCTCAAAGGATGTGGCTCTTCTCGAAAGCCACATCCTTTGTTGGAGCGTCCGCCGTCTCATTACCCAATGTCCTGACTTGACTGGGGATCCACATACAGGGAATCCTTGTGATTACGCTGTCCAACCGTTCCAAGTCCTCCCAGATCGATCGCATCGGGGAATAATTGTAATGATGCATCGACAGTTATTTCCAACGATAGAAGTTCAGTAAGTGAGGTGATCAAAATAACTACGGCCATTCGCTGGCAGAAAAAGACGTGCTTGTCAACACCTCAGCCAGCCATTGGAAAAAGACTGTGCGCCATCGGTGTCTGCTGCTATAGCAGTGTGCACCACCGGTGTCTGCTGCTGTAGGAGTATGCGCCACCGGTGTCTGCTGCTGTAGGAGTGTGCGCCACCGGTGTCTGCCGCTGCGGTAGTGTGCGCCACCGGTGTCTGCTGCTGTGGTAGTGTGCGCCACCGGTGTCTGCCGCTGTAGGTGTGTGCGCCACCGGTGTCTGCTGCTATGGTAGTGTGCGCCACCGGTATCTGCTGCTGTAGGTGTGTACGCAATCGGTGTCTGCTGCTGCAGGAGTGTTCGTCACCGGTGTCTGCTGATGTGGTAGTGTGCGCCACCGGTGTCTGCTGCTGCAGGGGTGCCGGCCACAGATGTCTGTTGCCGTAGGGGTGCCGGTCACAGATGTGCTGCTGAAAGAGTACCGGCCACGGGTGTCTGCTGCTGTACGGGTGCCGGCCACCGATGTCTGCTGCTGTAGGAGTGCCAGCTACCGCTGTCTGCTGCTGTAGGAGTGCCGACCACCGGTGTTTGCTGGGGGAATGTCCAGGGACGAGAGTCTGCCACTGGAGACTTACTGGGGATCCGAATCATCCATCACTTTCTTGGCGCTAATTTTGATATGAGCATTAGCTAGGTTTGCCAGCGCGCGTGTCCTGGCAGGCCGTGCTGGCGGAGGGAGGACACGCCGCCCCGCTATGGTCTTTTGGTCCGCTGTAATACTCAAGTAGTCGGGTGTCTTCCTTCCAGGCGATGCTGGTCAGACTTGGCCTCCTCGGCAATTTCGAGTCTTGCCTCCTCGCGGCGCCTGGGCCTGCAGCACTGCAGAAAGCGTAGCGCTCTCATAGGTACGGGAGCTGGGGAGGGAACGTGGCGGGTGGGGAGGCGAGCCCTCCAACCTTTTCAGGCGCTGTGATTCCTGCCTCGCCAAGAATATCCACCGACCTGACTGCTCGTGGTGCCATCCTATCGTGACGTTATTGTACTATTCACTTTCCGGGATTCACGCGAGACGATTATTTGAATTAGCTGCAAGGTGTGGTGTGCCTGTAGGGTATGTATGAACGCATTTCATCTCATATCCTGCCATGATGTGGCAAGTACGGATGCACGCCACATCTAATGGCCTTAGATCTAAAATCGTAAAAGTTGCGTCCATAAAACAAGATGCCTTGAATTACAGTTATACCATATTAATCATAAAATGTAAATACCTCAGGACTCGCCATCCATGAAGCCTGCATCACACTCCGGCGCTCTTAAGCCAGCTCTTGAAAGTGATCAGTGACCTGCATCTAGCGACTGTAGTTGGCGAGCCGTTCCACACGACAGCAGCACGATACCAGAGAGCTCGCTGAGGGACGTCAGCACACACCGCAGCCGCGGCGTAGGTGCAGCGCAGCCGCAGGTGTCCGGCGAGCGAGCCACGTACGAGCCGCTGACCGTGCCGCGAACACGTGGCGCACCGCTCGCGTCCCTAACTTGGTGTTCACGACCTTCCACACTTTCGAGACGTTTGTTCAGCAATCATGCGCTTGGGTGCTCAATCCCTCAGCCGGGTGCCCAACCCCGCATTTGCGTGCTCAGTGCCTCAATTGGGTGCTCAATCTCTCAATTTGTTCTCAGTCCCTCATTTCGGTGCTCAATCCCCCGATCGGGTGCTCAATCCTTCATTTGAGTGCTCAACCCCTCAATTGGGTGTTCAATCTCTTAACTGGTTCTCAATCCCTCGATCGGGTGCTCAATCACTCAGTCGGGTGTTGAATCTTTCAATTCGCTCTCAGTCCCTCGATGGGATGCTCAATCACTCGATCGGATGCGCAATCCCTCCGATCGGGTGCTCAATCCCTCAGTTAGGTGGACAATCGAGGTCCTCAGGTGGCCAGGTACAGTGAGTGAGTCAGCCGGAGGCGTGTTTCACTGTGGGTGGAATTCGGACTCCAGAATGCTGATGAAATACGCCGTAATTGCTGGTGTTCTTTAAATATACATGGAAGCTGCATGTAGGTTATGGACGCCACACTGCGTTGCATGACGTGCTCAAGATGCACTTCACGTGGTCTAAGCCAGCACCACCCCCACCCCACATGCTGACCGTCTGTTTCAAGCGAGCTATTAAAAATGATAACTATGGACACACGGTTTGCTTGATAGTTTAAATGCAGTCACCAGTGCAGTTACCAGATAGTTATAAGTGCAGTTGCAGTTTATAAGTGCAGTTACCAGATAGTAGAAGTGTAGATCAAGTAAAAGTGCAGTTTCCAGTGATGTCATGGTAAGGTCGTTACCAGTGATAACCCTGCCATTACCAGTGACGTCACTACTTTTACCAGTGACGTCACTGTCGTTACCGATGATGTCACGGTCGGGGTCGCTACCAGTAACGTCACAGTCGGACTCGTCAGTGGCGTCAAGGTCGGGGCCGTTACTAGTGACGTCACGGTCGGGGGGTCGTCACCAGAACAAGGGCTTCCATACGGCCCGTCACACAGATCGCGTGCTCTGATGCGTGGTTTACACTCAGCCGAGCACGACCTCCAAGAGCGCGAGCTGCCGTCTGTGACGATCAGCCGATGCCTGCCGCGGGGCCGCACCATGGATCAGTCACTGCAGGTCTCTGGTCACTTCCGGTGACGTCCGTGAACAACTGATGCTCGACAGTCGTCCATCCAAGCTACATTGATCCATCCTCCATGGCATTCACCCATTTTCCTTCGGGCTCGTCCATCTTTCATCAAGTGAATCCACATTACATTGCATTATTCCATCCTCCATTGCATTATTCGGTTCCCTCGGTATTGCACGGTGTGTCATTCCTCCATCTTCCGGGCATCCCTGTCATGTTACAGCTAGCGTTGATTTACCTTCATACGAAGAACTGTTGTCCCTATTTGTCCGGAATGTCTCAGACATTCCGGCGCGGTCAAACATCAATAGGCGTCGGTACAGTCTGTAGACACCCGCAGACACCCAAGACATCCGTAGACATCCGGGGCAGTCCAGCGGAAGGGCGCTAAACTTAATGACCCAGAAAAATTCAGTGTCTGAGTTGCAGCTAGCGCGAATTGTTTGGACAGGTTGACATGCATGGGTCGCACATGGCATGGGGCGGATGTGTCACAGTATTTCATAGCATGGACAACACATCTCCTCTGTTCCTGTCAAGTTCAACAAGACCTGTCCAGATAAAAGGGCTGGCGGCAAAATGATCCAGATAAACGAGACGGCATAGTTTGGATGACGGGTCCACGGCACGGACCAGACTCTTGAAGAGCATATGACGCATGCTCTTGATGCAAGCAAGGAAGGCGTTAAGCTCCTGGTTTTTCGGCAGCATGAGCTCAGAGTTGTTATGCCGAGTAGTCGACTTTCAGTAAGTCAGGATGTACCATATAGCCGAATTTCACCAAGGTATATAGCAGTTTTCGAGCACTATTACTGTAACCAATGTATTGAGTACCGTCAATATAACCAATATTCCCTCTGGAGCGTCGTTCAGCCGGTACCTCCTGGCATATTGAAAGTCGGTTAACTCAACATAAGGCCGTAAGGATATAACCAATATTTACTCTACAGCGTCCTTCAACCAGTACCTCCTAGTATTTTAAAGGTCGATAACTGGACATAAGGTTTCTGTACCCATGCCGCGTGTCTAGTATGGACCACTTGTTACCCGCGCACACAAACCGCCTTCCTGATGTCTACTTGACCGACTATCCCTCCCGGAGGACAGTGCCTTCCCACCCCTATGGCGTAGCTCTCCCCGGCAGTTCACCCTCTGACGCTTCGACGCGACCGCACATACACGCGTACATTCCTGTATTAAAAATGGCGACACAGTCTCGTGACAAGACACAGCGGCAGCACGCAGGCCTGCCGGGGCTCACACTGGCCCGGGCCACAGCGGCGTGCGCATGCGCAGACCCCGGCCGTGACGTCACCGCCACCGACGACGGCAGCGCTCGCGGCGGCCGAACGGCGAACTCCGCACCGCGCGAGCAGGCCGCAGCGCGCGCCGGCCGCGCGGCGCGCGCTAAGGCATTTCCTGAGCTGCCGACCCGGACACCGCGGCGCGCGCAGCTGGCAGAGCAGGTGGCGAGGTATGGCGGCGCGCGCCGCCGGCGAAAACGCCGCACACGGCGCCGCATCAACAATGGGCGTAGAAAAATAGCGCGCGGCCGAGGCGGCGGCGAGGCGACCGTTGGGAGGGCCAGTCAGTCGCGGCTCATCACCTGACCGAAGACCTTGCCCTCCCAGAGCGGCAGCACGGCTGCCTCGTCCGTCACCTCTTCCTGAATCACACCCGTCTCAAAGTCGCGGCACTCAGTCTTGAAGAAATACCTGCCGGCAGGCGGCGCATTAGGCGCAGGCTCAAGAGGCGGGGGGGGGGGGGGGGGCGGACGCGCCCGTACGGTCAGAGCAGCCGCAGGCGTCCACACGCAGCGGCGCGCATCGTCTCGTTGTAAAACTCTGGTCGTTTGCGTGCGTGCACTGTCCGGGGTTTTTCACATTTCAAGCGAGCTGACGCCAGTGCTAGGGGCCTAAACGTTGCGAATGACGTTGCATGATTGTGACTACGGGATGTCAGTAAGCAAATGCAGGATATCAATGGCGCAGAACGTCCAAAACAACTTGCGGACACGTGGCCACTAACAGGCCGACCCACACTACACAAATCAGGGCCGCTTAATCAAGACCGAACTGCGGTTTCAGAAAACCCGTCCAACAAAACTTTACGTCGAACCGCAAAAAGGGAACGCCAAAACCGCACACAACGATCAGGAAACAAACCCCATCACCAGCCAGAGATACCGACCCCCTCTAACCCACTCACCTGTAGTTTCCCTTGCGCGGCATCAGCTGTTTAAACTGTTTAAGCGTAATGCGTTTGGCCGCGATTCGCGTCCTATAAGGCACTTCTTCTCCGCAAAACGTATAGGCAACGCACAACATGTCGTCGGCGTCGGGACGCGCTGAGGGGAGACAGAAGGGCGCGTGAGCGCGCGCACAGGCGGCGCCACCGGCACGTGCGATCTGAGAGGGTGGCGGCGCGGGCGCGGGCCGGCTGCGCCAGGCGGGGGTACCGCGGCAGCAGCTGACAGGCAGCTAGGCAGCGGGGCAGAAATTCCAGACGAAACACAAGAAGTGAATGCGATAACTTTGGTCCGATTTTGAATAGTTTGGTAAATACAAACCGGTTTAAGCAACAAAAGATTTTTCGGCGCTAGGAGTTTGGAGTCCCCATGCTGCCAATGAGCGCTATTCAATCCACCCGAACGTACTGCTTTAACGACGCTATCCAGCAGATATTGGTTATCAAATTGCCATGCGTCATGACCATGAGCACAGCCTGTAACGTGGGGTTGTGAAAATATGACCAACTTCCGTTTGATACCGCCGTGGAACCAATACCCCCGGCGTAATGAATGCCGATTTATTTATCAACACATGAACTGCTACTTCGTGGACATGATTAAGCCCACGCCTCTCAAAATACAGACCCGATTTTCACCGCGAGAAACTTTGGCCAAGCCAAAAAAGCGCCTGCCCGGACCCGCGCCGCCAGTGACGTCACATCATGCCGAGAGCGTCGAACCAATCAAAAACGAGCGCCGGCGCCGCTAGCCGGCGCCGGTCGACATTCAGCAGCATCCAAACGGAACAACAGTCAGGATGACGACAGTCTCCGGCTACGACAGACGGCGGCCCCCCGCCGGGGAGAGAGGGGTACTGACCTTGACCCGGCTTGGGCTGGCGGGCGACGTGCCGCTTCAGCGAGTTGTAAGGCGCCGCCTGCGGCTGCTGACCGCCCTCTGACAGCCTGCCGACACAGGGGTCAGCGGGGTCAGATGAGAGGTCACCAGAATCAGATCCTCAGGAGTCTGTGCGGCCTCGACACGCCGGTAAACACTGCTGGGGTGTGCGCCGAAGCCTGCGATGGCGATGCCAGCTCTTACGCCCAGTGGTATGACGAGCTGAGCAGCCACGCCGCCGTCATGGAGACAGCTGCCTCATACACCGGTGGCCAGCATGAGCGATGAGGAGGCTACAGCCTGATACACAGCGTTGAATGGACGCCAAAGAAATCGTGACACGCCTTCGCGGGCGCAAGCAAGCCCTGAACGTCTCCACGGGCAGCTTTCAAACGAGGAAGGGCATTGCCGGACGTTATCGACGAAGGTACGCCGACACCGTCCCCACCATCTCGAATCGCTCACGACCGGCCGTCACCCCAGCTTCCCGCAGACGCAACGTCGGCTCCGACGCCGCAGTTCTGCTCTCCCACCGGCCCGCCCGCTCGCCGCCTGTCCGCCGCGCCGTAAACTCCAGCTTCCCCGCGTCGCCGCCTGGCGGCGCTGCTCACCGGGCGCGTCCGCGCCGCTCCTCCTCGGCGGCGCGGTCGAGCGAGCCGGAGCGGGACGTGTTGTACTGCAGCGGCGGCAGCGGCGGCCGGCGGCCGGCCAGCGGCGCCGCCGCGTGCGCCGAGCGGGCGCGGTGACGGCCGCCGGCCGACTCGTCCTTGCCCGCCTGCTGCATCCACATCATCACCCTGACAGAGGACGGCGGGCTGGGTCAGTCACAGAGGGGGGACTTCCGCACCGAATCACTACAACCTTCCGCCACAATTGTGGGCACCATGCCCACAAACACCGCTCACGTAAACACAGCCTGCATGTGAGTGAAGTGCATCCAGAGATCCCCAGCTGCAGAGGGCGGCACACGCTACCCGACCACTGGCACCGCTCCGGCAAGCGGGAGCCGGCCGCATGGCCTGCCGTCTGGTCATGACCTGACCCGGCCTCTATTACGCCTCTGGCCACCCCTCTGACGTGACTCCCAGCCGGCCCGTGCCCTGACCCCTGACCCTGGATGCCCCCCCCCCCCCGTGGCCTCGTCACTCCCGATGCCGCGCACACCCCGCCGCCCACCCCTGCCGCCTTCCAACATGCCTGCTGTACCGCCTCGCCTGGCCGAGCGAGCACACAGCACGGCAGATTCCTAGCCAAACTGCCACAACGGAAACGGTCATGGGACCCCCGCCGGTACGCACTTTTCGTTGGGCCGGGTGCGGACCGGCAGCCGGTCGGTGGAGACGACCGAGACGCCCGAGTCGGGGTCCTGCAGCGAGCGCCGGCTGCGGCGCGCCGGCTCGCGCGCCATCCGCAGCGACGCCAGCTCTGCCGGGCGCGCGCCGGAGTCACCACACAGTCACCGCAGTCACAGTCACAGTCACCGCAGTCGCGGCCGGCGCGACGGCGAGCGGGCACGGGAGGGCTGAACGGGTATGGGTGGGGGGGAGGGGACGCCGGGGATCAGGTGTGTGTGTGGGGCGAGGGGATGCGAGGGGCGCACACGCGTGGCGGGCGAGGCGTGAGAGGGACACAAACGCGCCCAGCACGCACGTCATCACGAGCACTCTCACACCCGCGGCGTACGAGCACGACAAACTCGACACGACACGACACGTAACCCGAGCTCGACACGTCGCAAAGTCTGGCTCAGAGCGCGGTCACGTCACCGCCGCTCACCGGGCTCGGCCGGGCACACCCACGAGCCGGCGCCAGCCACGGCGCGGCCACGCGGCCGGAGCCGCCACCCGCCGCCTCCGCCGCCCCCTCTCACCGGGGCCAGACGCCGCGTAGTCGGGGAACGTGCGCGACTTGGGCATGTGGTGGCGCTGGTGCCGCTCCAGACTGAGCTGCGACGCCGCCAGGTCCTGCACGGTGCCCGAGTCGGCCGAGAACGTCGACAGCACGTCGCGCTCGCGCCGGTGCGGCGCCGGCCGCTGCGGCGGCCGCCGCGCCGGCGCCGGCGAGCGCGCACCCGACCGCCACGGCGTGTGGTGGCTGGAGTCGAACACCTTGGAGATGTGCGCGTCTGCCGGAGAGGGCGGCGGTCACGACGCCGGCGATGCTGACGGTGATGATGTACGGTCGTGATGGAGATGGTGGTGGTGGTGACGGTCCGTGGACTATTGAAGACAACGGCCTTTGCACACGTACAACACACACATACAGAGGTATATATATATATATATATATATATATATATATATATATATATATATATATCATCAATTAAATACACATATAGGAATAAAACATATACCTATACGTTAACACATAAATACAAATATCTGGATTTACAGACACATGGACTCAGGCGACGAGGATCGCACGCGGACCGCGAGGACCGCACGAGGACGACGAGGACCGCACGCAGCTTCGACGAGCGGCGAAACGCAGGGGATATGCAGCCCAGGTCAGTTGAGTTTGTAAGGAATCATATCAGGACGCTCCGCTGCCGGGACAGAGGCGAAATCCGCCCGCTCTCGAGACGCGCGCGTCCACAGCGGGGCCGGAGCACGGCCGGAGATCGATCTCCTCTTCATCACCGCTCCGAGGAGACCGGCCGCCACCTGACACGAGCCGCCGCCGGCGTGGGAAACCGAACACCTGCGCCAATCGCCGCCGAGCGATCGCCGACAAAGCCGCCCGCCTCGAGCCCCGCAGGCCGCCGCCGGCTATTCTCGGACGTACGGGAAGCCGCTCCGACGCGCCATCACGCCCGAGCGCGCGGCATTTTCGTCGCTGCCGCGCGCTTTTCCGAGTTTTCGCGTTTTTCCCCGGTGCTCGCGGCGCCACCAGAGCTTCAACCCGCAGTGTGTGAAAACTGCTGCAGCAAAAGCCGCGAGAGAGAATACAATGTCTTCGCCAAGAACACCAAGCAAACCGAACCCAGCGCAGATGGGGGAAATGTGGTCAACATTGCCGAATGGTTCAAGCGTAGGTGGGAGCCACGGCTCGACTCTCAGTTGAGCCATGACCCCAGAGCGCTAATATGGCCAGTGCCGTCACTAGCGCTCCATAAAAAGGCCGTCATAGCGTGTCGACAAACACTGTCCGTGAAGTGTAAAGCCGAAAGACGTGGCCAACACTGAGCTCCTGAAATCGTCCGGAAGTGCCATTTTCACCCGAAATGGTTAATTTTGACGCAACTGGCCGTCTCTCCTTCCACCAGCGTCGACAGGCGCGCGACCAGGCGAGGCGAACGGGCGCCGACGTCACGCGACCTGGTGTGCCGCCTGCGCCTCGCCAGGAGCCAGCGAGGAAGAGCAGCCGACGGCCGCGGCTCGCCAGAGGGCAGGCCGAGCGCGCCCGGCGCTCGGCGCCCGGACGGCGGCACTGCTTGGGGGCGTCGGCCAGGGAGGAACGGAGCAAACACATGTGCGTTGCGGAATTGTGATCCGGAGGAATTGATGATCCCGATTTTGCGAGGGCCAGCACCGTCGGGCAGAAGGTCGGGGCACTGAGCCAAACTGTTGACCGACACCACTGATTGCTTCACTTCCTCAGGCGCTTCTCCGCACTCTCATCTGGCGCCCATATTCCACGCGGGAAGTGTGCACAGTTCGACGGAAGCAAACCAGTTCCAGGAGGAGGGGGAGGGGGGGGGGGGGTTGCTTCCACTTACCGAGGATCTCCTGCTCATTCTCGACGGCCAGCTTGCCAAGCTTGCCGATGGCGTCCTGCAGCAGCCGCTTCGAGTCGACGCCGCTCTCCATCTGCCGGAGAGACGTGCGGCATTAGTGCGTGGGGTCGACGGCAGGTGTCATTAGTACCACGAGCGCTGCTGGCAGGTCACGGGCGTCACAGAACGTTGCATCTTGGTGCGCACGGCCAACAGGTGTCACCAATGGCGCAAGTACGCACTAGCCAAGAGATATGTCACAACCAAGTTCTGACAGTGAGCAAATAAATCAACACAACGCAGCCCGTCAGCATGGCCAGCGACGACGCACAGGTCAGCGACTCCAGCGCCATTGTCGGTATAAAGTTACGCTCCAGGTGGCAAAAAGAACGCTCCCGCCGAAAGCTCCAGCCCGCATCCCGGCGCGCCAGCCAAGCCAAACTAGACCAGGCGCCGGTAGCGCTTGGTAGCTTCACCAAATGCTGATGAAAAACTTCAGCAAACACCAAACGTCGCCAGCGCTAGTACCTGATAACACCGACAGATGTCAGGAGCATCGACGCGCCTTACCATCTCGCGCTCGAGTATGACCCGCTCGAGCTTGGAGGTGAGCAGCTGGGCGAACTCCTGCACGTGCCACGAGGGGTTCAGGGGAAGCTCGACCACCCTGTCGGCGGAGGAAAGGGAGGGGCGTCAGGGGCGCCACGCACAGAGGAGCTGCTTAGGCCACAGCGAGGAGCAGCGCAAGGGTCACAAAGGAGAGAGCACGGGAGCTCAGATGGGTTGATGCGAGGTGTGATATAGTCGACGAGCGATCAGACCGCAGCAACGCACGTGGTCGGACAAGAGACGGAACAAACGATCTACCACCTGAGAATCTAGGGATTTCTGATGGGGCGGTACACGGCGTTGGACAGAGTGATGCCGAGTCAGACAGGGCACAGTCCAGGGTGTCCCTTGAAACAGCACAGAGGTCACCTGCCGCCGGACGTCAACCAGCCAATCACAGACAGCCACCAAGCTGACGCCGGCACCAACCGCCATCCGTCCCGGGCGGCACAGCGTTTGACAAGACGGGCGATGGTACACAGTCGCGGTACGAGGTACGTCACAGTACGAGGGGCTGGACGGAGATTGACTTCCGCCGGTGACAGGCGCCGTGTACCAGGCATGCCCGCGGCCAGACCCATCGCCGGCGTACCTCAAGCTGGGGCGGTGCACTCGTCCTCAAACGCAGGGCGGCGCAAATGGCCGACGCGTCGTCTCCTCTCAGCGCGCGCGCGCGACATCACGACACGCCCAACACTGCACGCGCAACGTACGCGGTGCACGTGACAAAGCGTGCTAGCACTCATTTCCACGCTCATTTCGGGGAAGAACCACGCGCTCCGTGGTTTCTGAATCCTGCAGGGGCCCCGACACTGGCGTGCACCGCATTAACGCCGATACGAACCCTGACGGGTTCGTCCCCGAACACCTCTGCCAAAGGTCATCTCCGCACGACGCGCGTTCTACCACTTTGCCGGCTGATAACATGGCTACGCTCGTGATAAGCACAGGCGAACGAGGTGCGCCCAATCTCTGCGGTCGCGGTACGCCTACGCGCCCTCCCCCTCCCAGCGCGGTACACCGTTGTTGATTGGAGTTTTAGGGCGCGTAGACTACTGTAGTCATTTTGCGCCCAGCGCGGTGTACCGGTGTCTCCTCACCTCTCCGTGCGCGGTATTACTGGGTGCTGGAGAGAGGACTCCTGGTTCTGGCGTGCGCTGTCCTTCATTAGCCTGTGCTGCCGCTTGGTCACCCGCCTCTGCGAGTGCCAGGTGGGGTACTGGCCGGTGCGCCCGTCCCTGGCGGCGGCGCGGTCAGGTCACAAACCCGCCAGACGCCGGTGGCGCCGGGTCGGAGGTCACAAGCCCGCCAGACGCCGGCGGCGCCGGGTCGGAGGTCACAGGCCCGTTAGACGCCGGCGGCGCCGGGTCGGAGGTCACAGGCCCGCTAGACGTCGGCGGCGCCGGATCAGAGGTCACAAGCCCGCCAGACGCCGGAGGCGCCGGGCCAGAGGTCACAGGTGGGTCAGACGGCCGGTCAGCAGCACCGGAAGTCACGCCACCGCACTGTGTAAGGTGCGGTGTGTAAGGTGCCCGCAGCAGCCTTCTTCAGCCTTCTCAAAGTGACGCTAGCCCATCCGCACAGCCTTCTGAAAGTGACGCTGGCCCATCCGCACAACCTTCTCAAGGTAGCTCATCGCGCCCGTCACAACAAGGCCCAGACCCACACCCGTCCACAGTCAGCTTCACCGACGGCCGGTTGCCCCGCCTGGCGACCACTCACACGGAGGAGCCGGCCCTGCTGCACGTGTCGTCGGTCAGCGCCTCGGAGCTCTTGCTCTGCAGCTCCGAGTCCTGTCTGCTGACTGGGTTGTAGGAGCTGTACAGCGTGTGGTAGGGGTTGACCGGCCGCGGCAGCGGCAGGCCCGGCTGCTGGTACATCGACAGGCCGGTCCTGCGGCACGGCGACACAGGCAGCGTCAGCGCGGCACCGCACCGAATCAGCCGGCACACGCGGCGAAATGGGGCCCGACTCGTCGCACACACGCGGGTGTAATGTGATGATTTGCGTCGCAGAGTCGGCAGTTTACACGGCAACAAAGAAAAAGGATGTTGGTTCCCAAGGGCCGATGAGAACAAGGTTCCACGTTTTTGACATACTGACAGCGTTTTGCCGGAAAACATGATTCAACCCCAGTAGGCAACAGTCCGCCGTGCTTGCTCAAAAGGACATCCCTGTGCACATCGAACAATATCGCACTGGGGTTTCCCATGGCCCTGGACCAATGTGTTCATGAGCACAAACACTCCTATAACTTGCGGCACGGACTGCAACCAGGTCGCCATGGTAACTAAGCACACAGGTAACCGATCAGTGAGCGCGGCTCGGCTCGGCTCGGCTCGGCTCGGCTCGGCTCGGCTCGGCTCGGCTCGGCTCGGCTCGGCTCGGCTCGGCTCGGCTCGGCTCGACCCGACCCGACCCGACCCGACCCGACCCGACCCGACCCGACCCGACCCGACTTGGCGCGACGCGACTCGACTCGACTCGACTCGGCCCCGGGCACGGGGTTGGCGATGTCGGATTTAGTGCCCCGGTCAGGCTGGGAAAAATCAAAACGGCCGCAACACGTGCTGGAGGTTTTAAGACGAGACCACAACTCAGGATGTCGGGGCTACTTTACGTCTATCTACCCCAGTTTCCCACCTTCCTCGCCCCCCCCCCCCTCCCCGCCTCCACGCACATCAAGACTCACTACAATCAACCGCATACAACTTTAGCCCACAAGAACAAGGCCTCCCGTCCACTCGCGATGATGCTGACAGGTCCCACCCGCTGACCTGTTCGCGCGCCATCATTCCATATAACGTCACGTCGCGTCACGTCACGCCACGCCGCGCCACGCCACGTCAAGTCACGCCACGCCACGCCACGTCACGTCACGTCACGTCACGCCACGCCACGCACGCCACGCCACGCCACGCCACGTCACGTCACGTCACGTCACGTCCGCTCCTGCAGCGCACTGACCTGGCCGCGGCGGCCTTGTCCGGTTTCCGCCGGCCGGTCGGCTGGATGAGGGCCCGCTTGTCCTGCGTGGCCAGCAGGGCGTCGCGCGTTAGCGCAGGTGCTGCCGCCGGCTGTGGCTGTTGTTGTTGTTGTTGTTGTTGTTGTTGTTGTTGTTGTTGTTGTTGTTGCTGTTGGTGGTGGTGGTGGTGGTGTTGTTGCTGCTGCTGCTGCTGCTGCTGCTGCTGCTGCTGCTGCTGCTGCTGCTGCTGCTGCTGCTGCTGCTGCTGCTGCTGCTGCTGCTGCTGCTGCTGCTGCTGCTGCTGCTGCTGTTGCCGCTGCTGCTGCTGCTGCTGCTGCTGCTGCTGCTGCTGTTGTTGTTGTTGTTGTTGTTGTTGTTGTTGTTGTTGTTGTTTGTGTTGTTGTTGGTGTTGCTGTTGTTGTTGTTGCTGCTGCTGCTGCTGCTGCTGCTGCTGCTGCTGCTGCTGCTGCTGCTGCTGCTGCTGCTGCTGCTGCTGGTGATGCTGCTGCTGGTGATGCTGTTGCGCCGCCGCCTCCTCCTCGTGCAGCGTGGGCAGCCCGGCCGGCGGCGGCAGGCCGCAGACGCTGCTGGCGCAGCTGGAGCCCTCCAGGCTCTCCTCGGCGCCCTCGCCGCAGGTCGGCCAGCCCTGCACCAGCTGGATGTAGTAGTCCGACTTGAGGAAGCTCGCGTACACGGTGCGGTTCATCTGCTCCTCCACCTGCGCCTGCGCGGCGGCAAACAGGTGCGCGTCCAGCCGGCCGGCGTGCACGCGCTCGGCGATCTCCGAGCGCACGTCCTCGCTCACGGGCAGCTCGGCCGGCACGCGCTCGGCGCGCGCGTGCCGCCGCGGCCGCACAAACCGCTTGTATATGGCCAAGATGAGTCCGCCGGAACTGGACCGGGTCGTGCTCGGGCCTGTCGGGCGACTGGCCCGTCAGGCCCTTGCACGCGAACCAGAAGTCGAGCATCTCCGGGCAGCCCTCCTCGTTCAGGTACTTCTGTTGGCCGAGTGTGGCGGATCAGCACACGCGGACCAGGGATTATGCACGGATCGAGGTTACTATGCGAGGTCACCTTGCAAGGTCAGTTTGCAGAGTCACTCTTCAGGGTCATTGCACAAGGTCAATTTACGAGACCACTTGGTCGCTTAGCAAGATCACTGCACAAGGCCACTTCACAAGGTCACCATACAAAAACGACACGGCGATCCGCCCAGACGATACAAGATTCGGCGGTCACCGTGGGGTCAGTGCGGGTTAATACGCAGGGTCACGCAGGGTCAAACCCAGATATCAGAGCATAGCCTAACGCACGATTCACACGGAGTCAACGCGACTACCGCACAGCAGTCACTGCGAAGCGGAACTGGCACAGCACTGCACCAGCACGAGAATGACAAGAGCAAATCCAGCGATGCACACGTATGGGATATGGATATGGGTATGGGATACGTATGGTGTATGGGATAGATGGCGAACCGATAGTGTCACAGGGTCAGCACAGGTCAATACAGTGCCGTGCCGATACGGGGAGGAGCAGTCAGGTCAGCATAGTCAGGACAGGGTCAGCACAGACCCGGAGGGGGGGAGGGGGACGTCGCGTGATGTGCACGGCGACACACCAAGTCATCAGATTGTGCACGTCCCGAATTTCAAAAGATCATTCGGGCGACGCTATTTTCGGAATGCTGATCAGAACACCAAAACAGCCCAGGTTCCAAAGTACCGCTCACTGCGTGCATGCCACGACCGTCAACACATCGCCCATGTTTACCTGGGGCCTGAGTGCGGGCGGGCATGCAGATAGCGCACCTCATACGCAATCTCCGGCGCCGCTAACAATAAAAGTAATCAGTGCGAATTGGCCGGAAAACATCACGCGGCCCGCCCGCTAAAAGCCGTCGTTCGAGTTCGCGCCCTCTCCTGCCCCCCCCCCCCCCCCCCCCCACCGGTTACATCCGGTCTCTCTGGCGTGCCAGCCACGCCGACGGCGGCGCCTCCTCTGAAGTGGCGGCGGCGCACGGACCGCGCACAGCGCACACATCTGTCACGATTTGCGTCACCGTAACGCAGCTCGGCAGCTGCGCGCGTCGGGCGACAGCTCGCGGAGCGTCACGGCCGGGGGGCGGGGGGGGGGGGGGATGTGCGCGCGGAGAACGAAACGGGCCAGGGCACGGACGGAGCGTCCGCGAGTCATATCTGGACACGGGGAGATGTGCACGCGGAGAACGAAACGGGCCAGGGCACGGACGGAGCGTCCGCGAGTCATATCTGGACACGGGGAGATGTGCGCGCGGAGAACGAAACGGGCCAGGGCACGGACGGAGCGTCCGCGAGTCATATCTGGACACGGGGAGATGTGCACGCGGAGAACGAAACGGGCCAGGGCACGGACGGAGCGTCCGCGAGTCATATCTGGACACGGGGAGAGGTGCACGCGGAGGACGAGGCGGAACCGGGTACAGATGGAGCGTCCACGAGTCATATCTGGGCCAGGGGAGACGTGCACGCGGAGAACGAAACGGGCCAGGGCACGGACGGAGCGTCTGCGAGTCATATCTGGACACGGGGAGATGTGCACGCGGAGGACGAGGCGGAACCGGGTACAGATGGAGCGTTCGCGAGTCATATCTGGACACGGGGAGATGTGCACGCGGAGGACGAGGCGGAACCGAGTACGGATGGAGCGTCCGCGAGTCATACCTGGGCAGGGGGAGATGCGCCCGCGGATGACGAGACGGGCCCCGGCACAGACGGAGCGTTCGCGAGTCATATCTGGGCCGGGGGAGATGTGCACGTGGAGGACGAAGCGGAACCGGGCACAAATGGAGCGTCCACGAGTCATATCTGGGCCAGGGGAGACGTGCACGTGGAGGACGAGACGGGCCAGGGCACGGACGGAGCGTTCGCGAGTCATATCTGGGCAGGGGCAGATGAGCACGCGGAGGACGAGACGGAACCGGGTACAGATGGAGCGTCCGCGAGTCATACCTGGGCCGGGGGAGATGTGCACGTGGAGGACGAGGCGGAACCGGGCACAGATGGAGCGTCCACGAGTCATATCTGGGCCAGGGGAGACATGCACGTGGAGGACGAGACGGGCCAGGGCACGGACGGAGCGTTCGCGAGTCATATCTAGGCAGGGGCAGATGAGCATGCGGAGGACGAGACGGAACCAGGTACAGATGGAGCGTCCGCGAGTCATACCTGGGCCGGGGGAGATGAGCACGTGGAGGACGAGACGGGACCGGGCACAGACGGAGCGTCCGTGGGTCACGTTTAACCGGAGCGCGCCGAGGCGCACAGTGAGCAGAAACGGGACCGCGGCGGTGGAAAAGGGACAGCGCTTCCTTCCTGGATCGCTGACCATCACGACATTCACTACAATAACAAGACACGAACCAAGCGAAGCCAAGGAGTCCTTAGCCCATTACCATTTCAGCTTGCCAGCACAAACAAATTTACCAAAATACCAACACGATGCGAATCGCACGGGGTAACGCACGTTCGGCCGTCGCGCCCATCGGGACGCAACAGACCGAGCGCGGCCACCGCCGGGCCGGGCCTCCAGACCACAGACCTTGAAGTGCTCAACACCCTCCTCATCGTCGAGCAATGAGCGCAGTCCGCCGGCCCAGCGCAGGTAGGGCGGCGTGGAGGCGGCCGTGTAGGGCGGCGACGGGCCGCCCTCGGCGCCGTCGCCGCCGCTCTCCCAGCCCGGCGGCGGCTTCAGGTACTCTGCGAACGGTCCGGCGGGGTCAGCTTGCAGCTGGCATGTCAGGTCAGGTCAGGTCACAGGCGCCAGCGGGGTGAATCAGGGCACACACAGACCACGATCGGATCGGGTCGGGTCGGGCCTGGGATGATCGGGCACATATCGAGTGAACGACACGACAGTGAACAGGTCACGGGTGAACAGGTCACGCTGCCCGCTCAGCCGTGACCAAGCCAGGTCAACGACAGGGTCAAGTTCAGCTCGCCAACTGCACATGATCGTAGTCTGGCACAGCACACACCAAGCCAGAACGCGGCATCGCAAAACTGAGGCGCGGAAGACGGGGCATCGAGGGCAATCTGACTTCTCTGGGTTCGAAAGCCAGCCCATGCAGCCCACGGCGCACGTGTCGGGCACCGACGCTGCCTCAGCCGGCCGGCCCCTTTTTCAAAAAGTTCGCAAAAAGACGAGTTGTTTCAGCACACGCGGCGCAGCTGAGCGCTGGTGATCCGTCGTCACAGACGTCCCCGTTGTTGAGTTTGCACACCGTTCTTCGAAACGTGGCGGCAATGCGGGGCATCTCTCATTCTTTTTTAGCGTATTTCAGGGTTCTACGGAAGTTTCGAGGCGGTTGGTATGCAACATACGCCTGTAGAGCCATGGTGATTAACGTCAGGGGGTGACTTTGCAACGTTACGGTTTTCACAGCTGCACGATGCCACCTTCCACAGGGCGACCAAACATCTACGCTTCCTGCCTTTGTGGACCTGCAAATACAGCTTCGTCGCAACCACTCTGTCTTTCACCTACGTCATCATCGGCTCTCCGACTCACCCACAAAGCCTGGCGTCACACAAACGCGGTCGCGCGGCCCAGCACGGCAACAGGCACCTCCGCCGCCCTTCTCCCGCGGCGTGCGGCGGTGCCGCGGCGCGCCGGCGGAGGCGGGGTCGCGAGGAGCGGGCGCACGTGACCCGGTCGCCCGGGGTCGCGGGGTCACGACCCCGCAGGCGGCGCCTTGATCGCACGGATCAAAGGCGGCGACAATCCGGCGCGGCAGCGACCTCATCAAAACGACATGACGAGCACGGCAAATGCGCGTCGTCCGTGATGGGGGCAACCGGGAAGGGAGGCGGGGGGGGGGGAGGGGATCAGAGGGCTCGACGACGCCTGGCTTCAAAGGCGACACCGACGGGCGCCGCAACGCCGCCGAATAGCTGCGCCTGAGGTCACTAGTCACCGCCGAAACCGGTATCAAGCAACTGCATCCAGATCCAGAACAGGTCCCTCAGAGTGTCCGCGCTCGCCGCCGAGCACGGCGACAGCCGCTCGGGCGGCCGCGGCCCCAGCGACCGGCCGCGCCAGCGCCTGATCGCCGGCCGGCCGCGTCGGCATTAGCTCGGATCAAACGCCGCTCGCCCGTCCTGGGAATCATATCGGCCCCGGCGGCAAATAAGCAGACCAATTAAATGTGCGCCACGTCCGCAGCCGTGCGACGCGCCGACATCGATTCGGCGCCGCTTTGATGTTTTGCACTGATCTTTCATCAGCTGCCCGGGCGCGCGTGGCTCGCTCGCACCCGGCGGCGACAGAGGCGGCGCCAGCGGAGGCTGGCAGGGCGGCGCTAGCGGAGGCTGACAGGGTGGCGTCAGCGGGGGCTTACAGGGGCGAAAATCGTTCGGTCATTTATCGACGCGTGGTGTGACTACTGAGATGACCGGTGTTGTCACACCAGGTAGAAATCGGGACCAGAGCATGGCAGCAGCGGCAGCGCTCGCACACGGGCAGAGGCGGCGGCAGCGATGACCTGCGGGGAGCGACCCCGCCGCCGAAGGGGGGGGGGGAGGGAGGGCGGGGCTGCGGTTCCAACGGGAGCCGTGCTGGGATGCCCTCAGCGGCGGATCCAGCACTGGATACCCAGAGGAGCCAATTATAGAATGTGTTGTTTGTATACGAGCGTCAGGTGCAAACGGTGACAATTTCAGCTTTCAAAGTCACGGGGCGCGGCCGCCTGCGCTGACAGAGACAAAGCGGAGGGTGGGGGTGCCGTGTGCGCCTGGGAGGAGCAACAGCTGATCCGCAAGTTGGCGATGACGGTCGATACCAACGACATGCCTTTCATGTACATCCAAGGACGCGACACAGGTATGCCGCGACATACCGGACAGCGCTCATCGATAGCCAAAGAACGCCGCTGGGCCGTCTGTAAACACGCATTACTCAGCTGGCCTGGGTCGCCAAACAACGTGAGAAGCGTTCTGTTTGCGATCTCGTCAACAGCGGGTACCCACAGGGACAGTATTGACCGGACCCCGGGGGGGTCCCGACTGGCCCCTCTTGGGATTTCCCACACGGCTTAACCTGCACGAGCGGCTCCAATCGCGTACGTGAACATCGCATTACGCAGAGATCACTGCTGACGCGCCGGCGTTGACAAACGAGGACCTGCAAAACGCGCGTCTGTCAGAATCCCACGTCCAATCAATCGCTGTCCGAGAACGGCCGCACGCAAACATTCCGTCAGCACACGGCCCCCGCCAACAGACCGCCGGGAGTGTGACCAGAGGGCGGACCACAACAATTAGCGCCAGGCACGGCACCAGGCGGCGGACTCAGAAAATCCCGCACACGGCATGCCGCTATCACTCGGCGATCAAACGGAACGGCACAAAAATAGCGGGCGTAGACCGGCGCAGGGCCACAAAAGGGCAGAGGGACGGCTCCGCCAGAGCGCTCTGCAACTGAGTGCGAGAACAAACCTTGCGCCGCATCACCGACAGTTGCTTCCATGCACATTTTGCAGTTCACTTGTCGGTCTACCGGCTGAATGCTGTAGTCAATGAAAGCAGCAATGCTTCGATAGCCTTCCTTTGCTCCCACATATTTATTACGCTCCGTTTCGTCTGTTTTACTCGTCATACAGGAGCGACTACCCGACACATATTCCCAGATATGACATCTTCCCCTTGTCTAGCCAGACCGCGCGCGAACCCCGCTTGACAGCGCGCCCATTGCAGGCCTCCGCTGACAGGCCCCGTCGCCGGCGCCAAACCTCAACAAAAGCGCGCCAATCCACGCCGCCCCCAGTCCGCGCGGCCTTCCCGCCGTCAGTCAGCGGCCGTCGAAGCGCACGGCCGCCGCGGCCCGGCGCGCCGCCGCCGCTCGGGGCGGCCCCGCCCGCTGCACCACCGTCGCCGCCGCCGCCTCGACTTAGCATGCCATTACCCTATGAAAGGCGCGCTGCCCGGCGCCCAATTCAGCGTCGGCGGCGGGCGTCCGCCGCGGGACAGCCGTGAAATCGAGCCCGGCGCGGCGGCGGCGGCGGCTCGCGGCGCGTTGCGTGGCGAACGCCGCCGCCGGCCGGCGAGTCGGGGCGGACGCGGGCGGCGCCCCGGCGGCCCCGCCGCCGCCGCCGACGCCGATACGGGGCCGGCCGGCGACGACGGGACGGCGGGCCGACGACCCCGACGGCGCCGACGGCCCACCGGGCGCGCAGCACTGACGGCGAGTCGTGACCGGGCGGAGAAGGCATAGGGACAGCCTGCCGCCGCTGACACGGGGCAAGCGTTCAGACGGGGCCCTGCCGTCCGAGCCGGCGAGCTGACACCGACAGGCGAAACGAGCCAGCCCAGCTGGGTCCGTGGCCAGCCTCAGACGGCCCAGCTGGATCCGTGGCCAGTCTCAGACGGCCCAGCTGGATCCGTGGTCAGTCTCAGACGTCCCAGCTGGGTCCGTGGTCAGCCTCAGACGTCCCAGCTGGGGCCGTGACCGAGTTCATACACAGCTCAGTGAGTCACCAATGTCATGGACAGCCGAACAGTGTCTCGCTTGGAATCACCCGCCTACATGATGCACCCGGCAGCCCGGCGTTTTCTGGCGATTGCGGGTCGACGGAGGGCTGGGCTTGTTGTTCTAAGGCGATTCTTTCCGCGTATCGCAGCGTAATATTCAGTTCAGCTCAGCTCCTTTCAGCTGGGAGCGCGTCCCCTATTCGCCCTGCGCCGGAGGTCAGGCGGGCAGCCGACCGATCGCAGTCACGAGCGAGCCGCGGGTCCCGGCCCGCTCCGCCCCGCGTCTTCCCAGCACCACCTCGCGTGCGGGGTCCCCCCTCCTCACCATCATCCCGCCCTGCCCCAATCCGTTGGCTGACTCGGCCGCGCCGCCGCCGGGCGGCCGCAGCGTCGGCCATCAATGGAGGCGGCGGCCGCCGCCCAGACGGCGGCCGCTTGGCCCGGCGGCCAACGGCAACAGGGCCCGGCGGCCGCAGCCCGGTCCGCCGGCGCACGGGCGAGCGGGCACGCGGACGACCGACGGGCGCGAGCACGACGCGCGGACGCGAGCGGGGCTGGGCCGGGCCCGGCGGCCGCAGCCCGGTCCGCCTGGCGCACCGGGCGAGCGGGCACAGCAGGAGGACCGACGAGCGCAAGCACGACACGCGGACGCCAGCTGGCCGGGCCCGGCGACGCAGGACGCGGGTGGAGCCGACGGTCGGACGCCGCCGGCGGTTCCGCGTCTGCCAGGCGCCGTCGGTGAGGAGCCGCTGAGGGCGCGGCCGCCGACGTTGACGTCGGCGTCGCACTCCGGAGCGGGCGCCGAGCCGGCGGAACTCCCATGGCGAATGCACAGCCGTCGTGGGGCAGACCCGGACGCCGGCCTGGCTCGCGACTGCGGCGAGCAGGGGCGACCACGTCCCTGTGTCGGGACGGGCCGGCGGGGCCGGCGGGGGCGCTCGACACGGGGCAGAGCGTCACCCCCATGACCTGACCCGACCCGCCCGCCGCCGCCCGCTCCAGGGCAGATGCATGCGACATGACGCGGGTCATGGGCCCGCGTTATCAGCGCCTCTCGCTGCATGCCATCACATCTAGGGCCCGATATGAGGCTTCGTTGAGCGCACGCCTCCCGGGAATCAGGCCGCTCGAGCTGGTCGAGACGAGGCGCACTCTCTCCGCCTCCCGAACTCTCTCCGTCACCGCCGCTGCGCCGGCACGTCACAGCCACGCCCGGCGCCTCCGTCTCCCAGCCCGCAGCCTCATCTCCCCGTCCGTTCCACCGGCTCTCCTCTGCCTCCTCCCACCTCCCCACCGCTCCCGACCCTGCCCCGCCGCCACTCACCGTCCTGGCCGTCGTACGTCTCCATGGTGACGACGCGCTTCAAGGGCTGGTCGAAGCCCTCACTCCGCGCATGGCGGGCCTCCTCACCTGCGAACAGCGCGAGTCACCTTTCGACAGCGGCGGCGGCGGCCGGCACAGACGCGCCGGTTCCCACAACGCCCCGGCTGCGACACAGCACTGGTGTACGTTTGCATGAGAGGCGTCGTCGACACCCCGGGAAGGCTGCACGGCGGCGCGACGGCAGAGGTGAGGTGATAGCTGTGTGTGCGTGTGTGTGTGTGTGTGGCCCACTGTCCGTCCATGCTGAGCTGTGATATTAACGGTAATCTCCTCACGCCATCAATGTTGTGCTTGCTCTGGGGCATCGCTCGAGTTGACGCAACCTAACCTGACTTGGCTTAACCCAACGAGTAATACAAACAGCCAAATTAAGCCTGACCTGACCTGGCCTCACAGCCAGACCTGAGCTGATCAGACCCGACCCGACGCGGCATGACCCGGCCAAACAACTGATCCGACCAGACATCACCAGACCACCGATGCCAGCCTGACCAGACCCGACCGGGTCCAGACTCCCGCGCAGCCCAGACCACAGGCAGCCACTCGGCCTGACCTGACCTGACCTGACCCACCTATGACGGGTGGCCGGGGCTCTCCGGGCGCGGCGAACGACGAGACCACCTGACTCATGTCGTGCGCGATAGCGCGCAGGAAGTTGCGGAAGTTATCGCTAGGTGGCAGGCGCAGCTCGTACGGCGACGCATCGTAGAACGGTTCTGAAACAGGCGAACGCACGCGGTGAGCCCGCGACACCGAGAACCAATCACAATCGCGGTGCAGACGCGGATAACCAATCACAATCGTAGGACAGACGCTGGTGGGTTAGCTTGCCCGTGACAGATGGCGAGGGCGCTCCGTAAAAGAAGACGAGCATACCGTGGTGAGTGAGGTTCGTTTCTTAGGGATCCCCCATAAGGAAAAACCATGATTAAGTTTTTTAACAAGGAAATGCTTGCCAATCCATCATTTCAGCTCATTCAAATCTAACACACCTGGAACATTGCAGCTCCAGCGTTTTTCTCCGTCACACAATGAACTAAACGTTATGAACTAAACGAATGACGTTACCACCTGAATCGGCAAAGCGCCGCAACTTTTGAGTGTATGACAACCAAAATAACTTTTTAAACACAGGCCCAGTCGCTTCGCATGGCGACTGCGTCGTTTTAAGCCCCCGCCCGGATCACATGAACCTGTGGGTGCCCTTTCATTCGTCGTCACTACTCATCCCGCATTAGCCACCTCGTGAGAAGGTAACCACGGACGTTTGTACCTGTCTCTATCGCTAACCAAAGCCAACAGCCTCCCACCCATCATCCGGTTCGCGGAAGAACGGCACGCCTCCGTCGGCCAACAACCAAGTCCTTACATAGTACCCCCGAGGCCGATTACGCGTAGCTTCCTCGGACACACCGACAAAAACGTACAAACACACTCGCACCGTCGCAGCTTATCAATGCTACACTGGCTCCAGCGATGCACTGTCTTGCTCAGTGGGCGTGGCTCCGGCGCCATAATTCACAAAATAACGCTGTGGCAGACTTAGGGAAATGGTGTATTTAAGCGTAGGTTTAACTACTCTTCCGTGCTCACCTAAGCTTTTAAAGCGAAACTGCACCTGGACCAGCTGGGTTGATGCGACGGTTTCGGTAGCCGACTATCGCGCCAGGGCACCCACCCCCGCACACACAGCCCGCTGGCTGAGCCGGTCCTGAACGCATCGGGTCGGCCGAGCGAAAACCACGCTGGGCCAGGTGTTCGGGTTCAACCTCCCCAACGAGACGTCCTAGCGCGCCATGCTAGACTCACGAGGTGGCACGTTCCCCTCCCTCGTCGAGCCGCCCTCACTGCACGGTAGCAGCGTTGCCAAAACTGCTGCCACGTCCCCTACCCACGTGATCGGCCGTCGCCAGCGGGGGCACGTGCCCTCGCTGCGCTAGGGTCAACGGTGGCGGCAGCGGCTGGCTCCGTGCCAGCCGGCGCCCGACGGCGGCGCGCTTTGAACACCGGCAAGTGGCCCTCCCGCTCACGCACCCTGTGCGCGCCTCTGCGGCGCAGGGGCGGCGCCAGGAACGACCAAAGGGGCGGGCGGCGGCGCCCCATCCCGCCCAGCGACATCGACGTATCACAGAGTCCCTCTCTCTTCTGACAAGGGATGGAGATTTGCATCTTCAGAGCAACGGGATCCTGTCGCCCACCCAAATGAAAGCCCAAGAATACGAAGGAGCTAGCCACTGCGTATTACATAAGTAAGAAACCCTCTACGTTATATTGAAACGCTGTTCGTTTCGCTCCCTCGCCTTTAGTGAGCTTTCACACTGAGCACAATGAAATATGGCCGGCCCAGCCAGCCAGGTCCTGCCAGGTCACGTCTGGTTCGGCCAGGGCAGGACGGGGCAGGAAGTAAGCCGACGCTACGTCCCTTTTGTCAGCTGGGACGTGACTGTACAAAGGTCACATCAAGGCGGGGAAGGTCACGGAGAGACAGGGGTCACGAGGTGTGGGAGGCGCCGGGTCAGAGAGGTCACAGCGAGGCGGGGGAAGGCGCCAGGTCAGAACGAGGAATAGGTCACAGCGAGGCGGGGGGAAGTAATGGCATGGAGGAGCAGGTCACAGCGATGTGAGAAGGTGCGAGCGAGGTGGGGAGATCAGAGTGAGGCATGGGAGGTCAACGCGTAGGTCAAAGCGACGCGGGGATGCCAGAGCGAGGCAGGGTCGGGGGAGGTCAGGACGAGGTCAGAGCAGAGGGTTAGAGCGAAGCGAGGGGTCAGAGCGAGACGGCAGGTCAGAGCAAAGCGAGAAGGTCAGAGCGAGACGGTAGGTCAGTGCGAGGCGGGGGAGGTGAAAGCGTAGGTCACATCGAGGCGGGGATGTCAGGGCGAGGGGTCAGAGCGAGGCGAGGAGGGGGAGGTCAGGGCGAGGCCAGAGCAAGGCGGGGGGGGGGGGGGGTCAAAGTGGAGCGGGGAGGTCAGGGCGAGACGGGGAGATCAGAGCAAGACGGAGAGGTAAGAGCGAGGCGAAGGAGGTTAAAGCGAGGTGAGAACGAAACCGGGAGGTCAGAGCGAGGCGGGGGTCAGAGCAATGCGGACAAGTCAGAGCGAGACCGGAAGGTCAGAGCGAAACAGGGAGATCAGAGCAAAACGGGGAGGTCAGAGCGAGGTGGGGGAGGTCAAATCGAGGTCAGAGCGAAACCGGAAGGTCAGAGAAAGGCAGGGAGGTCGGAGCGAGACCGAGAGGCCAGAGAGAAACGGGGAGGTCAGAGCAAGACGGGGAGGTCAGAGCGAGGCGAAGGTCGCAGCGAAGAGGGGAGGTCACAACGTGGCGGGAAAGGTCAGTGAGGCGGAGAAGTAAACGCACATACGAAAAAAAAAACACGGGGATTACGGAAACCAAGGCATGCCACAGTCCGCTGTCATGCAGAAGAAGGTAGGATCACAGATAACAAACTGAGCCTGGTGAGGAAGGGCGCAGCACGTGTCAATACGACAAACCGTCCAGCACCGTCCACTTACCGTCCACCTACCACTCCCCACGAGTGGGAGCTCATAAAACTGATCCCGGACGCGACGGGAGTCAGAGACATAGTCTTTCAGACATACATACGTATATCGTTTTCTCTCGTGTTCTCAATGGCCTTTTAATGATTTCAGTCCTTTTCGGAGGTACCCCTCACAAACATTGGGGAAGCCCCTCAGAAAAGTATCAAGCCCCATCAATGGGTGGAGGTTTCAGCATCATTGGAGGGGGTCTTTCCCTAACGTTGTTACCTCACCCGGTTCAAGCAGCCCCCCCTCCCCCTAATTGGCGCAGATCACCATAAGCTCCCGGACACGACCACATCAAAGCAGAATATGATATTCGGGCAATCTGGTCTTTGGCACACTCAATGACCTTTGTAAAGCTCCGTCTTTGACTTCCCTCCCTTCACTCCACGTTTCTGGACCTTTGCTCGCCGGCTCGGGCCATCGCACGGCGACCTGACGGGCAATATTCCGCAAGACCCGAAATGGAGCCGTGAACAAAGCACGCACGGCATGAAAGCACACCAGAAACAGCGCACCGAGTATGAAGAGACATTCGCAGCTTGATGTGGGTTAAATTTAGCACCTCGTTTTCATTACCGCTCATATGACAGCATTCATCAGCACCAACCGGAAACGAACCAGGCGATGTCTTTTTTCGTGCAACATGAGGCTGAGTCTGCCTGTCACGCATTTCCCGTCGACAAGACTTTCTGCAAAATTGGCGCAGTTTCCGAACGGTAATCAACAGAGTATGTGGGCTTGAACGAGGACTACCAGAGACGCAGCTGCAACGCAGGATAGATACGTGCTAGTGGAGGGTCATGCCTTTGCCCATCAATGCAGCAGAACTCAATGGGAGGCCGCAATCCGTGAAAATCCCAAGCCGAAGTTATCAAGTTTCAGTGCCAGCACGCTGCTGTTAAGCCTTCAACCACGACAAAACACGCTCGAAGAGAAATCCGTCAGCGGACATCCTAGACCACGCTTGATTAACACATTCAAGCGCTTGAACCCAGTGGAGCAAGTTCGCATGTGCTATGCTTTCGATATATCCCTTCGTTTATGCCAGTGAGTGGCGAGATCAAAGGCTGGGGAGGCCGCGCTTTGGCGCATCTTTAATAAAGCGTGCTCTGGCGTGGCTAAATCAGATTTTCGAGCTGAGGGTGGCCAACACGATGAGAAACCATAAGTGCTGTGGGGGCGACAGATGTTTCTGACGTCTGCCTGTGTCAGAAGACCGCAAAACAGAAGCTGCTCGTTTTGATCAACATTTCTGCGGTTGATACCCCGATAGAGGTTGAAGGTGTTACTGACACACCTGATGGGGACCGGACCCACCATTTTCTCCAAAAAGTCGGTATCTTCCACCACTTCAGGGAAAAGCTTATCTGCAATGCCCGGCATCAGACGCCACAACCAAGGGAGTCATCGCGTGCTACCTGTGCTTAGCCTGCTGCGCTCAAGCCGCCCAGACCAGCTCACGCTACCGCAAGCCCCGCCAACACAGAACCCGCCCACAGCACACCACCCAGGCGGCGAGCGTATGCAGTCCCCTGCTCCACCATCCCACTCACGACACCAGCACCCCCCCCCCCCCCCCTCCCCTCCCCTCAGTCCAGGCCGGCCGTCTCTGTTCGCAGGCGGCGTGGCCTGCGCACGGGACCCACCACCACGCGCCGCCCGGCCCGACCGCCGCCGCCGAGAATAGCCGCCGGGGTGGCGGCCGTGGCGGCGTCCGGCCTGGCGCTGACGCTGCCGCCGACTGCCGGCCAGGTCGGCGGCACGGGTCAGCCGCACAGCCGGCGGCCTGTGCTCGAACGGACGGGGTCAGCCGGCCGCCATCGCCGCCGCCCGGCCAGCTGGCCACCGCCACCGCCGCCACCTGCCGCCGGCCGGCCGCGCCGACAAACGCCGGCCGTCTGGCCGGGGCACCGCGCCTCACCTGGCCCTGACCTCCGCCCCCCGGCGCCGCCACCGCCGCCGCCGGTCACGCAGCTCCGGCGGCACCACTGAAGTCGGCCGGCGGCGTCACGCGCGCACTGGCCGGCTGGCGCGCGGCGCGCGGCGCTGCCGGCCGCCGCCAGCCGCCGGCCGGCCGCCAGGGGCCCGTGCAGGGCGCGTTTGCGCCGGACGGCCGGCCGACATCAAGCCGCGCGCCAGAGTCGGTTATCTGACGACGGCGGCCGCGGCAGTTGGCCGACTCTGGCCGGCAGCGGCGTGTAGCGCTGGCCGGGCGGGCGGCCGGCGCCATTCATTGGGGTGGGCGCGGCGCGGCCGGGCCGGGCCGGCCGCCGCGCGCAGCGCACCCCAGAGACGGGCGGCGGGCTGCCCTGCCGCCGACGCGGCGCCCGCCTGATACGGCCGCCGGGACCGCCCCGGCGGCCGCATCAGACGGGCGCGGCGCCCGGAACACCGGTCAGCTGACGCCCGAGCGTCGCACCGACAGGATGTCGGCGGCCACCACGCTCGCTGCGACGGCAAGAGCGACAAGCGCCGGCCGGCGGCGGCTCCAGCTGGACGTCCAGCACCCGGGGGACGCCTACGGGATGGCGCCTACACATTCGTGCAGCGCCGCAGTCCGCTTCCGGTCCGCTGACAGGTCGGAGCGGAAATTCTGCTGCCGGGTCAGAGGTCACCGCGTGCGGTGGCCGAACCGAAGTCGGCGCCGCGTCGATCGCCGGCAAGCGAGGACGCCGCCGCCCCTCCTGACCTCACGCCTCGCGTCCAGCACCTGACGCAGCCCTGGCCTCACACAAGCGGAAGCCATGAGGGCGAGGCGTCCCGGCGGACCGCAGTCCGCATCTCGGGGCAGCCAGTGACGGCTGGCAGCGGCCGCCGGTCGCCATGGTAACCAGTGACGCGTAAGGCCCCGTCGCTAAGCTTCATCCTTTCATTTCCAGTCGACATGGACATGGACCCACTGGGAGATGCGGCTGCCTTCTCTGCGGGGGGCGGGAGGGGGAATGGGTGGGGTAAAGCACGGCCTGCTTTCAGAGTTGCTGCCCGCTTTACATGCCGATCCCATTACATGCCATGCCCGTTGCTCGCTCAAGCATGTCAGTGTCATCAAGTGCTACGGGAGCTGTCCGCTTAAGCAAATCGACGCCATTAGATGCTCGCAATGGTTTTACGAACGAGCACTGGTTGCTAAACGTGGACCAGCCGAGTATTGGCAGCACCATCTGTCCTACGTCGCCACGTGAACATAGGACATCTTTTATGTCAGTAGCTATCGTGTCATGGCGCTGTTAATCGGGCTTCCCCATCCGAGTACTTCTGAGTGCGTTTGCGCACGATAACGCGGAAGTAGAGGTACAACTTCGGCAGCATGATTTGGTGAACAAGAACTACTGGCGAGCTGTCATACATAGCAGCAAACTTGGAAGTCTCAATGTACGATAAAAGAAACGCGGAACCGATCCTGAGAAAGGACAAAACGCGACAGGCTCCACATTCGCCCTGCCTCACGTCCTCTAGCGACCGAGCAAAGCAGGACGACATTTGGCAAATGTCTTCACACGGCGAGGTGCCGAGGCAGGTCCAGTAAGCAGCCGGCCAGGTCCGCTGCCTTCAACACAAAAACACTGCGCACACGTCTCAGCCGACAATGCCCTTGACATTGACCTTGCCCTCCGAGCTTGCCCCGTGGGGGCCCTTCCGAGCTCGAGGACCTTCACCGGCGCCCCCCCCCCCCCCCCCGTTCGGCGGGCCTCCGCGGCGGCCGGCCCTAGAGCCGCCCCTGCGCCGGGCGACCGATCAAAGCGCCGCCGGGCTTTGATCTAGGCCGCGGGCTGGCTGCACAGAGGCGCAATTATCGTCCAGCGGGGGCGCGTCGGACCGTAGGCAGTGGTGTAGTCTCCTCTTCGGTTGGGGAGGCACGGGCGCCAAACTTTCAGAGGACCGTAGGCAGTGGTGTAGTCTCCTCTTCGGTTGGGGAGGCACGGGCGCCGAACTTTCAGAAGACAGCAGGCCAAGCAGGACAGAAACTAGCTTTTTTTGGTGCATTTGGGCTGGTTTCACCATCTTCCACTCAGCCCGCTCCCCAAAATACATTCCGCGAAACTAGCCGGCTGGCGGCGAGCTCCGCTGGCGGCGGCGAGTCTCAATGTACGACCCGCGGTATGGGTTGGGGCGGGGTGACCCGACCGCCGGCGTCGGCGGCACACCTTCACCGACGGCGTGATCGTCCGCGAAACTACTCGGCTGGCGGCGAGCTCCGGCCCGCGGTATGGGTTGGGGCGGGGTGACCCGACCGCCGGCTTCGGCGGCACACCTTCACCGACGGCGTGATCGTGGACTGCCGTCCGAGCCAGGGCGGCCCGCGGAGCGCGGCATTCGATTAAGCCATTAAAGCGCGACATGGGCCTTGCAAAGCTTCGTGTGGTGCTAGAATTCCCAAGAATCGCATTATCCCGCGACGAGATAGAATCCAGAGACCTGATCCGGCGGGAAACTGATAGTCGGAAGCGATAAGATGCGTTAATAAGATTACCGTGCAGTTTCACCACACCGCAAGTGCTTAAACAGCATGTAAACGGGCGCAGGGTGGGGAGCCGACATGGCGCAGACCCCCTCGCTTCCACGAAGTTCAGGCTCAGTCTCACGCCGCGCCGCGGCGCTGAGTCTCCCGCGAGCACAACAAACCGCATTCCGCCAACACGAAACCGAATAGGGCTGACGTCCCCCTGCCCCTCACCCTCACCTGGCGACCCAGAGGACGCCAGTGACCGCCGGTGCCCCCTCGACACCGCCGCCCACCATCCAGAGCAGGCGGGGGCCACCCCTGAGCGGCGCCGCTCGCCGCAGCCTCCCCAGCTGCCGGTCGAGCGCGCCCGCGCCCGGCCGGCCGCCGGCTTAGCCGGCCCCGCCGCGCCGCGGCCGGCAAAGGCGATTAGACGGGCCGCCGGGTTGGCGCAAACCGGCTCCACGGCGCCCAAGCCGCAGCCGGCGCCGGCGGCGGCTCTGGCTTTGATACGCCGCCGGCCGTCGCACACGTGACGGCGGGTCGCGGTGGCCGCCGCGCCGCCGGCGACGGCGGCCGGACCGTCGACGAAGGGGGAACGTCGTGACGGGGGGGGGGGGGGGGGATCATCGTGTCACACGCTCCACGCGTCGGCGCCAGTTCGGGGAAGGAGCGCCAGCCGCTTCAGCCGATTTGCAAACTTAGCCGGCGGCTCCGCAGCGGTCATGCGAGGAAAGAACAGCCGCACGGCCGCCGTCGCTTCTGGCCCAGCGCTCCCCCGCCCGTGCCCTGTCACCGGGCCGGTGTGTCACCAGCGCGCCGGCCACGCCGACAGGCACCACCGGTTTTTCAGCGCCAGCTCTATTTGCCGTGCCGCTCCCTATGCGGCCCCGAGTGCTCAGCTGCGGCGGCCGTCCGAGGAGCGAGGAGCCCCTGCGATCCGAGGAGCCGGGCGCCGCCGCCGGCGGCGGCGACGGCGCAGGTCCGCATTCCCGGCCGGCGCGTGGGAGCGGCGCCGGCACCGGCGGAGGGGCGGTGGCTGGCGAGTGTGCCGGGCTACGACGTTGGTGCTGGTATACGATGGGAGTGCTAGGATACGGTGGAGAGTGCTGGCATACGATGTGGATTTCTGGGATACGATGGGGATTTCTGGGTTCCGGCGGAGAGTGCTGGGATACGGTGGGGAATGCTGGGACACGTTGGGGAGTGCTGGTATACGGTGGGGAGTGCTGGGATACGTTGGGGAGTGCTGGTATACGATGGGGATTTCTGGGATCTGGCGCAGAGTGCTACGGTATACGGTGATACGGTGGGGAATGCTGGGATACGTTGGGGAGTGCTGGTTGGTATACGGTGGGGAGTGCTGGGATACGATGGGAATTTCTGGGATCCAGTGGAGAGTGCTGGGATACGATGGAGAGTGCTGGGATACGATGGAGAGTGCTAGTATACGGTGCGGAGTGCTGAGATACGGTGGGGAGTGCTGGTATACGGTGAGGAGTGCTGAGGTACGTTGGGGAGTGATGGAATACGTTGGCGAGTGCTGAGATGTGGTGCACTACTCGGCTACCGTGGGGAGCGCTGGGCTATGGCGAGGAGAACTGGGATACGGTGGGAACTGCTGGGCTTCGGTGGGGAGTTTTGGGATAAGGTGGGACTACTGGGCTACGGTGGGGGACTGCTAGGCTACGGTGGGGAGTGCTGGGATACGGTGGGGACTGCTGGGTTACGGTGGAGACTGCTGGGATACGGTGGGGAGTGCCGGTGGGGAGTGGTGGGGAAGGGATGCTGCGTTGCATGAACGCGGGCCAGAACGCGGTTGGGAAACCGGAGTACGAAGGAGACTATTGGAATACGGCGGGTAAATTTACGGGTGTGCCCTGAAGACAGGGCCAGTTACAGCACGGGCTGGGGGAGGGGGGGGGGGGGGGGCGATATTCAGCGGAATTTCGTAAGTCTGGACTGGAGCCTAGCAGTATATCACGAGCAGTCCATACACGCAGCGGGAAAAGTTACAGACATGATAGCTACGTGGAAAAACTGTCCAGCCCTCTATCAGCCTCCTCTAAACTTGACGCCGTACGGCGCCAACAGAAGCTGGCCGTGGCAGCGTCCTGTCCGGAAGCGTCGCAGCTGGCGCACGCACGCGCTCAGGTCTCGCGGCCAGGTCAGGGGCGCGCGCCGCCACCCGCCGCCTCCGACCACCCACACGCCGCGTCCATCAAACCGCCCCTGAACGCTTCCCCAGCACATACGAAAACAGCCGCCGCTCTGAACCGCCCCCCCCCCCCCGAGCTGGCAGCGCGAGGCGCTGGCGCCCCACGCCCCGCCCCGCCGCCTCGACCGGGCGTCCCTTTAACCTCGCAGCCCCCGGCTGCCTCAGATCTTCGGCAAGCGCCCCGCGTCCCGATCTGACTAATTTAATGACATCAAAGCGGCCAAATCAAAGGGTGCAAACATATAAAACATATCAAAGGCCGCAGCCAACTTCAAAGGGACCGCCGGCGGCGGCGGCGGCGCCAGGCACGGGTCTGCGGGGGCCGCAGGCTCGGAAAACGGCCAGCGAGCGCCGCCGCCCGCGCGGGGAGGAGACGCGGCCGCCCGCCGGCGCACTGCGGTCGCTTGCTGCAGAAAGCCACGTTCAAAGCGAGGGTTTGTCGATATCACGGCCGCGCGCCTTTCAAGCCGCGTGATGAACTGTCAATAAAGCTTCAAAGCGTCACTTCTTTTGACGAAATTTGCCGAGTGCCTTTGAACTTCGCACCGCGGGACAAAGACAAGCGCGTCTGTGAGGTGCGCCAACACGCGGCGCTCTACGCGAGCCAAATGCTAAACAGGAACGCGACGGGCGGCGCCGCCGCCGTCACCGGCGACGCGCTATTACGACAACCACGGCACTGAGGGGGCCATACCAGGCTAGGTGACGAGGCGCCCGGCAGGAAATCCAGGGCAGCGTCGGACAGACAGCTGCCATCGATCGCCCCCCCCCCCCCTTCCCTCCCCACCCCTGGGTACACACCTCCCGTTCCCCCAAACCACACATCACGTGCCGACGGTGGCGGGGGGCGGGGGAGCTCATCGAGGGCCAACGCCTCGCTCGCCAGCAGGCCCGTTAGCCGGCGCGTCGCGGGGCACGGTCCACAAGCCGCCACCACCGCCGCCGCCGCCGCCGCCGCCGCCGCGGCCCGCACCGCCGCCGGCCGGCCGCCCAAGAATGCGGGGCGGCGAAAACGCGTCCTGCGCCGGCCCCTGGCCGGCGATCTCGCTCCGGGACGGCGGCGGCCTTTGTAGTTTGGGCTGATACGGCAGTGATCGCCCGCACCACGTGACCATGAGCGGACAGCCTCGCGCCGCGCCGACCGGCGGCCGGACAGTCTCGAAGACGGCCGCGCGGCCGCGGGCGCGCCGCCTCAGCGCGGGGGGACGGAGCGGCCGCGAGCGCCCGGCCGCCGCCGCCGCCCAGGCGACGAATGTTCGACACGGGAGCGCCGGCAAAAACGGCGTCTCCGGCGCTCAAAAAACCGCCTCGGAAGAAGCGGCGCTCAGTGGGCCGCGCCCCCGCTGCTGAGAGGCGGGAGCCGGCCGCGCTCCGGCGAGGCGGCGCCGCGCGTGAGGCAGCGGAGGCCATTTTCCTGCCTGCCGACCGGCCGGCCGGCCGACCACCCATCGGGGTGACTTCGGCCGGCGAGCGGAGCGGCGGCGTGCGTGTTAGCCCGGGGATAAACAGCGCCGGCCGGAATCCGACGGCTAAACAAGGGAACGGCATTGGGCGTTGGCCCGGGGTGCGATGGCACACGTTGCGACGACAACCTGCAGCGTGACTCCCCGAAAGGGGTGTGACTAGGATCGTGGCGGAGAGAAGGGCGAGCAGAACAGAACCCTTGGGTGTGTTCTATTCTGGTGCGAGCGAACAAATCCTGGCCGTCCAAACAAGCGTCGAGATGAAGTTAGAAAAGGTTTCAGATGGGGTAGGCTATTATGGTATAAAAGGTGGCGCCAATTCCCTTTAAGCAGAACCTACTGCGCTGTTTTCAGGGCGATGTTTTCAAAAAGCTTGGAGCGCCGGGCATCAGGCGTTGATGTTCTGCCCGCCCCACCCCAGCTGGCGTGGCGAATAGTACGTGGATGGGCAGCGAATAAGACACCACACGGGGAAAGGTTTCATAAAGTTCACGAGGGAGGGACAGGGGGCAAAGCAAGACAAAAAATCATGTACCTGGTGCTCTACAGTCCTATTAATGACTTGCTTTAATGCGATAAAATACCTTACCAAAAGATCTTTAAATGCAAACGTCGTCGCACACCTACAGTTCCCCGCCGTTGATGTCTGGTTCGAATCATGAAACCTGCCTTTGAAATCACGTCACCGTGTCTGACCCATTCCTCTCCAATGCCACAGTTCATTTCCCGTTCGACCGATTCCCTGTCCCCACCTTGGGGATTGGCGCACCACCTGGATCTGCTGCAAAACCGGCAATCAAACAGCAACACGACTCGGCACGGAAGCGTACGATCTTGTTTCAAATAGTTTCAGGGACGTTTTCAAAAAGTCCAACGTTCATTCAAAATAGTTCCACAGTTTCCACCACATGCCTCGCCGTTGTGGCATGGGAGAAGTCTTTTCAGATCAAAGGTTTTTAAATAGACGTAACCGACGTGTTTAAAACATATGCTTTTGATTTTTGATACTTTATGGGATGTTCTTTTACTTTCAAATCCAGTCGTCACGAGACCTGGATGGCGAAACGCTTGCTCTCTTTTTAGCCCCACTTTGTTATTCACTATGAGATACTTAGTTACTGTCCTTTTCCTGAGCATGGCCCCAGTCTCATTCGCGCTAAATCAAGTTTTACAAAGATGACGTCCCACATGCCTGCTTCTGATTAAAATTCAAAGCCAGGATTATCAAAATAAGAGAGAGAGAGAGAGAGAGACAGGAAACATGCAACCCATACGTCGAACGCAATGGTGGTGCGAAGCGTTCCTAACAGACACGTCCATACACGACGCATATGAAGACTGAGGTAAGACCCTGATCTAGTGATGCATCGTAAAAACTAGGAGTACAACTGTTGTTAGTTAAAAGCAGATGTTTGTTACTATTTTGACAACCTCTTTAAAACAGCTGTTGTACGGATGTGGTTTCCTGTTCAGTTAGGGAGGTGGCTCCAGTCTCCTCCTGGCTTTGAGAAGTGGGCCAGATTTGCGGTTGGGGTAGGTTAGTCAATTTCCCTCTTCAGCACTTTCCTGAACTTCTTTTGCGAGCCTATTCCCCTGGTCGTCCAGTCCGCGCTCTACTTAACAATACATCAAAAATATAAGGTGCTGGTTCGCTTTACCGCAAGGAAAAAGTGATCGACCTTCCTTCGCGTCCTGCCCGACATTACGGAATTAAATGGATTACGACGCACTTAACCTTAGCTATGTGGACAATGTACGAGCCATGGCTATTACATTACCAATATTTTAAAGCAAAATGGCAAACATATAAGCGCTTCACTCGTTTACAATATCAAAATCGCAGCCGCGATTAGCCTCTCACGTAAGATTATCCTCTCCCTATTATATACACATTATTTTTTCAATTTTTCATACACTTGCACACACCTTTTTCTCCAGTCTGTTGAAGCAGAGCTCCAGGACTCAGAGGAGACATAGAACGCATTGGCGGAAATATTGGGTAGCTAATATGAACATTCAAACTTGACAGGCGGTGCCTACCGGTCATTTAGGGAGAGCTGTGCTCCCCTGGTGTCCCAACAATGTTTTTGCTGCAGTAGTTATCCATGTCTTGTTCGGTGAGGAAGGCATAGCGTTACGATTAGTCTTTGCGAGCCACGAATTACTCGTTGCGCCTTCGGCATTTCAGTATGCATTGCCTGCGTCGTCTGATAACGACACGACATATGCGCAGAAAATGAACCATATTCAACACTCAACCCGGAAGACAAGGGTGAAGCATCACGCATATCTCTGAGGCCATGATTCATCAACATTGTTTCAGTTACCCCCCCCCCTCCCCCCTCCTCCTCCGGGCCCCGCTACCGCCAACCGGAAGTGACGTTTAATAGGCCATCACGCTTACAAAACATGGCGTAGTGGTTTTGAAATTCTGCTAAGCAAATCACAACTTACTACGCTCAGTCTTTCGGGGCTACCTTCGCCCCCCCCCCTCCCCACTCCCTCCCCCACCCTCCCACTCCACTCCACTCCACGCAAAAAAACGCAGGGATGATTGAGCCAAGTCCCTGTTCGCTTACCGCTCTAACGCCCCACACTGGACAAGGACGTCAGACAGCGGCTCCTGCGTCACCGGAGATGGGCAGCTGCCGCCAACGGGACGGTCACGACCCTCCCACCGCGTCACAAACAAACGCCCCCGGCGCCCACGCACCGTCGCCACCGCTCGCGGCGTGCTGCCCCAGCCACGGGCCGGCGCCGGCCGCCGGTCCCGCCGCCCGACGGCGGCGGCGGCGGCGGCGGCGGCGGCGGCGGCCGGGCCGGGCTGCGGTCCGCGGCGCTCGCGCCCGCGTCACCTCCGGTGTCGGCCGCACTGCACGACCAGCCGATGTATGCAAATTACCGCGGCGGGGCCCGGCCGAGCCCCTGATAAACGGCCGGCATTAAACACAACCGGCGCCGGCATGCCGCGCGGGTCACGCTTCACACGGCTTGTAGGTGTGCGCACGGGGGCGCAGGACGATGCCCTCTCCCGCCCCACTCGCAAAAGAATGCTTAAGTGACCCCGGTGAGGACGCGTGGAACACGCTGACCCTGTATGGGTTTCAGCACAGCCCTCCCTTTTCTTGGGGCACGCCTAAGTTCCTTGTAGCAGCCGCCGGGATCTGGCGGCCGTAGACGCCGACACGCCACCGGCTGAAGCACCGACGACCCCGCGACACGTGCTGACCGGCACCTCGCTGCGCGACTGTGAGCCAGACGTCTCAATCACAGCCCGAGCCGGCATCGAACGCGGCACCGGCGTCGATTTAACACGTCCCGGAACCGGCCCACGCGCCGCCTTTGAAGGCACCATGTCTCCCAATCGGGCTCGAATCGCCCAGCGCCGATCAGTCGGCTGCACTCGAGGGCCGATGACGCGCAACAATGACCTCTACCGTCACCCTCAGCCGGCGACACCTGTGCGGCGGCGACGGCGACCACTCTCCGCGAGTCGGGCGGTCCAACACCAGCCACCTCGCCGACTTCGGCGCGACCGGCGGCCGTCAAACAATCGCCGGGGCACCAAAGCCCTTCCCGCTCTCTAAAGACCGCTCTTCAATCATAATCACTCGACTCCAAACACCTCACGGCTCGCCCGCGGCGATTCCGCGCCCCCGACGAGTGTCACCTTGGCCGCAAATTAACGAACCGCCGTCGAGTCCGATTTTTATCCAGCCGAAATTCCCGCAGCGCGCGCGCGCCGCGCGGCCGTTGAAGCCTCGGGCTGCGGAGATCTGAAGCGCCGGCCAGGCGGCGAGATCAAACGGCGCCGAGGCGGCCGTTTTGAATCGCGGCTGGAGCGCCATCGCCGGCGCCGGCGCCGGCGCCGGCGGCGGGCGACCGGGCCACGTTTGATTTGGTAGGTGGGGGGGAGGGGGGGGGGCACCGTCGGCGCCGGTCACCGCCGTCGCCTGTCCCCGGCGCCCGGCGCTCCACTCAGGCCCAATGTCCGGTGGCCGCTCAGAGCCTGCATGCAAATGGTGCGCCCTTTGAAGCCGGCAAATCTCATTCTTTCATACCGTTCAGATGAAATACAAGATCAAAGTGGACGGGTAGATCAAAGGCTGACGGCGGAAGGACGCATCGGCCGAGGCCGGCGCGAGGCAGGCGCCCCCGCGGGCGCTTGCACACACGGGGCGGGCCACGGGCACGGCCGGCCGTCCAGGACTCCAGAGACCGCCGGGCCGGAGCATCAAACCCCGCCCCCGCCACACCGCCAGTACCGGAACAGCCAGCGGCGGGGCCAAGGACCGGAGCTTTCGGTTCAGCTCGGCCGTAATGCGGGGCTCGGAGCAGCGCCGTCTTTTGGCGGCCGGGAGATGCTGGGCGCTGAGTTGCCCGCGCCGAATCCTCGGACTGCCGCTCTCCGGGAGACCGGTTCATTGAAAGGATTAGTCACGCACCCTCACCGAACGTCGTGTTTGTATAAGTCGATCATCCCCCGCTGCCTTTCAAAAGCCCTGTCGTACAAACTTCTCAGTCATTATGAAGTCAAGTGGAACACATCCAGCAATTAGTCATCTTCCGCGCCCACATGCTACAGGGATCACCGCCGACTGAACGAATGAGCGATAACACCCCTTCGCACCGCGTTTACAAGACAACTACACCCAAACAGCACCAAATACACACATCTTGTTGGCGCAAAATATCCGTCGAGGACCAGTTTCAGTCACTACGCCATCTCTACCTTAAGCTCTCCGGCAACATGGCGTGCAGCGTATAGGCAATATGGACCACATTCATTTCCGGCAGTCCGATCAGCTCCGGTTGGTTATTTGGGCTTTAGGGCGCACCGGCCGCACGATCACACGGCGCCCATCCCGATCAGCTCCCCCGAGGGGGATAGAGAGTCACGCATCACGCCCTCACGCGGCCTACCTTACCCACCCGTTACGTAACAACTGCTGTTCCCTTTTCACCGAGGCGTGGCGCCCGAACTCCGCCGAGCGGCCACACGCCATCGCTGAGCCACAGCCTCCACCGCGACCGGCCGCTGACGAGCCGTGCACAGCGGGAGCAGCCGGCCCGGACTCGGCCAACGCAGACTGGCCGACGAGCCGTGCACAGCGGGAGCAGCCGCTCGGACTCGGCAAACGCAGACTGGCTGACGAGTCGTGCACGGCGGGAGCTGCCGGCTCGGACTCGGCCAACGCGGACTGGCTGACGAACCGTGCACAGCGGGAGCCGCCGGCCCGGACTCGGCCAACGCAGACTGGTCGACGAGCCGTGCACAGCGGGAGCCGCCGGCCCGGACTCGGCCAACGCAGACGCGGCACATTCGCCTGCCGCCGGGCGACAGGCGAACCCTGTCCTCGACCCTGCTGGTTTATTCCCTTCGAAAAATGCTTGTCCAGTCAAGTGATAACTCGGGGTCCATTTCTATGTTTCAGAAGCCTTCCACTGCGAGAGGTAATGGAGCCTAGGACCGCGGTCACCTGCAGGAGAAAGGGGAGGGGGCACGACTTGGAAAGCTCCCGCCTGGTTGGGTCACTGAGCACGACCCGTTCCACAAGCAAGTTTTATTGGAAGGGGCCATGACGACCTACTGGCCTTTTGCGTCAAATATACGTAAAATAGTATAATCTATGTATACGTGGGTAAAATCGGATGTATTGTAGAGCACCATAAGGGCAGCCATACTCAATAAAATTAGGACAGGCCAAGTACTCATCAGCGACCACTGAAAGGGTTTTCCCGTACCTGAATACATCGTAGACGCAAACCATTTGTCAGTTAAACAAAGCGCTACATTCGGGATCAGAAATCGTACCTCCCTTCAGTATTTTTCGGAAACAGCGACTAGGTCCCTACCTGAGCAGGTAACCTATCAGTTATGCCAAGGGTATCAGTTGACCATGAGCCAATACCACATACGTGCATCATATGAGACTTGCAAAGATCAACATTAGTTATACATTCACAAATGAAGCGGGGGCGCAAAAACGCATTGTTGATTGGCAGCGTGGTGACATTACTGCAAATGGCTGTAAAAAGGCGCAAGCGCAGGCATTGAAGTTCCACGTTTCGAACCGAGACAGCCATATAGAAGCCCATTCCGTGCAGACCACAGTCATGTCCTTTTTTAACCTTCTTGTCCTTTTTTAAACTTCTTTTTTAAACATCTTGCTTCTGAGCTTGACGTTGACGACTTTGTGCAGACTAGTCAATGCACTATTTTTTTTAAGGTCACCCCGACGAAAAATGGAATGCTCCACATTCATATGGGGTTTTTAACTGAAATGGCCACCTTGAAGACCTTTCGATGATGTTCACAAACTTGCCCTTCTTAAAACCCACACATCTCCAATTTCCGAGAAACACGCTCGCGAAAATGGGGAGTAAAAAGGTATATAGCAGAGTCTTTCAGAGTCACCTTGGCAATCATGACGTCAAATTAACGTCATTCAAATACTGCCATTCCATAAGCCATGAGGCGATCAAGGCCAAGAAAAACATGACTGTCAAGGCGTTTATATCTGGCGTTTGTGAGCGCGATTTCGAGATATGCTGGTCGTCAATTGGCTCTCAGCTAATGTTGTGCAAGATACGATGACGTAATCCAACCGTGACACATTGAGGAACATATTTACTAACCAGAGACGTGTGCCGTCTGGAACAGTCTTTTGCACTTACAAAGTATACCAGTAGTTATATATAATCTTGATTCATAAGATTTGATTCTTACTTCAACACCTTCGAACGCGAAACATTCCCTTTAAAGACTAGTTTAAGTTATCAAACATTCCCTTTAAAGACAAAGCCACCCAGACATTCATGACGTCATACGAACGTCACGCAAATGCCGTCTCTTCATTGGCAATGTAATGCTCTCGGCAAAGAACAAATATGATGATCGAAGTATTCGCGCCTGGCGTGCGTAAGCACGATTCGTGGCGTCAGCGATCATCAATTGGTTTCCGACCATTCTGATGCGTTGAGTGCAAGATCTGCGCACAAATCACGTTTTGTGATAAATAATACAAGAATCTGGGCAGTGTTACGTGTTATGACGGAAGTTGAACTGGGAATCAAGTAACTGAGGAAAAGCACCTTAACCGAGAACAGAAGTGGAAGTAAACAATATAAAATCTAGGACAAATATCAAGAACACCACGAGAAAGAGTCAAACCACGAGCGCATAACAATATAAGGTTTTTGCAAACAAGCACGCCACCACTCGACAGGCTTAAGTCCCACCAGTCAGTCTACCCGCTACAGTGGCAGTTTTGACACAGCCATCAGGCAGCGACTCTGACGTCATACGAACGATCCACGAAAAAATCAAACGATAACATGTTGTAGAGCCTATTTGCTAAATAGTGAAATTTTGTTATTTGGAAGAATCTTTTGCATTTCAAAAGTATGCTAATAATTACAACTTGGCTTATTTCGTCATATCGAATGTTTGCCATCATATTATAGAATGCAGATCATTCACGACAAGCTATTCGATTGCCAGGCTCATGCCCGTCATAACTAGAAGAACTGCCGTAATACCCATATCGTATTTCACAAAACGCTGTTCGTGATCGAGGCTTGCATTTAAAGCGAATGTTCCACATTTGAAGATGGTGGAGCAAGCATCAGAAATGACGAAGCTAGTTCACTTCTAACTATCGATATGCTTTCAAGTGAAAAGGACTGCTCTAGACACAAGTTCTCTATTTACTAAATATGCTACTAAATACGTCATTGTTTGATTGCGCCACCGCACCTATTGAGAGCCAATTGACGGCCGCCATATTTGAAAATTGCGTCCACGAACACAAGATACGAACGTCTCGACAATTATATTTTTCTCGGCCTTCACCGCCACATGGCTTATGGAATGACAAAATTTGAATGCTATTATGACGTCATGAATGCCAAAGTGAAGTTGAAACACTTTCACTGACATACCTTTCCCCAATTTCGGAGGTGTGTAGCTCAGAAATTAGACAGGCTTAGGCCTTAAGAAGTGCAAGATTGTAAACAACACTGAAAGGTCTTCAACATTGCTATTTCAGTTCAAAATGCCACATAAATAGAGCATACTCTACTGGAGAAGAGCACTCTGTTTGAGCATACTTTGAAACTGGGTGGCAATTATGGTCGACCGCAAAATGTTAGTACGGCAACGGCCTTACCATCATTCCCCTGCCTAATGCAAGAAGTACACATGGTTGGGAATTTACTGCACAAAACAGCAACTGTTTCCTGCAACAGCATGAATGATTTGGCTAGAGCAAGAACAACCTGTACATATTAGCTGGTACATGAACCCTTCATAATTTTGCAACATTATTTACTTTTAACACTAAAAAATACTGTACCAATGTTTGTACATGAAAAGGAGGGCTGCTCTTACCACACATAAGCTTGAATATGTGTGCAGATCACCACTTTACTCTCAAGATAATCATTTACACTTAGCAATCACAAATGATAGGATGGTAATGAGACCCAACCATAATCAAAGTCAGGTTAACTCAATGATGACATAATGATAACTTAGCCACCAGCTATCATGTTGAGACTCACACTCGAATCAGTCTTATGAAAATTCTTCATGCTCCCTCAAAATGATTATCCTCCCAAGTTCATGGCTTTCCCAGAACAGAAATAAATGGTATGGCTGGATGATACACAAATATATCATGCATGTCAAAACATATGTACCAAATTGCATTGACAAATCAATATTGAAACAAAATGATGACACATTACTGTCAAAGTACATTTTTATAGTCCAAGATTAATAGTTTCACATCACATTTTTGGGGTGTCATCAATCCTGAGGCGTGTAAAAACATTGCCAACAAGAGCATGAAATCCAGGAGTAAAGTACTGCTGATGATGTTAAAACAATGGAATGACAATGAAAATGATAGTTCCTACATGAAAGCAACACAACATGCTGTCATAGGTACATCTAAAACCTCATCTTCTTCTTCTTTTTAGGCCATCTCCATTATACATGTGACATGCAAGACATCTCTTGAAAAGGGGAGATAATTATAATTTATTTCATGAAAGTGCAGGAAAAACACAAAGGTTAACAGTGTTTAAATGAATGATGATATATGCAAAGACATGTGCTAACAATTCTTGACTAGGTTGTGGCACATTCAACCCCTCACAAAACAAGTAAAAATGTACCAAGGTGATGCATTAAAATCTGAAACAAAACAAACATACATCGGGCAAAATGCAGCTGAATACCAAGTTACCCATTTTGACTGCTGTGTTAGTAACTCACCTATATATGAGAACAAATCCATTTACACAGGGAGAAAAGCACAGTAATTTGGTGCAAGCCTGATGTACACCTCACAAATCCATCCAGAACTACCACTCACAGTGCTCTTCGGCAGCAAACAAAGGAGGGAGACGCCGATCGATACAGCACAGAAAAACTTTTTATAATTTTATATCACAACTTATATCTAATAAACTGGAAGAAACAGCCACACACAAGAATGATCCTTTAATGGAAAAAATCAAAAGAAAGGGGTATTTATCTGCTAACAAAGAATAACTACAGTGCCCACATCAGCCACCGCTGCGCAGACCCCATCAAAGTGGATTGGCGCAGGGCCCACAATCAATAGCTGTGCCGCTAGCAGGGCTACCATATTTAGTTCCACTATATGATCCCTTTCATGATCATAAATGGGATCAAATTTGATATACCTCATTGTATATACCTCATTGTACAGGAGTGGCATGTATTCATCTTCCAATGGTAAAACGAACTGGGGTAAATATTCAATCTTACAAGTTTCAATGCCTGCTGTCAGACACATATGCAGGACAATGCTACAAAATTAAGGACATTTACCTTGCATTGCTTGGAAATTGCCTTAAAGCTCATCAAGATCAAAACAAATGCTAAGGACTGTGGCACCAGTTGTGGAGCTGAATGCCTGTCAGAACAATCATCATTATCATGTCATCAACAAAGGCCAGCCAAATAGGCCACCTACAAAAGAAGCCTCATGTAGTTCAGCTAAGAAATAAGCCACGCTGCTGTTAGAAAGGCAGTGCCATTCACAGTGCGAAAAATAAAAGGAAAACACCCTATCACGCAAATTAACTACACTGTCATGGTTCAATACAACAAGGCACAAACATTTTGCCATTTTTTCTCCCAGGCTTGGCTAGCCTTAAAATCCAAGCTTGAGCCTGCAATATGAAAGAGGAACAGTTCCACAGCAATCAACATTAATTGCTAGCATGCAGAAGCGGTGACGCGGAAGCGTTCATTTGAACATGGCCACCACCTGTTGCTTTCATCGAGCTAGCGTTCCAGAATCGAAATCCGACCATTTCTCTGGCACTTACAATTCGATGTCGTCTATCTGTAACCTGCACGACTGTTGAAAAACGTATCTTGCAATAACACCGACGCAATGCGCTCAAGAAATGTCCTTGAATGTAAACAACGGGCACCGCACTGCACCACCACCGCCAGTCCTCGCCACTTTGCCTCACTTTGCCTCACCGCGTTCAAGGCGGAGCTATGTCTTTTGGGCGTCTTTACATCACGTGGCAAGATGTGAAGGCCAGCTGATGATCAGCCTGAGCTGAAATTGGAAGACAAAATGCGTAATGATATGAGGACTGCAAATCAATATAGTCAGCGTGACGTTATGAACAAAATTGATGTTTGAAATTTACATTCTATTAGAAGGAAAACAGGATTCTGAGCTCACTTGTATCGTTCTTCACAAAGTTCTGGTGTGTATAAAACTCGGCATGAAAATATCAATAAAAATTGCCGAAAAACAACTATTGTACAGAAGTCCTTGAAAGCATTCCAGCAACGGACTTAAACATGCATCTTTATAAGTAATACCTTCCAATATTCAACTGATCTCAGACAGGGAACGAAATACCAGCCCTGTCATCTAGTGGTGGTATTTAAAACTACATCTATTCCCTTCCATAATAGGTGGCTAAAGCGCTAAAAATCAAGTGAAAACATAACTGGAGGGTACGACGTGTCACGTCGGACGCCAATCTACGAATTGTTTTTAGCTCTTGTTTTCTGTCATAAAATCTGCCTGGCATGTGGATGTACCGATGAATTATATCGTCGATGGCTGCAGGAGTGGCACCGACGGGGATGATGCGCCTCCCTCACGCGAACTTAAATGCACATCCGCCCTTCCACCGACTTTTTCGCTATATCCCACGAACTCGCGTCGCCCGCTTGTCCAGGGCAGGCTGCATGTGCCAGGCATGAGTGGGTCGAACTGCCCCTGGTGCTGCCCCGTCCCATCACCGAGCAAACACTCCGCAGAGCGGCCACTGTGCGGACAAAACCTCAGAGGATTGGTCTCCATGTGCACGTAATCTTGCCCCATCGGTATCCATTCTCCTCCAGCCAACAGTACTGAAATGGTTATGACTGGTCGAAGGGGCTCTAAACCGAGCAGCCTCCAACTTAGGTGCCCATATTTGCAACCAATGCGGTGGCCAGAGGGGGAGATGAACTGAGCTCACCTAAAACAGTCAGAAGATCCGTGTCGGACGGCCCCGAGACGGCCAGGGTCCGGGGTGGGCCTGTTGAAACTGGTCGGGGGGGGGGGGGGGAGGGAGACCCCATGAATACTGGTGGTGATGACATTAGGGCTTATTAGCGCGTCGAGCACGAGGACATTGCGCGCCCTCTCGAAAACTGTCTGTTGCACGCCATTTGATATTGCTAGGCAGTGCGTGGAGTGGAGTGGAGTTTCTTTTTGCATGGACTTGGGCGGAGGGGGGGGGGGGGCAGAAGGTAGCCCAGAACGGCTCAGTGTAGCAAGTTGTGATTTGCTTAGCAGAGCTTCAAAACTACTACGCCATATTTTGTAAGTGTGATGGCTTATTAAACCCCCCTTTCGATTGATGGTGGTGGGGCGCGGAGGAGGAGGGGGAGGGGGGGGGGCGACTGAAACGAATGTTGATGAATCATGGTCTCAGAGATGTACATGATGCTTCACCCTTGTCTTCCGGGTTGAGTGTTGAATATGGTTCATTTTCTGTGCACATGTCGTGTCGTTATCAGACCGTGCAGGCAATGCATACTGAAGTGCTGAAGACGCAACCAGTAATTCGTGACTCACAACGAATAATCGTAACGCTATGCCGTCCTCACCGAACGAGACATGGATTAAGAATATGGGGATTAAACTGGCATTGATTAGGAAATCCGCGGACAAAGCAAACATGCTAAGATCAGATGGAATAACCTAATATAAGGCAGCAAGATTCAACCCCTTTAAATTCGACCATAAAATTGGGCTTTTTTAATCAGTCAGAGTTGACTTCATTTAATTCTAACGGCTGGAGACAGAGCTTAAATGAAATCTGTATGCTGTGGCTTACACTCGGCGTTGGCTCTTTTCATTTGGAGCCAAGCACAAAGTCTGGGTAAGATCTATTGCGAAAATTGATCAGCATAAGTGAACTGGAAGAAATAGAAGGGTCAGATATCAGTTTAAGAAGTCCTAAGCAAGCAAGAATATGCATGATGTATATTCGTGACATTTGCCATTTGATGTTCAACCAGCCAGAGATGAAAATATTGATATTGAATACGACTTGAAATTACTTGGCGATGACACATTAAAGCTTGAACAAGAAAAATGGGTGAACTTCGGGGGGGGGGGGGAATTCCCACGAGGCGATAAACATTGAAATTGTTGGGATGAACTGGACCGATCCATGCCGCACCGATAACTAATTCGCTCAGAAATTAGAGTGATTGTCTTTCAACTCACCCGCCCGTGGCGGCGAGGGTTCGAGCCGAGTCACACGCTTTCTGTTTGCCATTGGCTGGAGTGGCTTGCAGCCAGTGGCAGCGTAGGCGCTCAAGGTTGAATGACGTGAGAGAGCAGGGCACACCGTGCCAAACGTGCAAGCACATCAAGCTTTCGCCACAAAATTCGGCCGTTTTCCCGGCAATTTCATGATCGTATGGCGCAGTCAGGGCCCGTGCAACAAGCAATGCTGAGAGTGGGCGCAGATGCAAAAAATCCATGCGATCAAAATATTTGAAGTAAGTGTTAAAAATCAGCTGAGGGTCCAATTGATGAATGGTCTTCTAACAGCTGTCGCAATTTCCGGTGATGAATGTATAGTATTAACCGTTTTCTACGAATGCTTAAACGTGGAGCGCGGAGGAATGCCGCTTGTATCGCCCTGTGTATAATTTGTCAGGGAAACCCATAAATGAATCGATTTCAATAGATTTTTGATGAGTTTCCGTTCTTGATGTGGAACAGAGCTAGCTGGTGGTTTGACAACGTTCATCTGCAAGTTGTTTTCATATTCCCAGATTTTTTACATGGGCGAAACGGTACCTGAACCTGGTGCATTTGTTCAATGCTTAAAGGTGCGCTTAATATACCCGCAGAAGAGTGTTCAGGACTTCCCAAGGATATGGGGTGGAGGTTGGGGGAGGGGCAACAACCCCAAGTGCTCATTGAAACCCCATTTTAGTGCGTCACAGATGTTTAAAACACATTTAATGACATGGAATGTGTTTTGAATTTAATGATTTGTATGCGTCCACTTTGAGTTCTCAATTGTCGACATATATTTACATTTACAATTAAAAGCATTTTATCTCACGCCTGTCCACCGGTCACAACGCTGGGCCTGGTGTGAGACCAGCAGTGTAAAAGCGAGAGACCTACAACAGCGAAGCTCGGCATCTTAACTCAAGCTGTTGTTCCTCTTAGCAGCAGAAAGCACCGGATGAATCCTTGACATGCGGCTCCCCAACATCCTCCGTTGACCTCTGCAGCTACAGTTCGGGTATCCACAAACAACGGGCTCCAAGATCGGCAGAGCTTTGTAACGCTATTACCAGGAACACTCTTCACCGTAAATCCTTGGAAAAGGCGTACAACTCCTAAAAACCGACAACTGGCTGTATTTTTCAAGCTAGTTAGCTTCCCACGATATGAACACAATCATTGGCAGCCCTCAGCCTTGCACTGAGCCTAATTAACTACCATGTGGCGAGTATTCGAACCATTTGCCTGAAATGGCCCGCCTCAAATGGCCGCAAAGCCTGCCGACGCTTTAAAACGCTGCGTAGCAAAATGATCACGTTCGTCGCAAGATGCTGGGACTAGCTGCGGCTCTTGTGGCTGGTAATAAGCCTAGTTATTTGGTATTTTATTTTGTTAAGTTTGTCAAGTGAGAATTGCCGAAGGGTCTGTGAAAAGCAGTGTCCTGATTGGCGCCGGAAAAGCACTGCGTCACCAATGATCTCTGGCGTCGGCACTGATATAGTGAAGTTTGAAGTGCATTTATGTCACCTGCTAAAAACTATCCTGATTAAAGCTGCTGTGTTTGACAGCACCTTGTGGCTCCACTTGCTTATATAGCGAAACTGAAACGTTTCGATATGTGATCTACACCTCCTCACTCTGCAGGCGTCAGCGAGTACAGGCAAATAATGAACCTTGAGCTTCGTCTGGCTGGAACGGTCTGTTGTAATGTCTTCTCGTCTGCTATATTTTTCCCCTTTTTCATGATTCTACCAGCCAATTCACTCGCAAAAGTGTCCGTTTCGCCACCGACCATATCCGATAAATCAAAATGTTTCTCCCCTGCCGTTGCCGCGCTCCTAGCAAATGTCCGGAAGAAGATGTTGGCAGTCCGTGATCGCGGATGTCCGCAAGTCAAATGTTCGCATCGGACTTGCCCGTATACGTATGTGTTCGCGTCACAGATGTGTGTGCAAAGGCTAATGTCCATATCGCATATTTTTTAATGGCGTATGCTCATACAGGAAAACATTCATGTCGTGTATGCCCGCAAGGCTTCTAAACTTCACTTTAAAATGGGGTGTACATAAATGGAGTGATTAAAAATGAATGCCAAAATAGTAAACCAAATCCAACTTGCTTTTGACAGGTGTAATGAGTTCAGGGCCTGTAGGTCATGTTGGTGTAAGCGCTACATTCCACACGCACGATGCTATAATGATTATTGGCTATGCACAAAGACACCCGAGGTTTTTTCGTCTGCGAATTGCCCACAGGCTGGCTCGGCGTGTCAAGGGTTTGGTAACGGCAACAATTCAATCATGCTCACTGAAAACAAGGTTTAACGCCACGCAGGTGCCACGAATTTTTTGCATGGCGAAAAAACCTTGCGTATTCTTTACCGACTTATGTGTGTCTACTGCGAGTTTTTCAAGGTCAACATTCATTCGCATATATCTCAATGCATGCAATGCACTTCACACGGGGAGCCCATGTCCGCGAGGGAACCTGTGTGAATTTGTCCCTGCAAGGACACAATCATGCGCCCCATGTCGCGGCTGTGCAGAGGGCACAGGCGAAAGATTCGATGAAGAACCCGACGAAAGAAGCCGCGGGGACCGTGGCGGACGCTCGCACAGCAGCACAAACTTATCCAGCACCCCGCGCGACAACGTCCAGAGCAGGCGCATCCTTCGGAGCATTAGTGGCAGCCGCGCACAGCTGTGCTTCCGGACCTGCGCGAGCAGCTCGCCCCGTTAGCGCGCAGGGGCCGATGGCAGCTGTGCACAGCTGCGCTTCCGGACCTGAGCGAGCAGCTCGCCCCGTTAGCGCGCAGGCGCCAATGGCAGCCGCACACAGTTGCGCATCTGGATCTGCGCGAACAGCTCGCGGTCCCGGTGCCAGGGCGCGGCGACCAGCTGAACGTCTTCCTTTGCAGGGCGGCGAGGCGGATGGGGGAGGAAGACGTCTGGAACAGCTGAGCTCGAGCAACGGAGATCTGGCGGAAAACAGAGGCTCGGCGGGGATTGGGACGCTCAGCGCGTGCCCGGAATCCTTTAACCAGCTATGCACCGTTCGCACAGTACATGGGTGCCGATGATGTCATGTGCCCACGTGCCGCTCCTGAACGAGGACGAACAGACGAGCACACAAATGCGACAGACATGGGTGCAACCGTGTCTCTGAGATTGGGGAGGAAAATTAAGAGCGTAGGGGCAAAATTGGGATCTGGGCGGGGGGAGTAACCCGGCCTAACAATTACATTTTGGATTGAAAAACGTGAAAAACTTACACCGTGTGGGCAATGTTAGAGGAGAAAAACGTCATGTTTGGGGAAATTGAAGGAGACACACGCCGCGTTCCCCTCCCCCTCTCCCCACCCCTCGGTGGTTACAAGCATGGCTGCAGGTTTTTCAGCGTGACATTTTGGTTCGGTTCCTGAACCTGACATTCAAGGCAACTAACATGCTTACCGATGGAGACTCGTAGGCTAGTGGATGAGCGAAGATCGGAAGGCTAATTTTCCTCTGATCTTCGCTCATCTACCAGCCAACAATTCCCCATAAGTGAAAAGGCCAGTGCTCTTGGGGATTTAAGTCAAAAGTCTGCCATCAAACACAGTACCATGCAGCGATGTGGTGACTCAACCACTTCAAAATGGTGTTATATTGCAAAAATACGAACAATGGACCTGTTCGCAATACCGATTCTGAATTCCCTCCCGCCCACACGATGTGCGACATGACATGCTTTCATGCACACTTGATCGTGAGTTATGGTGGGTAAAATGCCGCCTAATGGCGATTTACGGGCGAAATCATGCCCGGTCTATCCCGGCGAAAGGTGTGGGAAAAACTGTGTCGGTTACGCATGGGTGTGGTGTCCCGTGCAAGATACCTCATGGGGGAAGTGGGGGGATGAATGAGGAGAAGCACCGAGCTCGTGTCGAGCCTTCGTTTCGTCCGGTGCAATCTCTAAGCTGTACTTAATATGACCAAGAAAGGCTTTGAGCTCCTGGTTTCGGTATTATGAGTTCAGAGCTCTTCTGCCGGCAGTTATTGACCTTGGATACAACAAGGGACACGCCATCAAGAAGACGTTGACCATGTTGTTAAAACTCGACGTTCCATGCTCTGTTTATACTCACGAGTGAACAAGCTTCAGCAAGGTAATGCCAAAATAACATTTCAAACCAGGACACCTCGATTCAGAAATGCCCCGAACCAGCCAGGCACTTTCACCAAAAAGGTGACAACATAATGCATCATCCCAGCTCTCACATCCGAACAACCCATAGACCGTCCTGCGCTGAGGGCTGTATGAAACACAGGTGGCTGGCCCGCAAGGTCGATGTCAGCATAAGAATCGTGTGCTCACAAGTATTCTTCAAGCTGTCTGAACTGGGCTCGACCGGCGCAGCGTGTGTCACAGAGCTTCGTGAAGTCATTGACGTAAGGGGGATGCAGAGCGGGGAGCTCTGGTGTTGTGTGCCTTACAGCCAGATTTCGATGGGTTGAACCTCCCATTGAGGAAAAGACGGCGTGGTTGCGTGCGTGCGTGCATGCACGCATACGTACGTGTGTATTCGCGTACGTGCGTGCGTGCGTGCGTGCGTACGTGCGTGCGTGTGTGTGCGCGCACGTATGCATGTGTGTGCACGAGCGGGCAGCAGCATGGCTATCCTTTTGTAAAGTCATCCCTCTGGACAATCATGGGATGTCTAGGAAAATGCCATCAACTCCATGCTATATACATACATATTAGGAATGGCTGTGTTAAACGGTACGCACCAGCGCATCCACGAACACGTGGGTAATTTTGCGCTAGTCGAATGACATGGTAAGCATGACTTATTGGAAACGATGATGGGATAAGTTATGGCTTAAGGACCTCGATTAGGATTTAAGGATGCGAGGCAGGGAGGACAATTTAAGGCGTGTTGGGGAAAAACGCTGGGACGCGGCAGACCCTGTGCGTCACGTCAACAAAGATATGAGCATGAAGGAGAGGATAACGTAGGGAAGACAGCCATGAATACGACCCATACACGACGTATTAATCGATGCAATTCAGATTTTTTTCGGTGTGGAGGACTCCGTTTCGCCCGATTCGTACTTCATGGCATATGTAAATGATAGCTATAACAACATGTCGTTACGTCGTTCGGCCCAACCGCCGTCCGACACGTTGTTTCGTCTCCCAGCGCATAGCATGTTCTGATAAATTTTTCCGCCGAATGATCTGAGTTTAAAGATATAATTTGCTAAAATCTTTCGAGGACACCATTTGTCCCGGCGGCGTTTGGGGTTAGTCCCAGTTGAGTGCGAAATGTGTCGTCAACACTGACCCCCGACAACCAAGAAGCCCCAATGAATGGATGAACTTGATTCGGCATCAACGCAACGCCCGAGGCGGGGCATCAACGTTCTTGGCGATGAGCCTCAAAAATTTTCGTGTCCGCCAGCGGGATCGTGTCCGCTTGCCGGGATCGGCGCTCTCTCCATTGTGCCACAAGATGGGCACACTACCCTACCCACTACCCTCGCACTGACCAGTTGGTTGGTATCTGCGACACGCGGCGTACCATAGCTCCAGAGCGGTTCTCGCTACCATCTCGCTACCATCTCGCTGCCATCTCGCTGCCATCTCGCTATCATCTCGCTACCATTTCGCTACCATCTCGCTGATCTCAATGTTTAGTTTCAGTGCCTTCTTCCACATTAATTCCGAAATTTTATTGAACAGCTCCGCTCGTTTATCCATGGTAATATTCATCACGTAAGTTCATTAGTCATGGCCTCAAATTGACCTCTAGCACACAATGTCTATAAAATTGGCTCTACCACAGCTCACTGTCCGTTTTCATTCGCTTTTAGGCTCTATGGTGTCGATCCCTCTACTGCGTAGGTATGTGACCACGGAAGGTGGTCATGGGCCTCTGACCTATATTTAGATCCCTCAAAATGTACTGGAATGAGAACTGGTTCTCTTCGGTCAAACACCAGCAGTATAAGATTGCATGTTGAATATAGTATTGTGATTCAAACCGTTCAGTTGCTAATCGATTATGCATTGACGAACAGTTTATGAGTTAATGATATACAACTGGAAGAAAAATGCGGTCTTTCAGCCCGTGCATGGCTTGGGTTCAAGGGCTTGTGGATCTGGGCTTGTTTCAGACATTTTTTTCAGACATTTCAGACATTCAGAAATTTCAGACATTTCACACTATTGCAACGTCCAGCAAAAGTTGTCAAAAATCCAACAAGTGCATCGCACATAACGGCGTCTCACTTATCTCTTGCTCTCTATTCTGTCCCCAGATGACAGAGTGGGGGCAATTACCTGCCTGCCCTGCCCCTGTCCCCTTCCTGACTTGCCCCCATCCCCCAACTGCGACAGGTCAGTTGTGAGTTGGCGCACAACGCCTTTATTGCGTAAGTCAACCTTTATCCTGGGGCTCAAGGCTAGACAATAATTTTAAACAAATCTCAACCTCTTGACAGGCTTGTGAGAAGCGATATACATCCAACCTCACGCTAAATTGAAAAGAAATCACCCAAATCGCGCGCTCTTCCCACCAAATGACGTCAACACGTCTATGACGTCACTGTACGCCGGCGCGCTGATTGGCCGTGCGCGGGCCGGCGGCGGGCCGCGGCCGGCCGGCGGCGAGAGTGGGCAGTCGGGCCGGCACGAGGCCCAAAACGTCGGGCGGTGCGGCATGTCTGGCCAATCGCGTACCGGGTTCGGAGCGGGACTGTCGCGGCCCGGGGGTCTGTTCGAGCGCGGTGCGGACTGGGACAAGCGGCGGGACATGTTCTTCGACACGGAGCCGCGCAGCTGGGGCTTCCAGCACTCCGGGATGCCGCGGGTGAGTGTTGAGAGTGCTGGAGTGAGTGAGTGAGGAGTGAGCTGTGCCGTAGAGCGCGAGCGGAGTGCCAGAGGGGAGTGATGGAGTGCGAGAAGGGAGTCCAGAGCAGGACCGTGTGGTGTGGCGGTGATCTGAGAGTGGTGGTCGGGGGATGGGGGGAGGGGGGGGGGGGGGGTCGCAGCTTGGACTTGAACCGGGAGAATGCCCGAGAACGATTGACAGTACGACCTTACCAACGTGGCAGCGGGCTGCGGGTATTCCGTGGACCCGCCCGATTGGACGACGGCTTGTGGCTTAGCTTCTGATGGGAGATATTGATCTCGTAATGTGCAAGTGCGCTGATCACCGATATAAGAGAGAAAGAGAGAGAGAGAGAGGAGAGAGAGAGAGAGAGAGAGAGAGAGAGAGAGAGAGAGAGAGAGAGAGAGAGAGAGAGAGAGAGAGAGAGAGAGAGAGAGAGAGAGAGAGAGAGAGAGAGAGAGAGAGAGAGAGAGAGAGAGAGAGAGAGCTTCCTGCCTATGGTGTCGGCGCTAGTTCTCACACTGTTGCCAGCGAAAACACTGGCCTTTTGTGCGTGTGTGGCGTTGATGGAAGCTGCCCCTTTTTGAGGCCGCGGAGAAGCCCAGTCTTGCCGCGACATTATAAACAGAGCATTGTGGTGTTGCGGTCAATCAAATGGTGAGGCGACGACCATATGTGCCACCCAGGAAGGTAGTTCAACACTCCCACTGCGATGAGATGGTGACAACCTTCTTGT
>NW_023596448.1:32960603-32976361 GCF_011947565.3 Pollicipes pollicipes
GAGAGAGAGAGAGAGAGAGAGCAGGAAAAGGAGAGGCACAGCCTTGCCTGACCTGACGGTCACGGCGGCGCTGGCCGCTGACCCGCGGCTGCGAAACCCTCTGCGGCGCGGCCTGCGGCGCGCCCGCCATCTGCAGCCAGCTGGCGGTCGATGTCTCGCCCGCAGTGGGCCACATTGTCGGGGAAGGTCACATGGCGTCCGTTACCGCTCGCGCCAAAACCGGGACGGCGCGCGCGTCTGGCGCCAAACGGTTACCGGCGCGCGGTTCGACGCGGAGTCCCACGGAGTGACGGCCGAGGATGGACGGGCGCGCCCGGCGACGGCGGCGTCTGCGGGTCTGGGTGGCAGCACTGCGCCTGTTCTGCGGTCGGTATGCCGCTGCCTTCGCATCTACTGCGCCATCGACGGAGCGGGAGGAGGGGGGGGGGGGGGGGGCGACGAGTGCCGTTGTTTCGTTTGAGAGCGGCTTTCGTGAGTCGTTGCGCCGTCAGCATAGCGCACCCTCCCGGCTGCCGTCCGTCCGCCCTCAGCTATGAAAGCGAAGAGCCATTCATTGTGCAATAAAACACCCGCGTAAAAATCGCAAGCACCTTACGGCAGTGCATGTCCATTTCTGTTCGGTTTTTGGCAGCACTCATTGCGACAGCCGGCAGCGCCAGCGCAACTGAAATGTGATACCTTCTCCGTTGGTCTAGAAGGTGCTATCGCGAGTTCCGCGAACTTCGCGACGCTCGATGCCACGGGCGGCCGTTACCTTCAGGGTCGTCGCGCGCGTCTCACGGTCGTGTTTGGGCACGGCGTCGGCAGGTAGGCGGCTCTGGATGCAGTAGCGCCGTCGGCGGGTAGGCGGCTCTGGATGCAGTAGCAGGCCACCGAGTCGGCAGGCCACCGAGTTGCGTGACATTGAAGTCCGAGCGGGCCGCCTCCGCCGGCAACCTTGGGGGCATCACGTGCCAGCGTCGCATGCCGGCTGTTGTTCCATTCGGGGAGCCGACCCCGTTTCGCGGCGCGTGTTACGTCACGAGCCGCGCGCAAATGTTTCACGCGGCTCGCAAAAAGCCTGCCAAGAACAGGTAGGAGTGTTCCAATCAGCAGATCATCAAATGATGACCTCCAATTTGGAGCGCGTGCCATCAGCTGGGCCAGGAGGAGGCGTCTGGCGCATGGCACGTGACTATCTTTGGAGCTGCAGGCGGTCGCGTGTTGTTTTCTGACTCCATTCTCGGTCATTGCTGTGTAACCGGCTCGAGGCCTACCCGCCCTGAATCGATGCAACGGTGAACTACTTCGATTGCGTGCCCATCGGGTACACTGAAGCCCGAAATGTCTGTTATTATTACGATCGGAGGTTCAGGGGCAATGTCGGGAAGGCAACGTGGAAGGGCAGTCTCACCTATGGGTAAATGACATTTAGGGGCGTCATGGTGTAGCTGTTTCTCGGATCACACGTGGTGCCCGGGTTCGAATTCAGGCTGCGTCATGTATTTCGAGCGCCTACATGGCTACCGTAGTTACTTTCGATTCAAAAAGCGTCACATGCACTGCGCGCCCTGCGACGTACATCGCGCTCCTGAATAAATGCATGGCACTGGGCGTTTACCGGCCTTATGTCATGCGATAGCCTTACGTTTTAGCTGTTGTTATCATTGGGGCTTTACGACGCACCCAGCCACCGAGGCTTTATGGCGTCGTCTGCCTCTCACCCTGGCAGGAAGAGCGGGCACCGCGGGAGATCAAACCCCGCACCTCTGGTTTCCCAGACGCGAACCTTACGCTTTCATCGAGAACTTTGACCAGCATAGTGCCACACCAAGGTCAAAACTTGGCAATAGCACGTGCCATACCGAGGTCAAAGCTTCCCGGAGCGCAAATCGACAGGGGGGTCTCGAGCTCGTGCAGACTCATGCCGGCACAAAGACAAAGCAGAGAGATCTCCCTGCCGACGCCATTTCTATGCACAGCTCGTTAACTCTCAGCATTTCGCCGCAGCTCGGGGCCCTCAAGCGGCGCGGTGGCACTGCACGACCGCGTTCTGCCGGCGCGCTCCGCTGCTCGGTATTTCCGCTCACGTGCATGGCGGGTGCTCAGGCTCTCTGAACCAGCCTCCAGTAGGCGGGGCACGCCGTGGGCGCTCGCGATATTTCTGGGAACACGAGTGGCGGGGTCGCGCGCGTCCTGCGAGTATGGCAGTGCGCATCTTCTGTTGGGGCTGTGCGTTGTGTGTTGGCCACTTTGTCTTCCGCTGGCCGAGTGAAATGGCCGAGTGAAATGTGGCGAGAGCTGAGTAGTCAGGAGGTGAAAAGGGAGACGAGCGAGTGTCATATGGATGCGGTACGTCAGAGCACGTGATGTGGGAAGAAAGATGGGAGAAATGTGCCGACATGAGTGATGAAGCCGTCGGTGCTGCCAAATTGGTAATGAACGCGATTGGCGTCCCATTTTTTTATAATCACGATGCAGGCTCCGGTCAGGTGCCACAGAGGTGAAGGAAAAGTGACGCCAATTAATGCATTAGCGCAAGTAAGTTCAGAAAGTCACGGCCAACAGCTGATTTCGCACGGAACATGTCGCATCTAAGCATCTCTGCGAATGGGACAGGAGACACCATGCTCCAGACGCATACCTCGCGCATGTCCGCCTTTTAAAGCCTTCCGCCGTTTATTTTTAATCACGTCTGAGCTCAGGTATAGGTTAGGCTTGCAGAACAGGCTGCCGTCGCGTTCCTCCTCGTCCCCATCCTCGCCACGACCGTTCGCATGTTCGCTCGCACACAGCGGGGCAAGACCGCACGCCAAGGAAACCCGACCCGGCCGGAACCGGCTCGAGAAACGGCTGGAAAGCGGGGTGGCTTCTGTCGGCGGAGCAGTGACCGTCGTTTTCTTCCAACCCGTCCGTTGCCGGGGCGTCGGGCCCGCCGCTCTCTCCGGGCCTGCGCGGCCTCCTCCTCAGCACGAGCGTCTGATCGATCTCCGGTGGGAGTGGGTGACTCACACCCCCTGGGCGCTGCGAGCGCTGACTGATGGCCTGGCTGGACGGGCTTCAGTCGGGAGTCCGAGTCCGCTGGCTCCGGTGACAGGGTCACCTTGACTCGTGGCAACTCGGCCCTGACTACCGTAAAAGAGCTGCGTCGACCTAGGCCTTGGCCATGTGTGGTAGCCTGTTTTTCGTGAGAGGTGCTCTGCCCCAACCCTGTATGTGTTCTGTCCCTCAATAGCACTGCTAAAACACACTGACAATGACAAAAACTTTCATGTTGTATAGAAAATTTCTGTCCGCCGCCTGCTTTTTATGACGCTCCACATGCGATCTAGACTTTTAAAGAACAGCTCGTAAAGACCCGGACCTGGCCCTTGGGTAAAAAACTTCACACATAGAGAAAAAGCCTTCCGGCCGAAGCAGAACGCTCTGGGAGTCACTCCGACGGATTGCCGACACCGGTAGGTCCACCAGCCGATGCCGACACCGGTAGGTCCACCAGCCGATGCTGACACCGGTAAGTCCACCAGCCGATGCCGACACCAGTAGGTCCGCCAGCCGATGCCGGCACCGGTAGGTCCACCAGCCGATGCCGACACCGGTAGGTCCGCCAGCAGTGACTCCCTTTTGACGCACTCCGCTGGGTGGATCGCCCTCTCGTGATCGCCCGATAGTGCAAGTCCAGATTGCTGAGCAGATTCCCAGCGCTGTCACGAATCTGAGGCCTGGATCACGGCTACGTTATCGTCCATCGCGTCGCTGTCCATATCCGACCCATCGCTGCATAGCTGAGTCCGCCTGAATCACCCAGGGACCGGCACCGGTCCGGTTTGGACCGCTGTCGCCGTGTTGGGCCGCGGCCTAGGCAAGGCCGTCGCCTTCTGGAGAGTGTTTATCGCGGTTGAGCCGGCGGCAGCCCGGCTCCACGGCCGGCCGGAGGCCCAAATCCGCGGCGGCGGCAGGAAGCTGCGGGCGTGAGTCACCTGTTGTGGCGGCCGTGATCCTTCATCTCGCGAGGCACGAGCGGACGGCGATTTATGCGTCGCCGACCCCGGCCCGCGGTGACTCACCGCTGCAGGTCGGGAGTGCCGCCAAGGTCGATCGGCCGCCCGCTAATCGCGGCAAACTGGCCCTGCCGACCGATCGCCGTTTGGTGCGTTGCCTTTTTCGGGCTGGCCGCCGCCGCGGGCCATCCTGCCCGGCCATGACCGCTGTGTGCGGTGGGACTACCGGTGCCCGCTGACCATGTCCCATATCGCTAGCCACTGCCCGTTGTCTGCTGTTTGGAGTCCGCTGTCCGACATCCTGTGCCCAGTTTTCAATATCGCTGTCCGTCGTTCGAGGTCCGGTGTCCGCTGTCCGACGTCGGCTGCCCTAGGTCTGTCGTTCCATTTCCAGTGTCCGCCGCCGCTGTCCGTTGTCTGGCGTCATACGTCGGCTGTCGGTTGAGGCTGTTGCCGACCTGTTCTGCATTCATGTCCATGCAGCGCCGGCGTGCTGCCGTTATGACTGCGGCATATGGATCAGTCGCTTCCGCCTCGCATACTCATCAGTATCAGTCACCTCGGACATGGATCAGTGTCAGTCGATACAGATACGGATCAGCATCTGTCGATATGAATACGGATCAGTATCTGTCGATACGGATACGGATCAGTATCTGTCGACATGGATACGGATTAGTGTCATATGATGCGGATTGGAGTCAGTCACCTCCGCTCAGGACCAATAACGGCAATCACATGGCAACAGCGGCCAGTCTCGCATTTTAACCAGAGTGCACTCATGCACACCGACGTGCCGACCCCATGTGGACGCATTTGTATGACCTGGCTGGTCGTGCCTGACGACCTCGGTTTTGGCGCCGGTGTCTGGCCGGCGCAGCGGCATACCGCGCCGCCCGTATTCGGCGTGCCGTGTGCCGGAGTGCGCAGCGAGCGGCGCCAGCGGCTCCGCGGGGCGGCGTCTGACTGGTTTGGGACAGGCGCTGGCGGCGGCAGTGACACTGCACACCCCCGGTTTGAATGAAAACTGGTTTCGGAGCCTCCGTCCCCGGGGGCCCGGCGGGGTGCTCTGGCGACCTAGCCGTGGACCGCGCCGGCCGCGGCTGGCCCGCCAGGAAAGTGAGCCGAGCCAGTTCCGGCGGGCACACAGCTGCAGATCACTAATTGGATGGGTGTCCAGCGAAAGCGCGGCACTTGACCGCTGAAAGGAGGCACTGTGAGTGGTTGGTCCCCACGTGGTGCCGTTCCGCCATAGTGCTTCGGATTTGCGGCACGAACTCGCGACTACTTGTGGGACCCGGCTGTTTGATGGTTCGAAGTTGAGAGAACCGTGCCGCTGTTCCAGCTGGGATGGCTGGGCGGACCTAAGGACCTTCTCCGCTGTCCGCCAACGAGAACCGACCCAGGCCGCATCACCTGAGGTTTGCAGACATTACGTTACATTCAGAGCTGCGGACCCTGGAGCTGGTGGTGCGCTGTCAGGGTTATGCGCAAAAACTGTCAACATGACCACGAAAAAGCTTGCGACCAAGCTGATGATGATTCAGACGATGACATGGCGACTGGCTGACGTTGCGGCACTGAGTCTCGGGCAGGGCTTTAAATTTCGGCAGCCTCTGGGCCTCCCAAAAGCTCATCTGGGTAGGCAACTCACTCCGCTCACTCGCGCGCTCTCGCCATTCTTGTCGACCGTGGTGACTGCGCTGGGGTGGGTCCACGCGCAGCGTTGCTGACGGGCCCCACCTGCCAGCTCACCGGCCTCGAGGTGAGCTCACTAGCCTCGAGGTGAGCTCACGGGCCTCGAGGTGAGCTCACCGACCTCAAGGTGAGCCCACGGGCCTCGAGTCGAGTCCATGGGCCTCGAGGCGAGCTCACTAGCCTCGAGGTGAGCTCACGGGCCTCGAGGCGAGCTCACCGGCCTCGAGGTGGTGAGCTCATGGGCCTCGAGGTGAGCTCACTGCCTTGAGACGGTGAGCTCTCCGACCGGCACGGCAGGTGGTGTGGCGGCGGCAGGCACGGAAAGGAGCTCCTTCTTCCGCTCACGGGGCTCTGTAGCAAGCTCAGCAGCCGGGACCGGCTGCGGTGAGAAGCTCTCTTCTCACGCCCGCTCTCACCGCCGACAGTCCGCTCACCGTGATGTCACGCCGCGTGGGACGGAATGCACTGCGCCGCGCTGCTGTGTGAGGGCATGCACAACGTTAACCGCGCCCTGCTTCGTGGGTTGCGGGTTATGCAATGCTCAGTGCGTGAGTCGGAGTGAGTCTAACGAGTCACGTGAACAGCTCATATAGGGAGGCGCTGGGGACGGTCTCCAACCATGCGGACGTTGGCACCTCACGATCCAGCGTTTGCGCATCACGCGTGGCCCATCGGTAACGTTTGGGTCTCAGGTGACGTCACAGACAGGTTGAGAGGCAGCGATTGGACCGTCGTGGAGGATACCGCTGAAGATGCGTCGCCGCAAGATGCAGGCGATTGAGATCGTCCCTGAATGGGATGGTCTGCGACCGGTGGCAGCGACCGTTAGAAAGGTCGGGCGACGTCAGAAGGGAGAACGGTCCGTTCTCGCATTGCGAGCATTGCGACACGTTTAACTTTCGCCGTAAAGTTCTGCCGTTGACCTGGAATGTCACAATCGGATGGTGGGTTCAGGGCTCATGCAGCATACGCTGCTTAGCTTGGGCGCCGATTCCAGAATTCGATTCGATTCCAGATGAATTCGATCAAGAGGTTCGGACGAAATCTTGAAACCAATGTTTAAGACTCGGAGTGCTACCGACTTGAGTTTTATGAACTGTTCGCAGCGGTTTCGTCTCTGAGACTAGACATGCATATACGGAGCGAGCGAGGTATACCACTCACGCTTCAAATGAAGAACCTTCGTGGAACATACTTGCTTAACTTGGTACATGCTGGATTAAACATTCGATAACACATCCCGGTATCACGCTTCCCAACCTCATCCGAAGACCTCGTTTATAGTCGATGATGTCATAGCACGCCATCGCGTGTCGTTTCTCGGTAGCGCTGGCCTTACGCTGGTGTATGCACCGTTACGTCTCCCCCACTCTCTTGATATGCCGAGCATGCACACCCATGCAGCACCCACGCCTCGTTTCTCCTGAATCACGCCTCCGTTGTGTTTACATACCAGCCCCGCCTCTGGAAGCACCTTTTGTTTGCCGAGTCTTGGAGCGAATGCATAATTTCACGGCTGACTCACCGAACAAACGCGCGTGCGAAATTCCTTGCTGGGTCTTGAAAGGCGCAGACGCTGCTAGGATCTTGCTGGGCCCTGGGGGGCGCAGATGCCGCTGGGATCTTGCTAGGCCTCGGAAGGCGCAGACGCCGCTAGGATCTTGCTTGGTCTTGGAAGACGTGGATGCCGCTGGGATCTTACTGGGTCTCGGAGGGCGCAGACGCTGCTGGGCGGTTGCTGGGTCTATGAGGGCGCGCATGCTGTTGAGCTCTTGCTGGGTCTCGAAAGGCACAGACGCTTCTAGAATCTTGCTGGGTTTCGGAGGGCGTAGATGCTGCTGAGATCTTGCTGGGTCTTACAGCATGTAGACGCTCCTGAGATCTTGCTCCGCTGAGATCTTGTTCGGCCTCTCAGAGGGCACAGACACCACTGGGACCTTGCTGTGTCTTGGCGGGCGCAGATGCTGCAGACGTCTTGCTGGGTCTCGGAGGGTACGGATGCTGCTGGAGTCTTACTGGGTCTCGAAGGGCGCAGATGCTGCTGAGATCTTGCTTGGCCTTAAAGGGTGCAGACGCTCCTGGGATCTTGCTCCGCTGAGATCTTGCTGGGCCTCAGAAGGCACAGACGCCGTTGGGATCTTGCTGTACCTGAGAAGGCTGGGATTGTACTGGGTCTCGGAAGGCGCAGATGGTGCTGGGATCCTGCCTCGTGACGACGCGCTGTGGACCACCCTCTGTCGATGTTTGACTGATCTCTGACAGTTTGAGGACAGCCTGAATTGGAGAGCGAATGGACCCAACGCAAAGCTAAGCTACGTTCATCCATCGAAAGCCTGCGTGATCTTAAGTGCTGACCATGAACATTATCATGGCGTCGTTTGTACCCAGCACTGTCCGGCCCAGTGTTGGCGCATTCCATAATTTGATTCGATCGGGGAGGGCAAACGACTGACCTTTGACCACCTGATCATCGGCGCTCGCCGGGTCTGTCCTTGAGGGGCACCGTACGCGGCCGCGGACCGAGGCGACTCGCGTGCGGGTAAGTGGGCGCGAGGTCGGCCGAGACCTCCTCGCGACTGATTTGGCCCGGCCGCTGATTCCGTTCAGTCGCTGATAGCATCGTCCAGAGCAGAACGACTTGTTGGGAGCCTCCTGAGCCAGCTGGGTTTGATCACGACTGAGATAGCAGCGAGGTTACCTGGCCGCGGCGAAGAGCTGATGGGCATGTGCATGACTCAGACTCCTGCCGCGGCTATGACTCAGTGTACCGCTACGGCTATCACTGTAAATCCTGCTGGGTCGTCTGTCTGGATGCGCTGCCTCTACTGCAAGTGCATAACTACAACATGTCTCCCCATAACACAGCGGCGTGCATAAGCCATAATTATGCTCTGTCACGATCAGGTATGATAGCGACGCTCGTCTTCATTACCGGAAGTGGCCGAGCATATGACTATGACACCGACGCAACGGCCAATGTACTTCTTACCCCGAAGCCGGTTCCCTAGACCACCAGCAATATTGGTGCCAGCGAGCTCGGCAACATTACTGTGCCGCGTCAATATTGCCACGCCCCGCCAATATCGCTCCTACTGCGATTACTCCTCCGGCTACTGCTGCGACGGTCACTACGTCTCAGAGATCGCAGCTCTGATATCTGCCGATGCCGTGCACCACATGCTGCAGTTGAGCCGGCCCCGACGTTCGTGATTGCGTCATGAGTTTTATTAGGGGTTGCACGATTGGACGTCGAGCCGATGGCCGCAACTGAGCATAAGAGGATGACATCAGTGCAGACGTGCGGTTAGAGGCGCAAAGAAGGTACGTAATCAAGTGCAACTGTGTGAGTAGGGTGTGTAGGGTAATGAAATGAGGGAGGACCCAGCACTCCGCTATTCTAAATAAAAAAAGGCCTTGCATCAGGAACAAATGTATTTGTATATGTCTCAAAAGAACACGAAGTTCAAGAGAACACAAGCAAACATTTTTTTTTAAACGAACCGACACAATGGACAACAGACGTGGCTTTTGGAGTAAATGTTTTTGCCGAGTATAGCTTGCTGCGAAGACATTCAGCTCCGCCAATAGAGCAAATCCAGCACAACGGAAAATTTCAGCTGACATTTGGTACGCTGACATTTAGTACGTCCTGTGATGGACGTGGTGATGTGGTAGGATTCCATTTGTTACTCAAGTTGTATTGCTACCTGATTTTATCAAATACCTAGATCTGAAGACCGTATGTGTTCTGTGCATACAATAATCATCGCGCATGCTGAAATTATGTTCAGTAATGTTGCGCGATGTTTCATGACAATTGATGCATCACCGACCGGGTAAATATGGTGAAAAGTTACATAAATGGTAAACTGAAACCAAACGTGCATGCAGCCAAGCTCCAGTCGCGCACTTAACATCACGCTTATCACAATGACTCGTGCTCACCTGATCTGAACTTGTTGGCCACGACAGTTGCTCTGAGTTAAACAAGTTTCTCAGTCGTTGTATGGATAGCGAAGTGTGTGATGCTCAGCCACGTACCGTCACAATTGACGAGTGCCCCCATCACATCTGATTATGCCGAGGCACAACTGCGGTTTAGGAGCGCCGCTGAGTTATGAGGGTACCGCTGAGCTATGAGGACTGAGTTATGAGGACGAGGTCGTTCCACGAGATTGGTGGCCGCCAAAGTGCAGCAACCCGAGTTTTAGGAGCGGGCAGCTCGTTCCACCAGCCCTGTTCCCGGTAGAGGGTAGTTTTCGCGACCTGACGGCTGGCCAAGTTTGGTGATGGCCGCGGACTGACCGGCGCCACGCGATGACGTCATCCCACAGCCACGCCCGACCGGTCCCCATGACAACCGGCTGATGTGGCGCCCGGCTGCGTCGGGGTGGAGACGTTCCGTCGCGTGTCGTTGCCATGGCGATTCCTGGACTCTGACAGCGATATCCCGAATGATATCCCGCCCATTGTCTCAGGCGCAGACATGGCTGCCAGCCAAACGGCAGCTCGACATTTATGGAAAATTTGAAAGAAATATTAAGCTCTCTGTTACGCTGTTATCTGCCGCTGTTGTGCTGGTGATGGGTTTGTTCGTTTTTTGGGCGCATGAAATAGTTGAAAAACTCATGTCGCGGAAGTGTGAAGCATTTTAAGTGCTCAATCTTGCTGCGTCGTCCCGAAACCTATCCAAACCGGTTTCACAATCGCCAGAATGCATTGGTCCGCATTTGGCGGGCCTGTGGTCTCTTGACCCGTTTCGGTTCTGTTTACAGGCAGTGTTCGTCATGAGCTGTAGGTCAGGAATCTGATTTGTCCTCCCTTGAGACTATTTTCGCCCGTTATCTCGCGACGTTTATGTCCGGATTAACCCCTCGACTGTCCAAACCCACGACCACTTTCTCCGGGACCCATGCACTTCCACGCTTTCCGCGTCACTTCCCCGCCCTGTGAAGACGGTGTCGCCGCCGTCTGTCGAATCGCAACTTTCGCTGTCGGCCGACGGCGCATGTCTTGGCATTTTACATGGCGGTCACGCGGCAACCCAGGCAGGCGTATCGCAGGCGCCAGCGACTCCTAATCACGTGCCTCCCTGTGACGCCGCGATCCGTTTGACTCGCGGCGTATCATGACAAGGCCGTCCGCGTGAATCCGCTGGGCCCGCAGGCCCCAGTCGTCTTCTCAGCGGCCATAGGGTCCACTTATACCACTGACGTCATCAACTCCCGTCCAATCGGAGCTATCAAGGAACGTTATGTGAAACGGCGTCGTCGCCCAGTGTATACCGATGACGTCACGGGACCACGTGACGTGGCGACTAAGTCACCTGACGGCCGTACCTAGCATACAGGGCCTTGAATCGGCTCACAACCGGAGACGGGGCTGCGACTGGCTTGGACGTCAGGATCAGATGAGCTCCGACGCCATCATGCAGCATGCATTGAAGCCGAGACGGCACGCGTGTACCCAGCCTGTTCGCTTTCGGCTTTCACTGTCCCCTGTCAGGTGCCAGTGTAGGCTCGCGACATGGCTGGCAGGACCTCCGCGCTAGCGCCGACACGCTCGTGTGAGGTGTCTGCGGAGCTTCCGTTTGGCCAGTGCGGATTCGTGCACCGTCTGCTGCCGCGGCGTGCACGGCCGCCGTGCAATGTTCCGTGCACGCAGGCGTGACGCCGGCGTCACCAGGGACCGCAGCGGGAGGGGAGGGGGCACGGACATGAGTCGTCCTCTCTTGCTTTTTGGTGTGTGAGTATCCGTATCGAACGACGCTTAAACCCTGTCTTGATTTTCTGATTTCTCTTTGGTCGATCATCGCTCGTCGCTCTCGTCCCGCCGCCCTCCGACTCGCCTCCAGAACAGCGTCCGCCCTGTCGGCGGCGCTGGCTCCGCCTCTGCCCGCGGTCACCGGGCCGGCGGGCCACGCGGGAAAGTCACGAGCGGTTTTAAGTCCGCGCCCGCGCCGTGCTCGTCGCACCGGCGCCGTCCGCCAGACCGCTGTTCCGGCGCCGCCGAGGCGGCCGGTAATTCTGCTGCGAAGGCCGATCGCTGCCGTGCGTGTCGACGCGAGGCCGCGGTGCGCGCATGCGCAGACTGCGCTTTGTCCCGCGAGCGTAATTCTGCACGGACTGTGTCGTGTTGCAGGTGGGCGGGCATCGAATGGGATACGCCGTTTTGGCTTCCGCTCCGTCAGCTGGCTGAGATTCCGAGCTGATACCGGCTAATGGTGGCGTAGGCGGCGCTTGTCGGGCGGACACGGCGACCCGCCTGCGCCGGCCGGTTTTACTGCGCCGCTCGCTTTCGTGCGCCGTTCTTGTAGCGTCGTGCGCCGTGTCCGCCTCGCGCGGCGCGATCGCCGTTTTTCCGCCGCCGCTAACCGGACTGCGTCTCTCCGCGCGGAGAAAATTGTGCCGACGCGTTTTTCTCGCGTCAAAAAGCGGCGGTGCGCGGCGGACGACGGTTTTTCTGCCGCGGTTTAAATCTCGCCCGCGGCGGTCGCGAGTCGTTCGATTGGGCCGTCCGCCCACGCCGGTGGTGTTAGTGGCCTGGGCTGACTGTGGCGTCGCAGTCTTCGGCCTCCGGCAGTCCGGCTTCGGCAGTCTGGAATACGTCGCGCGCGAAATTAGCAGGCGGGCGCTGCGCCCTTTGGGGCGTTTGGACTCTGATTGTTCAACGGACGGAATTTTAAGTGTTAATATTTTCAGGATTTGAAATCCGTGGGGAAGCTTTCGGTTGGGATGCACATATAATTGGGGATGAGGGTGAGGAGATAAATGCTGGAGCGGAGACAGCCGGCCTAGCGTACTGCTGGTCGCGGTTCGAAACTTCTTTTGCGAGTCAGCGCAGAAAACCGGATGAAATGTCGCATGATATTGGTGGAATACGTTTACGTAAACGGCAGAAAGCATCAAAGAGGAGAATGACGGCTGGGGGCGAATAGCGAAGAAAGCAAGAAATAGCAAAGACCCTTTACGGCCGAAAGATTTCGGGCACGTTTATGGCCAACGACCACTCCCCCCCCCCCCCCTAATACTTACGCTTGTCTACGTTGAACAAAGTCAGTCGCATGCGTACCTGCGACTGCACTGAATGACCTTCACAACAGCCCCAGAAAAAGCACGGGTTGGCATGCCTGTTGTACCGGTGGTTCACCACCGGGCGACGCACGCAGTGCAGAGCAGATCCACTACGGCGTTCACGTCAAGGTCGGACGCTCTCTGGGAGGGCAGGGTAGGTCCTGCGGTCATCGGGCGCTGACCTTCGGAGGTCCCGTCGGCTGTCGGCAGGAGAGCAGCCGCGTGTTGAGAGATTGACCCGAGATGGGCGGCGATGGTGGGGTAACTCCCTGCCAGGGGAATGCATTTGTCTTTCCTGTAGTTGTTACGCATGTGCTACAGACGCACTGAGAGCAAGAGAACCGATTGCTTTATTTTGTAGCCGGGCAGAAAGGCATATAGCAGATATGTTAGCTGCGACCGTGAATTCACCCCAGGTGCTTGCCAAAGAGACAGCACGGCGTCTATAGCAGGTCCGCTAACCTCAACCGGCTTTTGATTTCAGAACCACCCATGAACGCTATTGGTTTGTTCACGGTCGCGTGAAGTGTAACGCAACACACGGGGGTAATGATGAGGACAGTGCCGTCAGTTGCCTCAGAGGAGTTGGCAGCTCCGGACTCCTGACGGCGCACCAAAGTCCTGCCTTGGCTCGCCGTCGCGCACCCGCACCCGCCCCATTACGCGCCGATTTCGTCTCGCGGCTCCATTCACGCGCCAATTTCGTCTCGCGCCGAAACAATGGCGTCGCCGCGGGCCGCCGCGTGTCGGCATAAACAATCAGAGCCTGGCGCGTGCGCGTGGGCGGGAGAAAACCGACTGCGGGCGGGAAGCTTTCGCGCCAACGGTCGGGGCCTTTGCGCCGGGCCGGAGTCGGGTGATCGGAAATGGGGAGGCGTAGATGAAATAATACAGACGGTTAAACGGGAGATCGTAGCCAAGGGGAAGGCTAGGTGGTCGTCCTCCCCCCGAGCCTAGAGGTTTACGTTAGATGCTGGGCAATTTCGCAGGGAATTTTGTCGAAACTCACGTATTTTGTAGGAATTTGACATTTTGTCTTTCCCTCTGAGGACGATTCTAGCCACGTGCCAGATCGTGGATAAGAGAATGGAAACATTACAAATCAGACGAGAGATCGTGGGCGAGAGATTGTAGTGAAAGGGAGAGGGAGGGAGATCTAGAGGCATCCGATCTTGGAGATTGGGATGAGGTCAGAGGCTGAGTCTAAGGCCGAGGCTGAGGCTGAGGCTGAGGCTGAGGCTGGGTTGAGGCTGAGGCTGAGGTTGGGCTGAGGCTGAGGCTGAGGCTGAGGCTGAGACTGAGGCTGAGGCTGAGACTGAGGCTGAGGCTGAGGCTGGGGCTGAAGCTTAGGCTGAAGTTGAGGTTGAGGCTGAGGCTGAGGCTGAGGCTGAGGCTGAGGCTGAGGCTGGGCTGAGGCTGAGGCTGAGACTGGGCTGGGGCTGAGGCTGAGGCTGGGTTGAGGCTGAGGCTGAGGTTGGGCCGAGGCTGAGGCTGAGGCTGAGGCTGATGCTGAGGCTGATGCTGAGGCTTAGGCTGAAGTTGAGGTTGAGGCTGAGGCTGAGGCTGAGACTGAGGCTGATGCTGAGGCTTAGGCTGAAGTTGAGGTTCAGGCTGAGGCTGAGGCTGAGACTGAGGCTGAGACTGAGGCTGAGGCTGAGGCTGAGGCTGGGGCTGAAGCTTAGGCTGAAGTTGAGGTTGAGGCTGAGGCTGAGGCCGAGGCTGAGGCTGAGGCTGAGGCTGAGGCTGAGGCCGAGGCTGAGGCTGAGGCTGAGGCTGAGGCTGGGCTGAGGCTTAGGCTGAGACTGGGCTGAGGCTGAGGCTGAGGCTGAGGCTGAGGCTGAGGCTGAGGCTGAGGCTGAGGCTGGGGATCGGCCGCAGGCGGTCCTCGAAGCCGGGGAGACCACTGAACGGTCTTTTCTCGATCGTCCCTTGCCATGACGCTAAGCCTGATCAGCTTTCCGAGCATATATCAGAGGTCACGGCCCGCAGTCTGGGCCGCATTCAGCCGTTAGGGGAGGCCGCGACCCCGTGCGCGATCACTTCCCCCGGCACAAAGGCGCCTGGCAGGGCGGCGGCCTTTGCCTCCCAAAGGCTCCGGCAGGTCGGCGCCGGAGCAGCGCGCACCCATTTCACAACAGGCCGGCGATCCGTCGTCAGGCCTGGGCAGACTGATGCCATCAGCCGCCGGCGGAGGCGACGGCGGCAGAGGCGCAGCCAGGAGACGGCAGGAGAGATCTCTGCTGGCTGCTGTTTGGATATTGTACGCGCCGACGGCCGGTTCGTTGGAACCCCACGCGATGGAGATGTCGAGGATTGGAACCGACCGTTTGTGGACCATTCGAAGCCCCGACCAGGCGAGAACGCTCCGGCGAAGACTGCCCCCGCGGGTGCTGTGCCTGGGTGCGCCCCTGCTCTCTGAGTCGCTCGCCTTTCCAGTGCCGTCTCGCGAGCAGGAAGCGCGCGCAGGCGAGTGAGAGGTGCCGCACCGTCCCCCGGTCCGTCGATCGGTCGACGTCGGGCTCGAGGACGAGGCATATTAACGAGCCGCTTTCCCCCGGACTCAAAGCCAGTGAACTGGATTAAACTGGATTAACGAGCGCGAGGAACGCCAGACATGAACTCTTGCCGGCATGTTTTAAGAATGCTATGTCGGGCGCAGGCCACAAGCGAAGGTATGGGACGTTCTGGACTGGGGTATGTGGTATCCTCCAGTCTCTTCTATCATTTTACTCCTCATTATTTCATTGTTTTATTTAGTTTGTCGTTGAGATGATTCATCCGCTGTGCGATGGGTATCAGCACAAACCGTTATCTTTTGACAGAGTTCCTGTCTAAATTAGGTTATGGTGAAGGAAACAACCCCTATACCATCCACTAATCACTAGAACATACCCCATTTGGGTCGAGCTTGGCGCAGAAAACTGAGGCACGGCTGGCAGCCAAGCCGTAATGTGCCCTGAACAAGCTCACGGCCGTTGCCTGATGCCAGGCCTTACGCCGTTAGCGG
>NW_023596448.1:32977300-33013186 GCF_011947565.3 Pollicipes pollicipes
CGGTCGGAGGCATTGAATTACGGCAGCCAATCACGTGATTAGACGGCCGTTTCACCTTGAAGCAACATTTGGCGTCAGCCGGGACACGGGGCGGCGCCGTTCCGTCGCGGCGCAAAAAGCTGCCGTGCAGCCCACTAATCTAAGCTCATTTGCGAGCGACATGTGTGAAAATGCGACCAACAAACGTGTGGCATAGAGAATGAAAATATTTTGACAGCAGCGGCTATTATATTAGGCGCCGGCATCTGGCAATTTGTCCTGCAATTTACAGTGCAACAATGCGTTGCACAAATTCGTCATGCGACTGAAAGTGTAGCCGCATCAATTGTGAATGTCGGGAAACAAAATCCACGTCTGTACGCCCACGGCGACCGCCGGCACGAATCGGCCGACACGCTGATGTAGTTTCCAAAGCTAGGTCACGCATAGTTTTGACGGTAGCGGCTTGCCTTCAGCTTCGGTTTTGAAAACTCGGCCCATTGCAACTTGCAATGCGGTTTGCAGCGCAACGGTGCGTTCGACAAATCGCCATGCCCACTGAAAATGTGGCCGCTTGATTGTTAATGTAACTTGTTTACGGTAAAATTGTTAAACGTTTATAACGTTTAAATTGTTAACGTAAAACTGCGTCAAAAACGGCCGATTTCACCTTGTCTACACGTGTGCACGTGCCACATGTCACGTGGCGGAAAAAACTTACCACATTACGATGGCCCATCCCCTGCTCTATCGCACTATGCAAGCTGCATGTCGCTGCGACTCTTGGTTGCCGAGATACGGCTCCGGAAAGCGACGCGTGTCGGGCCGTCGGCCGGAATCGTTTAACTGGCATCGCCCGTGTTAAAACTATGGGGGTTTTGCGCTCGTGTTTCGCGCAGCACGCGCTCATTTTTGCGAGATGCGGAATTTTGATGCGACTTTGTCACGCGCCGCAAGCGGGCCTTGGTCGTGTGCAAATTTCATGGAAAAATTCCTGACCGTTTAGCCTGCAGATGATCTAACTCAAATGTGCGGACGCACACACACACACACACACACACACACACACACACACACACACACACACACACACACACACACACACACACACACACACACACACACACACACACACACACACACACCACACACACACACACACACACACACCACACACACACACCGTTGCTTTAGTTATATAGAAGAAAGAAGAAGAAGAAGAAAAAATCATTCATGATTTGTGCATGGTAGGTTTGTATGGAAATGACGAGTGTGATTTGATGTCTCTAGCTCCCATGCTTGTTACATTATTATGATTTATTATTGAAACTACCCTTGTTGAACTTGTTGGTTCGCCGATCAAATAATGCAAGCTATTTCAATAGTTTCAAATGCAAAGAATGATTTACTTAGTTCGCAAAGGATTTTTTCTGAATGTCTTTTTGCAATAATAAAATGTTCTGACTTGTTTAATCCATGTCTGGCACCAGCAAAACAGTTCATAATGGTATGTTACAGGCAATGCTTTGCTGGTCTCCTGATTACCCTGAAAGATAGGCAGGACACTGTCTTGAAGTCCCTGGAAGGGCATGCTTCTGGTGTCAAACCTGCTTTTGAACAGGTCCAGACTGCTGGGCAGGAAAGGTAAGGCACATGCAATGTTAAAAGCAACGTACAATTATTGAGCATTCCTGTATGACAAAATGTGCAACAAAGCTGGAAAGGTACCAACAAACTTTGTGTGGACTGGGTATGGCCAACTTAGCAAGGCAAATATTTATAGGACCAGGATGGCTACCATGTTAAAAACCCATTCAAAAACCTATGTGATACTATAAACTATATCTATGTGATTTGCCTTACCCAACCAGTAAAAAGTGTTTTGTCCTATCGCAACCAGTTATAACCGTGTCATGTGCATACCCGTCAACTTTTTCATGTGTCCTAGCAATGCATCTTTCAGAAAGTTGACACGAATAAACTCATTTCAGCAACATCTGGATGTTCGCGGATACGCCCCAACTTTACAAGCTGCTCCGCAACCACCTGCTTGACGACGGCCTGCGCCTTTCCAACGGCGATCGAATTAATAAACAGCTGTTCGCTGACGTGTTGGCCATCGACGGCGACAAAGAGTTAGGATCCTTCCCAAGCTTGGCATGAAAAGCCATATGGAGTACAGACAATTTTCCCGGTTGTAATGTGATAGCTATCTGCGATGATAATGTAATGCGATGATACTGATATCGATGCGTTTGGACCTTATTAGTTAATGCTGTAACCACGAAACGCTTTATGACACGAATCAGCTAATTTTGTTCTGTTTGATTCCAGATGACTGGACAGCAGCGGCAGGGAGTCGCCCAGCCGCCCAACTCCTCAGCGAGTCCGTAGCGACAGCTGTCGACACCTTTACGAACCGGCATGAAGAGGGCGCAGTACCTACGCGTGTTTGACCACGGCTTCGACGCCCTTAACGGGCAGTGTCCCACAGACTTGAAAGAGCTCCGCCGTGGCATGCAACCCTGACAGTGCGGCCCACTACAACGGCGCTGGCTGACATGGAGGCGGCCATGTTGCTGACGTTTGGCAAGAAAACTTCGCTCCTGCCGTTCCAGAAAGGATCCATCGTCACCATCAAGTCCATGCGGGGGTCTTGTGGGTGACCTTGTGTAGGTCCTTGGCCCGGATACCTACGTCATGCCGGGCCGAGCAAACCAAGACATTCTTGAATCGTACTCCGGGTTGGTGCGTGGGAAAGGAGGTTCGAGCCTGCACCCAAGTCCCAGCGAAGCTAAGTGTCGGGTGCGCAGCCTGACGCTGATGTACGCACTGAGGCTGGCTTGAACCCACTGACGCAGCGCCTGCCAGCGGCCGCACCTCTACCACGAGCAGAAGACGGTGGTCCCATGGGCCGCGCCATCCTCGCTGATTTAGTCTGCTCGTATGCTGCAATGGCAGTTCTGACAGCCAGTCTGGTAGTGACTTTAGCGTCATAAAGGCGTTTAATGACGTAATCAAACGGTGACGTATCGAGAATGATGATTACTAGATAATGAAATTTTGCTGTCTACAGTAGTCTTTTGCACTTGGAGGCTGGCCAATAACTGCAATTTAGTATAGTTCATCATATATAAAGCTTGCCTTACCAACTCCAAATGTGGAACATTTCCTTTAAGAATGACGTGATTTCAAACAGTCTTGGTGTAATACCATAAGTAATAAAAGCTTTGAATGTATTCTGCCAGCAACGTATTATGGATCGGCTGGCCTCGATTATTCCACGTCCCACATGCAATTTCAGGCGTGGGCGGTAGCTATGAAACGCGCCAATTTTCCTTGTCCGTATTTGATACAACCTCCTTCGGAGTAAATCAGTTTGGGCATTTGTGGGCATGCAACATAATTGGGTTGCCCCAACTGGTGGAGTATCAAGTCCAGTTCACTGACACACGCGACCGTGGTTTTCTACAAACCGTGCGCGGAACGCGATTACAGCGACTACCATAGTGAGTGCAGGGCCTGTCAAACAGAAAGGCACACACTGTAAAGACATGCATACACGGGCACCGGCTCCGCTGTGAATGCAATTGGTATGTTCTAGGACAGTCTTTCACACGTATAAACAGACCAAGAGATTGCCAGTGAGCTCATTTCATCATATTATGATTGCTGCCTCAGTGTCTTCAAGTGTGAGATTTTCTTAAGGACAGCACGCCCGTAATATGAATAAGCTAGTTACCGTCAATTTCAATGACAGCTGGACTACAAAAATGTTCCAGGATGTGGATGACCGCAGTGTACCAAATATTGGCGATATCTCTTTAACATGAGCGCGGACCACACGTTAACCGGTTTTTAGCTCGCTAATATCCAGTGTTTAAAACAGCTGGTAATAGCTTTCAGCCGGCCGGGCGGTTGTACTTTTCATACCGTATTGCGCTTACTGCCCTTTTAAAACATTAAATCCGAGCCGTTTTTGAGTAGATAGATCTCTGGGATGAGAGCTCACACTAAAAAGTGCTTCTTGCGTGAGCCCTGTCTGATACCATCCGATCACCGAACTCCAGGTCAACGGCAGCATTTTTGACGAAAGTTTAACATGCACCCGGGGGTGGGTCGAATCTGACCCGCTCGGATGGGGTCAGGATCAGTTGACCCTTAAGATCGCAAAATCTAAAAAAGCTGGATACACGAAATGCACAGGATATGTACTTTGTAAGTGTGAGGTGAATTCATTTGTGACGAAATGTCAGGTCCCTGGATCATGACGCTTGGAATCGGTGTCTGAAGTGGCCTTAAATCTTCTCGCCAGGATGACCAAAAACATCCAATGTTTTGAATTCTGAAGTTAAAGTCAGTGTCTAGACCTAATGCAAGAGGGTATTTTTCTTCCAGCGAAAGGTTATTCGGCGTCGTTGTAGGTCATTGCCCTGTCCTGACCTTGAAGTTAAAGTAAGATGCTAGGTGACGGCCCTGTGGTCAAGGAGTCGGACATAAGCATGATAACTTTTCTACAGAGCAAGTTTTTTTTAAGCAATAAAGCAGTTTGGCTTTTTCTTTGATCTTACCTTTATATCAGAACCGACGCCAAAGTATTAAGCCTTTATTTAATTAGAATCCATCTCAAGTTGAATGACTTCGTCTAACATTCCGTTGTCGCATCAGATTAAACGATTCCCTAGGAATTACCTTCGTTGACAGCCATGGCCTGAACTTGACCTGCCACAGGTTGGCGACCTTGCAAGGCATATCTGGTTTTATTAAACCAAGAGATCGGTCTGTCAGTTAGCTTCTGTTGGATATAAATTTGCGCTGCTACGCCGTTCAGTGAAGAACCAATTCGTGAATAACATTTGGGAGCGAGGCAAATTCGTTTCCCATCCGAGTTTGTCTTGAAGGGAATGCTTTACATTTGCATGAGGCTCTTTAACTGAAATAGTCATTTTCAAGATCAAGATGCCAGTATGCTACAGTTATGCTCATTCTCTTGTTTCCCCAGAAACAAGAGACTAAATTTTCTTGTTTCTGAGCTAGGTACGCGTGAACTTGTGCAGACTATTTCACAACCCCTAAGTCGAAGTTAACCAGGCATGTATGACGTCATAGAAACGTCACACGAATTCCCCCCGTCCCCCTCAACGGCCCAAGTGTGTTCCCGAGGGCAACAGAGACGAAACCTAGATACTCGAGGGTGCCGCGGCAGGCCAACAAAGAGGCTCCCGTCAGCAGCATAAGATCCACAAAGCAAACAAGAAGAACCCAAGACCAACGTGGTAGGCCCCTGAACGATCGGGAATGCTTCGGCAGTTTTACATAGAGGATCTCGGGCAGGGCGTAAGACCCTCTGAGCAAAGGGAAATGACCCAGGACAAGTGTACATGAATTAATGCCCCTAAGCGATCAAGAAGTGCCCGGGCAGGTTAACAGAAAAGGCCCCTTCAGGAGCGAGGGTTACTCCGCAATTGAGATCAAAGGAAAAGAGTCCTAGATCAATATAGCGGGCCCCTGTGCATCGGGGCCTCGGTGCCTTATCTCATTTGATCCCCAGAAACAGCACAGGGCCCTCCGAGAAGTGGAAATGGACCCGAAGCCAATACGAAGGGTCCCGAGCAGCCGTGTGTACCCCGGCACATGGGGACCCGAAAAGGCGTATAGAGCCATCCGGGCGAATGGAAGAAGATCGAGAGTATCCAGGCATGTAAGTAAATGGTGCCGCGATAGCAGCATAGGATTCTCGGAAAGAATTAAAAGTCCTCCCAATTGTCGCTTAATCTCAAAATCTCCCCCAATCACCACCCTCGAAGAATGAACTTTGTCAGCTCATTGCCCATTCACTTCCGCTTGCAACTGTTCTCGGTCGTCTGAAGGTGCAAAGACGTCCGATTTTGTTGTGTTTTTTTTTGTCATAAAACTGCGTCTGTTTTACCGGTCATCGGCCTATTCGGGGCGAAAGGGGGAAGGGCATGGCTCCGTGCCCGCCGCCCCCCCCCCCCCCCCCGCTCTCTCACGTGTATCTCCCATCGGCACAAACAGCTTAGCAAATGGGGCCTTAAAAGAGCGCAGGGGCCTCCATTCAAATAAACGGTAACCAAGACACAATGTGGAGTGCTCCGAACCACATAGCGCGCCCAAGCAGTCTAAAAGATGAGACCCAAAAATAGCGTAGGGATCTAAGCAAATGACAGGGAGCTGTAACGATCATAGACTAATGCAGAGGGCCCATCAGTATATCGCGAGTGTGTCGATAGGTTAACCGAGACTGCAGGTTAACGTGAAGGTCCTCTGAGAAACCAACAACACCCTCACAGACTTACATATCGGGCCCCCGACTATAGCGCATAGAGCCTTTCGGGCAAATAGGAAGAGTCTCGAACGCCTTTCTTGAAGTGGAAGAAGAGAAGTGGAAGGGCTCTGATCGACAAAAGCGCCTCGGTATGCTAACAGAAAAGGCCTCGACAACTATACAGGGCCCTCCGAGCAAATGCAATGAAAACAAAGGCATTGTGGAAGGCTCCTTAACGATCGGATTAATCCTGCAAGTGGACATGTTGTGCTCGAAGAACAACTGCGTCTGTTCGGCTGGCAAAACGTTCCATGTCATAAGGATGATTTGAAATTAAGGACACTCTTTTGCGTTTAAAAGCCTGGCAATAGTTTTCCAGGACATGTAATGCTTGCCCCACATAGGTATCTGATGCCACTAAGCCGGAAACGGCTCTGCTCAGCACGTGCTCAAACAAAGAAGTCATAGTGCATTGCATTAAACTAAGCCCACATGTGTAAGCGACCGGGGTAGGACCTAGTGATAACATGTACGACGCAAGCAAATGAAGCCTTGATTTCGGCTGATGAACGCTTGCGCCTCACAAAAAAATTGTCGGGTTGGGCTGCCCGTAACTTGCCGGTTCGTCTTGGTCCGTCCATTTTTCTTACGAGTTTATACCATTTCAGAGCTGATGCCATAGGCGGATCCTGGGGGAAGGGGGCACGGGGCCATGGCCCCTCCCCCCAAAAAAGCTGTGAGAGTGTGCTTTGGCCTCCCAAAACATTTCCAGAACTTCATAAAAGTTTTGTCTGCTTACCGTCTGTCTTAACTTTAACTGTTTTAAACTGTTTTGTTTTAACTTCTGTTATGATTCAAAAACATTTCGGTGCTTTTTTCGGTTTGAATGGTGTCCCTAGTAGGTACTCGCGAGAGGCGCCATGCACTGGACCTCGGACCCCGCACCAGCCAGCTGGCGACGAACGGTTGCCCCCCCCCCCAAAAAAAAGAAACTACAGGCTAGATCCGCCCCCGGCTGATGCCCCCTTTCGATTGCGCGCGTTGGCGAGTAATTTAACATGGATGTTGCCAATTAAGTGTCACTCGAATGTATGATTGCCACAATCTTCAAGATAACTTTTTCAAATGTGAAAGAAGCTTTAGCGTGCGGCAAAGCTCTGCACAGTCCATCCTGCTCTCTGACCTGATCTGACCAGACGTGACCTGTAGCATGGTCGCTGCTATCGGCCGCAGGTGATTCCAGTTCTGAGCATATAGCGAGCGCCCTAAGTGACTTAACCCACCCTGCCACGGGCGAGTGCATTGGAAGCCGGCGTTCTCGCCGACTGAGCCATCGGAACGTACATTCGGGGTTCGGGGGGGGGGGGGGGGGGCAAGTGGGTTACGTCAAGGTTACTGCGAATCAATTTGTCTCGACGTTATAAGCTCGGTGGAATGCTTGAATTGCCAAATCAGCACGTCTTTGCATGTCATGACGGAATCTCTAGATCATGTGAGGCGGTGTTTGGGAGACAAAAGTGAATTGCAAAAGGAGCATGATACTTATGCATTCTGACCTTATTCCCTCCCACCTATGCGCTTGGTACATCAAACAAGGAACCGTTCAATTCATTTAACTTGTGTACTAGCTTCACTGGACATATTTCGGTAACAGTTCGGACGGTTCATCTCATCTGTGAAATGCACAAGGCTACTGTAGTTTGTGCACTTGTTGGCGCAAGCCTTGTGCATTCAGAAACTCACACAGGTCATGCAGCAAAAGGCGTTCGAGATACGAAACCGAAAGGCATCCAATGGGCTGCTCTTTCGGTAGCATCTCACGATTTGCGTGAGAAACTGCGACGCTGTCCTTATCAAGTTTCTCGTTTCGTTTTAGTTTAGCTAATTTCTCCTGCTCTTACCTATCTTCTGTCACATCTTACGAAATGACTTTTTATTCTATGTTATCATGCCTTTTATTTCTTCATCAGGCGACATACTCGTCAGCACTCAGATTTTAACCGCTTTTGAGTTGCCTCTGATCAAATGGAGCTTACCATAGCTACTAGCGTCGGACTATAGACATCCAAACGTTATTGGGATCCGAATCCCGACTCCCGTGATGCCCACACAGCTATGGTGTCATTTGTGCGGAAATATTTGAAGTGTCTTTAAGGGTTTTTATATAAGTTTGGCATGGCATATGGCTATAAGAAATCAGGCGTGTGGGTTTGCAAAGCAGGTTGGGAGCTGAGCGGCAAAAGTGGCTAAACCTATCCACAAAGTCCACAAAATACAGAATCTTCTCTTATCTGTCCCACTTCTCCCAGCGTGTATGTGAGGAGAAGGCTGGATCCATTTTCAGTTAAATAGTTGCTGCACCCGCCACGCACGGGCGTTCTCGGGGTGCTACCGTGGCCGACGGATTTCGGGCAAGCGCGCGCGCGTGCTCACGCCTGATTACGGTCGTCACACAGACGTGGAAGGCGACTCACGCACGACTCGCAATGTGACGTATCCCAGGTAATATTGAACGTCAGCTCCTGACGTGGGAGCCGCCAACGGGCGTTGCGATGGACCGGTATGCTGTGCATGCGCAAAGGCCAAGGCAGTCGAAGGTCGCGGCTTGTTTTGGAGCCTGTCGTTATGTACACGTTCGGCGCATTCTGCCCATTCAGTCTGAGCTCCAGGAAGTTTCCGTTCTATGGGACCGCGACCACGCGGACGTGTAAGGCAGCCTCGGGTCGGATGGGCCGGAGGAGACTGGCCCATCCGCCCATCCGGTCTCAGATGACGCCTTCAGCTGAGTCTCCCGAGCCAGCAAGTAGCAAGGCGGCCAGGCTGTTACGTCTCGCTCCCAGGCCAAGTGGGTCGAGGAACCTTGCTCTCCATGGCCGGCATGCTCGCCGCATCTTTCCCCTCTTGGAGAAGTGGTCGAGCAGAAGCTGCAGTAGCCAGTTTAAAGAAGTACTGGTGGTCCGCCTAAGAGCGCGTCACAAGCCTCCGAAGTACCATCATCTTCCAAAACATGACAAAGTAGAGGAACACAAAGTAGGTCGACACGTGGCAATGGAGCAGAGCGCAAAAATATCATTTAAAAAGGTAGCTATTAGCACGAATTTGAGCAAATCAAAGATCAAGCGGAGCTCAAGACGCTGGAGTCGCAGCACATCCAGTGATCTTCGGCCGAAGCGGAACATACAGTTGCCATCCTGGAACCTTGTTTATGAACCTTGTTTATGTTTATTATGTTATAGGTTAGACGCACTTAGTAACATGTGTGTCATAGTCGTGATGCACACTGATACTTGCTGGTAAATTTCTGTACGTCCTGATACCCGGTATGGATCATCGAAACCTTTCGGCTTAGCCATCTGTGCTTCGGACAGCTCTTTACAGTAACGTATCGGGCGCTAAGACGTGGTCAACTGAATAACTGGAATGTTCGTGAGGTTCGCGGAATGTTCGTAGTGTCTGATGTTCGTGGAGGAATTTGCTAATCTCATACGCGATGTAGGTTACCGTAACCTTCCGGTGCCTTTTGCCTTTTTGCGTTTTTATTTTGCGTTGTCGTTTTGCCTTTTCCGCTTTTTGGTGCAGTCCTTAGCTTGAAATCATGTATTAGATGCTTGGCTTGTGAGAGCTCGGACAATCTTGTTTTTTCGACATATTTTGTGGCAATATCTGTAAAGATTCGAAATATTATTTGTATTAACGTGTCTTAATTTGTTTAATTCGGGTGCTAGGACGCGAGGGCTTGAATCAGTCTCACCGGAGTACGTCAGAACCGTTACCGCTCCACGGCCCCCTCTTCCTACTAGCCCTCAGGGCCCACGTGTGAAAGGCCTGCTCTTTACAGAGCTGTGCAACTGAGTTCTATATCGCCAATTTCGATGAATTCTGTACTTAAAGAAATGCTGTTTAATCACCTGCGCCGATCCACTGCCGTTTTTGTCAAGTCTGACTTTCACGGCTTACCAGGTCCAAGTTCTCATGCTCCGCGTGCCGTGAATTCTCCGACTTTTAAGCCACGCTGCGCAATCTCAGGGACGAAGCCGGCAATGCTCCGGATCCATAATTGAAAAGTGGTGTGTTCGAGGCGAAGTCGTTCCAGAATTTGCTTTCACCAGTTCTATATGTAAGATGGTGAATTGATTGCCGCAGCCCATACATGCTGCCAGTGTAATGCAGGATACTGATCACTGATGGCTTCTTTGACATATTCTGGACAAAACATTTCTTTTACTATAAAAAGATTCACGATTGTAGCGATTATACCACGCTACATTCAGCGCGACTGCTCAATAAGTTCAAGCAAAAGTCATGGCCCTAAATTGCACATCCAGAAGATTTTAGTGTTATGCTGCAGTTCATGTACTGAACTTTATTCTACCATGCATGTATTACCCTGGTTCTGAATGGCCTAATGAAATGAAAGTTTCGTGATGTTCGTGCAACGTTCGCGATGCCCCATGTTCGTGGGAAGTGACTCTCTGGCGTAATGCTCGCTATGGGTCATCGTAACCTTCCGGCTTACCTGCCGAATCTCGTGCAGCCCTTAGCGTGGGACCATGAATCAGGTGTTAGCATACGGGGACTCAATGCTGTTGTTCTGTTGGCAGTGTGTGCTTAAATACGGAGCAGTGGTGTTGCATTTCACGTGCCTTGCGTCCCTCCATGCTTTTGTTTGCTTTTCCTCGCCCACTCGCGACCATGAGCACAGTTTCGACGCGTCAAGGTTTGTAAACATAACCAATGCTTGATTGATAGCGGTGTTTAAGCCTGGTATATGGAAGGTCAATTTTATTCAGCATAAGAACACCCGATTCATCGTCATTGACATGAATCGGAGGTTGAGCAGGCGTCATTAGCAACCTGCTCAGCCTCCAATTGCACAGTTTTACATGACTCTGATGCGCATAGCTGTTTGGTACGTTTATAGCATGAACCATTACTATATGGTCTGTGCCCATTGCGCCTGGACATGTGCTCTCGCACCATTACAACCGGACTTGTTCCTTGAAATGGGACGCACACATCTATGATTTTGCTAACGTCTTCTCCGAAATATTGTAGTATGGCGGGCAATAGGTGGTCTCATTCCCGGCTTCGCTGCGGTAAACCCACAGTTAGAAAAGCAGTATGATAATTGGGGAATGAAGGCACGCTAGCGAAGAGCAGAGAGCCTGCCCAGGGCTTGCCCAGGTCATGGCAGCAGCTGTGGCGCGATTACCCTGCCCTGAGATTAACGCTGCGTCGCCCAGCGCTGGAGGCAGAGTGAGGTCACGGACATATCTCACCCTGACATAGACCCTTCGGTCTGGCGGCCTATCTTTGTATACATAAAGATGGTACGGGCACGGTCTTGCTCTAGGTCGCCTGAACAGTCTGGCTGGCCGCCCAAACTGCCAAACAATCGTGATTGCCCCGCTGTAAGCACTCGCGCTATAGCGGGCATCCTAGCTGCAAGCGCGTGGTCAGGACTGTCTGCCAAGGGTGCCGAAAATGAAAAGACCGGAGGCTTCGTCGCTGCCTGCATCTGGACGCGCAGATGCGCACTCGGCCTGTGCCTGTCTGCGGGCCGGCTGTGCTCGGGACGTACCTGTTCACGTGGCTGCCGTGATCGAGACGTACGTGCCCGCGCGGCTGCTCGATCCGTACCCGCGTATAATCCGGCGTGCTCGGTCCGTACCCGCGTATAATCCGGCGTGCTCGGTCCGTACCTGCGTATAATCCGGCGTGCTCGGTCCGTACCTGCGTATAATCCGGCGTGCTCGGTCTGTGCCCGTGTATAATCCGGCTTGCTCGGTCTGTACCTGCCTGCGGACAGGCTGTCCCGGTCCGAAAGTTATCGAACATATAAAACGGAGACATCACAGTCACAGTGCCAGAGTCTTAGGATAAGTGCATCAATCTGTCGGTTGTCACATTCACCCGTGACCAAAAGGAAATTTAAGCCTCGGTCTGAACTGTTGCAACCGAAATGAATATGACGCTCTCGATAAGAAATTAGACCTTAGGTTTGATACCAAGATGTAACTAAGCTTCAAAACGAGCAGAAAGTCGGGATCAACACAAAGCCCAGGGATCGCCTGTTTGACGGAGTGCAAAGACACGAGGGAACTGTAGAATCAAACATCTTCAAAAGCCTTCCGTAGAACAGCTGAAGAACTCCGAAAAGATGACTGATTTGTAGCTGCGGAAGTTGACAAATCAGCCGTCTATATATATATATATATATATATATATATATATATATATATATATATATCATATATAATATGTATATATATATATATATATGTATATGTATATATGCCACCATTATGTATATATATATATATGTATATAGACCAAAAGATAACTTAATAAAAAACTACGGCAAATTTTTGTACAACATCTATTCCGCCGATTTCATCGACTTTGAATTCTCCCCTCCACACCCCGCCCATTAGTGCCACTAATTTTGCTTAGTCCACACTCATGGTCACGATAGGTCGCTGGCCCTAGTTTATCTCTGACCGCGGACTTAGACTGCTATTAGTAGATGCTTAGGAAACAAGAATGGCGAGGCAAGCCATTCCGTGCGGTAATTACGTCCCGAAAGGCTGTAAAAGGCCACTAACGTGAGCTGAACCCTGGGTATTGGGTTTTTCAGAACGTGCGCTCTGGAAGAGTAATTGGTTGGTTTCGTACGGTTTCTTACCTGAATGCACCGACTAACGACTTGAGGGTGCAAACAGGGGTGAGAAAGGGCCTTTTCTGTCACTGACAAAATTTGGACCCGTTTCAATCGTCACTTGGAGCCAAATCTTCCAGAAACCGTTACAATATAACTGTAAATGTAATAAACCACAATACGAAGACAAATTTAATGCAATGCGGCGTAACAATCAAACATTTTTGTTTCGAGAGTTCATTACACTTAAGCATCCTATGCTGACCATCAAACACTGAACGATGTTTGAGACTAAACTAATAAAGTTATCAGATAAAGGCATACCTAGCATAGGCAGATTGGAGGCCTATTTTCAGTCGTCATTTTAACCGTTCTGCTTCATTAGTACTAATTTTTAGGGTTCAGCCTCAAAACTTGTTTCGAAAAACTACACCCTTGCTCTCAACTGTGAAAAAAGAGTACGTCAAATCTGTGGAGAAACCAGTTTTAAGTCAATTTCGGAGGCAGGCTCAGACATTTTTTCTTGACCCTCCCCCCCCTCCCCCACTCCATCCCACAAGCCTACATACTTTGCAAAACCGCATCCCTGTATCCCTGCATTTACCGATATTGTGGTTCTAAAAGCACTTGAAAACAATACCACCTTGGTATTGTGGCGTCATCGCACAATCACCTGGAAGAGTAGGCGAGCTTCACCATCTTCGCATAATCATTAGCGGTGCGGAAATCACACTTCCCAACATGATCCCCGATCATTTAGAGCAAAACCCATAGAACATTGGTATCAACAGACGCAAACGACATTTTTTAACACCCCTGGCACCTTCACTTACCTTTATATGCAATACGATGACAATAAGAAGCGTTTTATCTCACACCTGTTCACCAATCAGTACACTAAGTCGGGGGTGCAACGGGCTTTGTAAGAGACCTACGCCAGTGATGTTCAGCCTCTTACCTCAAAACCGTTGTTCCTCTCAGCAGCAAAAAGCCCCGAATGAATATTCGGCATGTGTCGCTCCAGCGTCCTCCGTTTACCTCTGAAGCTTCAGCTTAGGCATCCGCAAACAGCAATCCTAGATCGGCGGGGCTTTTTAACGCTATTACATTACAAAGCTGGCGATCAGAAACGTTCTTCTAGCCAGTCCGTTTGTCACGACATGAACACATCCAACAGTAGCCCAGAGCCCTGTACTGAACCCAAATTATTATGTCATGGTGATCGCTCAAGCCCATCTGTCTCAAATGACACGACGCTTCGTAACTCGCACTCGCGCTACGCACTCAAAACGTTGCGTAGCGAACTCATCACGTTCGTCGCAATATGCTGTGGACAGCCGCGATCCTAACGACTAGTGGTAACCCTAGTTGTTTGGCATTTTATACTGTTTAGTATGTGAAGTGAATCTTGGCTGAAAAATCTGTGAAAAACACTGATCTGAGGCGCATTGGAGAAGCACGGTTTAACCGCTGATCTGTGACGTCGGCACTGATAAATAACAAATATAGTATATTTTTGGCACCTACCAAAAAAACAATCTGATTAAAGCTATTATGTTTGGCAGCATCTTATGGCCCAACGTGCTCATACAGCGACACGTCAACGTTTCGACATGTCTATTGCACATGCTCACGCTGTCAGCGTTAACGAACAGAGACCAATGCCAAGCTTTAAATTTCGGCAAGCTGGGATAGTAACTTGTAATATGGTCTGGTCTTTTGAGGTTTGTTTGCATTTTTGCACTTTTGTCACCACTTGGTCCTCAAACATGTCAGTTTTTGTCACCGATCATATCCGGTAAATCAGAAGCCGTTTCACACCTGGGTGCAAGCTACACCGCAAGTTGCAGTGAGAACTGTGCGCATGAGGTGTGAATCTTATGACCTGTTCCTTGTACAGACAATCAGAAAAATGGCAAGCCAGTGCGACGCCTTTCGGGGCGGAGGTGACTGCTGTATCCCCGCCCAAGTACCTCTCTCAGAGGAGATTGCGATCACATGTGAATATCATCACTTCTAGCCATGTAGATAACAACAAAAGATTATCAGCGTCGCCCATGGAAAGTCTGCGAATGGGAGCTGAAAATACATTGTACTATCTCCCTTTCAAATCAGTTTGGCAACGATTACTGCCTGGGCCCAACTCTCCACAAAAAAATGGATTCAATATGCGCCATGGCTCAAAACGCATGCATCACTGCACCAGTTTATTGCACAATTATATGTGCCACCATGATTGTTTCACTTAAGTGCAGCAAGTGGTGCGCGTAGGGTGCGATTTCTGATAATATTTTCGAGGAGGGCACGCATTTTTCTAACACGGCCATCAATACGGAAAAGACTATGCATTTCAAGCCAGAACTTATGATTTCTGTGACGGAATGTCTTCACGTGATCGGGATGGCGCATAGTGCAAGAACAGCAGCGGATACCGCCAACAAAATACGGTTGCATGACCTTAGCTTTTTGCCAGTCGGTCAAAAGTCAGGCAGAGGCTGCTGGCTTTCGCACTGATTTTCACACGGTACGAAGATCAGTAGATAGTTCATTTTTGACGCTTGTAAATTGCCCCCAATTCTCCTGAAAACCTTAAATATAGGACGGACCGACTAGCTGACGGCAGGCCCTCGTGTGCCAGCAAGATACCTATCCTTGGATCATCCCTCGGCCCCAAACTTGAGACAGACTCCGCACAAAACATAGAGTGATCGGCTAACTGAAGGTTTCATCACTGGAGGTGCGGAGGTATGAGGATATCTTATCTTGGGCTGTGAGGGGCCAGGACAAATGCAGTCTGGACAGCAGGACCTTGTCTCAGAGTGTGGACACACATGGGGGGGGGGAGGGGTATCAGTGGTGATGGAGAGGAAGGGCCCCCTCGGTAAGACAGCATGGCGCACACCACAACCCAATCAGCAGCCGTTGCATCGACTTCACGACCACGCTCAGACCCGTAGGTTGTATTGGAGCGTTACACACGCATGGAGACCCGCTGCGTGCTCCTTCGGGCCTTTCTTCAAGATTTCAGCCGGCAAAGCTGAAGATGCAGGACTGATCGAGGACGCATCCCTACGGTAAGGGTGCGTGGAACCCAGCCGCTTCCTGGACAGCATACGGTCACCGTCGTATATTACCGCCCGAGCTGAACTCCCTCAGGCGATGCGTGTCCTACTAGGCGAACGGATAAGTAAATGGAATCTGGTAACGATCGGGTTCACACAAAGTGAGTCTGGTGACGATCAGATTGACCAACAGTGGAGAGTGGTACCGATCAGATTGACACAAAGTGAATTCTGACCATAATGAGGTTGACACAAAGTGGGTCCGGTAAAGATCAGATTGCCATAAAGTGGGGTCTGGTAACGGTCAGATTGATACGAAGTGGGGTCTGGTAACAATCAGATTGACAAACAGTGGAGTGTGGTAACGATCAGATTAACAAACAGTGGAGTGCGGTAACAATCAGATTGACACAAAGCGTATTCTGACCATAATGAGACTGACACAAAGTTTCACCGGCTGGTGTTCCAATGCCGATCAGTGGCACGATATCCTGCGGGTCACGGGTCATCGCCGACAGGCCTGTGGCCTGCCGGCAGGAGACAGCATGTGCGAAGCATTGGGACAATACTTCTGTTACGGCATGGAGTGGTGCGCAAGGCACCAAACATTAAACACGAATATTAAACGCCAGCCCGGAATGCTAACACGTCACTGTCACAAATTAAGAAACTAAAGAATGTGCCAAATGTCACGAGACAATTTGTGGCGACTGGCTGGTCTTGAACACAAAACCGTTACATACGCCATGCATAATTGTTAATTTGTCATGCTTCCGTGCCGTGCAACGAGAGCTGAGAAATGCGTTTTGGTCTTCGTTCTTTTTATAAGAACACCAAAAACATTAACAATGTGACCCCGCGCGTGTGGTCATTTATACCTTACCTACCGAAATCGTCTACGGCTCACCCAATATGCTTCAGCTATAGAGAGCTGGGTTCGCCTGCGCCATTTGAGAAACTGGTGCTTTTTGGGTCTAGTGACGGGGCCCGTGCAACACTGCATTCCATTTCTTTCAATGGAGTTCATGTGTCGGAGCGGGCCAAAGCTACTCACGGATGAAGAAAACGATAGAGGGGAGTGAATACTGACCCCAATAAACTTTGCCATCTGTGCGTGCAATCTCATCCTTGTATTCCGAGGGCTGATCCGAGTTGCGGTTCACCGAGAGGAGAACGGGTCCTGTCGGAAGCATCCAAGGCATGACTACTTCAGAAGAAGTTAGGCCACTCGACTGGGATAGCCGGAACGAACCAGTGATCTCTCGTGCCGTATCAGCCAGGACTTGCTCGCTTCTGGTGGCCTCGATGTAGATGTAATGGTGTTGTGATCCCGGTATGAAGACTCTCATCTTAAAGTTCGGATCTGTGCCTGACTGGCGGATGTCTTCGGCCAGATAGAGAATGGAGTGGGGGCCATTTGGGTTGACCAGCCTCGAGTTGTGGCTCATGAAGTAGCTGTTACTGCCTTCAGCGCGGTCAAATGGACGGTCTCTCCAGCTCCACATCAGTCGTGTGTATCCCTCATTTTCGACCCAAAGGCAGGCTAGGGCCAGTGGCTCGTTGTTGAGCCAGCCGTAGATCTTGGGCATGTACGAGCCATACTTTGCGCCAGCTCCCCAGGTCTCCATGATGACACGGCAGGTGACCGCCTGCAGGTCTGTGCAAACGCGACCACGGCAAGAGTCGTTCGGTGGACAGTCGGAGTCATTGCGGCAAAACTGCTCGTGCTGCGAGCGACCTGGCATGATGAAGTACTTCCAGTCGCGACGATTGTCTGGTGTCAGGGTGGCGTAGCTGGCCACGCTACCGTAAAGCTGGCACTCTCCTGAAGAGGTCCTGAAGCTGAGGCTGGCGCACGTGGGATTCTGGTGGCATAAAGCACAGCAGGTGCAGCTGTCATCGTCGGTGGGGACGAGCGTGAACGTTTGGAGGGTTTCGCCAGCATCGAGCGTGCCATAACTCCAGGTTGTGTCCATGCAGCCCTCAGACGTCCAGAGCATGCCGGCCGTCATCCACAGGAGAATCAGGCTCCGGGCGTTAACGACAGAAGACATAGCTACGCGCCAATGAGATCACGAACCTTGTGCTGTCGGCGCACGACCGAACAGAATCCAAAGTCTGCGTTCCGACCGGTATCTGGTGCGGACAAACCGAATGCTCGCTTTGTTGTGCCCACCACTTGTCAATCCCTTCGCGGCGTGTCTTCAGTTTTCAATGCTAATGGGACTCGGCCGTGTAGAAGACCGGCCGTCTTGCTTAAGAAGGCGATGCTGGTACCGTCGCAGCGCTCCAGCTCACCAGCACAGAAGTCGCTGCGTGAATGCCTCGCCTACAAGCTGTGGGAGGTAATGTGCGAGGTATTGATCCTGCCTTGGGCACTGCCTTGGCGGGCGAAGGTTCCTGTCGGCAGTAAAATGTTCTTAAAGAGTGTTTTCATCAGCGTTCCCTGGTGTTCAGCCGAACTGGCCATTTAAGCATTACCTGTTGGCAACGCATGTGAAATAATTGTAACCGCTCTCCAGGCGGGCGCCATTCACATGCCATTACGTGCCAGCGAATCATTAAGAGTCCGGAGGTTGTATTTTGTGCCTTCCTTACTGCGTGCCCCGGAGTTCGTGGGACGCGTTGCCATAGTCGAATGGGTGAGTGAGCCAGGAACAGAGAGAAAGAGAGAGAGAGAGAGAGAGAGAAGAGAGAGAGAGAGAGAGAGAGAGAGAGAGAGAGAGAGGAGAGAGAGAGAGAGAGAGAGAGAGAGAGAGAGAGAGAGGAGAGAGAGAGAGAGAGAGAGAGAGAGAGAGAGAGAGAGGAGAGAGAGAGAGAGAGAGAGAGAGAGAGAGAGAGAGAGAGAGAGAGGAGAGATAGAGAGAGAGAGGAGAGAGAGAGAGAGAGAGCGATCTTCTCGCTCTCTCTCTCTCTCTCGGCTCTCTCTCTCTTCTCTTCGCTCTCTCTGCTCTCTCTCGCTCTCTCCTCAGAGCTCTCTCTCTCTCTCTCTCTCTCTCTCGCGCGCGCTCTCGCTCTCTCTCCTCGCTCTCTCTACTCTCTTCTCTCTCTCCTCTCTCTCTCCTCTCCCTCGCTCTCTCGCTCGATATCGAGAGGAGAGAGAGCTGCGAGAGAGAGAGAGAGAGAGAGACTTAGTTATTGGTGCGTCGTTTTTCTCAACATAACTAATGGTTGATTTATATCGCTGGTGTCACCATTACCACCTGATTTACTGAAGGCCAATTATTTTCAGCATAAAGCATTCACTTATTAACACTTGGTACTGATCATTCTGGAAACAAATGCTAACCCAAGACCCTGTATAACAGGTTGAGTGGCAGCCTTTATATCCCAGTAAACCATATTTCGAATTGATCAAGCCCAGCCAGAAGATCTTATATAAAGTTCAATGAATGATTGTAGCAACTATAAAACCTCAACATCCTTTTATTAATACGTAGCACTGATTTGTTATAAAGTAAAATCAGAAAGATATGAAAATGCATTCCCAACAGTCCAAAACTTGAATGAATAGCTGTTTTGATGAAACATGACAGTGCGGAGCTTCTTAAAACTGAAAAATATTTTCAGCGTTTAGCTTTTAGCCACACACAAATTCTCCACGGTTTTCGGCCAGAAATGTTTTCCTCGGATTAAAAAAATATGTTTGAAAGTATGCATTAGTTGATGAAATTGTGGTTAGGTGGCTATGAGCAACATCTTGCTTTTAGGAGAGATATGATACTAGATCTCTTTCAACTGAGACTTTTCAAAATTTAGTAAAAACGTCGGTGACATTGCTGATGCAGACGCGACAAAGCAACTCTTATATCGTTACAGAGTCCCTGTTCATAGGCATGCAGTACTTACAGAGCTTACCTACGGTACTTACGGAGCTTGCTGAAAGTGCTTACATACCTTAACATGATCAAGGATGAATGATTCTTGAAGAAATAATCCTGAAAGCCCAGAAAGGGCAAAGAGGGCTCATGGGGGTTAGTCTCCCCCCCCCCCCCCACACTGGCAGGCTCGAGCACAGCTTTCTACCACGATACAGCTGATTATGGGTCCCGAAACTGGGAATGAGGAAAACTATTTTGGTTTTAAATATCGCAGGCATTGCCATGGGCAGCGGCATGTAAAGACCCTCAGCTGTCATTGAGTGACAAGATTAGCAAATATCCGGGAGAACATGTCCGAAAAAATTGTATAAGAAGCCGGGGCGAACAATTACCGAAACCTCATTGATACGCGGGCATTGTACGCGTTAGCGCTTGAGGGATCTGTCGGTCTGTTTGCAGAGCTAGGTACTCTTAAACAGACTGTTCCACATTTGTGTGGGGTTTTGCAGCAGAATAGCCATCTTGACGATCATTCGGTGCAGTTCACAGCCCTGCCTTCTTAAGACCTAAGCTCCTCTTTTTCCTAAACCAAATGCCCGCGAGGATGCGCACCCTTTTTCAGGAAGGCTATTCCAATATCACCCAGGCATCCATGACGCCACAATAAGGGCATTTGGAAAAGCCTGTCATTCCATTAGCTATTCGGCGATCAAGGCCAAGCAAAATATAATGGTCGAGCCTTTCATATCTGGTGCTTGTGGACACGATTTACAAGTGCAACGGCTGTCAGTTGGCCCTCAGTGTTGTGCAAGGTACCATAACGTATTCAAATAATGACATATTGAAGAGCATATTTACCAAACAGACGAATTATGTTCTCTAGAGCAATCTTTTCCACTGAAAATTATGCCAATAGTATGCCAATATAAGTGAGGCTATTTCATCATGTTAAATAGTAGCTTTTTATCTTCAGATGTGGACCATTCCCTGTCATATGCGCCCGGATAGCTGGTTAAGTACAACATGCTCGGGTGGTATGTCCATCTAGCGGGCTGAGATCTCAAAAACTCACAGAGTTTCACAGATTGGATTTCACACAGTGGAACACAAATTTTTTTAAAACTCACAGTAGAAACACAAATTTGTCAGGGTGCATTTCTCTACATGTAATGTAATTTATATGTAAATATCTACACGTAAATATCTACATGTATCATACAATAATCTACATGTAAATGCATTTCTCTACATGTAAGGTGCGGTCCAACAAGGCCAACCTCCAGATTGGTGTCGCAAGTGCTCCCAGACTTCCTCATACAATCGACTTGGACCTAGATAGCCGTTCTTAGTAAAAGGTCGCTGGTGTTCATTTTGCGTCCGTGACCTGGTTTGACCGTTAGAAGGTCGTGGTGACCAAAAACCTACGAAAACACTTTGGTTTTTTAAACTGAAGTGGCGTCAAGAATTACGCTAGGTGGTACCTTTCCAAAAAGTTTGATCTGGGTCATTTTAGGTCAGTGAGCGATTCTGACCTGCGAAAATCCCATGGAAGGTGCTGCTGCAGTTCCTATTATTCCGAAATCTCAAAGTTATATGTGCTGCTTCGTGGTCATTCCAGACACAAAACCGCCAAAATGGGACATGAGGGCATCCTTTTGTCCATACAATTCGAAGGTCTTCTTTGTGAGTTTCTGTGGGCAAGTGTGAAGATTCAGCAACGCTGTGGCACTAGAACAAGTCATACACGTCATACAGGTCAGCAATTAACATTTGCCTTGCAATGAATCTGCCACCGAGGAGAAGGTACTGACAAGCTGCCCAACTTTTAAATATCTTACATCACGCCCGTTTGTTTGCATGCAATGGCATTTCCGAAAGCCCTCGATGGCCCCCGAAACACCTTACAATTTGTGATACTTTATTCCCCTTGAGTATCATTTGGAGCCCGTCCCTCGTTTATGTAACGACTCGTCACCGTACTGTCCTCGCGGAATTTCCTGCGAGTGAGACGGCGGACCGACCCACTGACGGCGGACCTGCGTACCAGCAGGATCCTATCCTGTACCAGCAGGATACCTTGTGTCATCCTCCTGGTCCCAAGCTCCTGGCAGACTGTGCACAAAACACGAGCTCCCGACAGATTCTGCACAAAACATAGATAATGATCTGCTCAGTGAAGGGTTCACCACTGGAGGTGCAGAGGTCGTGAAGATGTCTTGTCCTGGGCTGGGATGAGGCGGATGTAATTGCCAGTTGAACAGCATTACCGTGTTTAAGTACTGCTCAGGTAGACGTACATAGGGGGAGGGGGGAGAGTAGCTATGGTGATTGAGAGGACTCAACTCCTCAGTGAGACAGCAGAACAGCTATGGGGATTGAGAGGACTCAGTTCCTCAGTGAGACAGCATGGTATGCACCACAGCTCGGTTGTTTGTGACGTGTGGTGGAGCGTTGCAAATATTCTGAAATTCACTGCACGCTCCTTTGGTCCCTGTCTTCGCATTACAAGAATCTTTGCCGCTGATTTACTCTTCGCGAGGGAGCCAACGGACTTTGATGTGGAGAGATGCTTAATAGGTCGAAATGAACGCACTACATAAACCAGATGCCTGCCATTTCAGCTGGCACAACTAAAAATAAACAGCTCGCCTCTGATAAATTTCCACGGCACCAAGTCCACCAATTCCGGTATAATTCTGCATCGCAAATCTGCGCATCCAACTTCCACCAAGCACAACTAAATTCGTAGCATGTTCCAAAGGGCTCCTAACAACTCATCAAGTAGTGAAAAGGAAAGAAAGATCACAAACAAAATATGGACCTTGCTGTTAGGCAATGGATATTCTCCGCGCCTGTTAGGCAGAATGTTTTAAAAAATCTGGAGCGCGTGGTGGGATGGGTAGTGGGGGGCGGGAACACGTCCCATCGAACGACGGATTCTCAACGCTACCTTACATAGATGGGCATTTGCTTTGGAAAATCAAACCCACCGTTAGAAATCAAAACTGCGCGTACCCATAACTTGGAAGAACGGCGATAAGCTATAAGAGTCTCTGGTGAAATCTTCCATTTCGAAGTCTAGGTGCCCGGGTGGCAATGGATGTTCATTTATGCAGGCCTGGGCTTGAAGGGATTTGTCCGCAAAGAATATGGTTAACGAAACCAAGTGTAAAGTGTGTGAAAAACATGGCAGGGACAAAGTCTATGTCGCGGAGTCCATGCGCCCTATTTGTTTGAGATATAAAAAAACACCTATGAGGCGATAAAAACGAAACAGGAAATGCCTTTTTCGGTGATCTTTTTTGCGCAAAACACGCTCAGGCTGAAATCGAGGGAGGCATGAATTCTATGCCCTTTTAGAGCTCAAAGTCATCTACAGAGCACAGGACCACCTAGACAGGAAAATAGGTGAATCTGTTCTTATAACATATCAGCAAACACACCTTGATGCACAGAGCTCATCATCGCCGATTATGCGTACGAGACATGTACCTTGATGTGTGATGTACGCTAGCTTAAAATCATTTACATGTGCAAGTGATGGATGACGAGTGGTGTGCGATGCCTGTTCAATCGTAATCGCTTGCATATATAATTGATACGTGATTTTGCATGCCTGTTTACTTCAACTCGCTTGCATGTTTAAATGATGCGTGATGTGTAATGCCTGTTTACTTGAATTCGTTCGCATGTGCACGAATTTTCGCGCATTTCAATTCTTGGATATGCACTGTATTGTGGTAATGGCTAACAATCGCTCTTTGTTACATCCCCTGAATGTTAGCGTCCTGTTAAAATTATGGCTTGCTGTTTCAAAACAACCTGAAAAATTGAATAAGATCATCGGCAGGCAATTTTGAATTCACTTCTGCTATTGTTTTGATAAAGACACGTTGCCGAAGTATCAACCCATCTATTACTCTGTTCTCCTGGTTTTTCTCCGAGGAACAAGGCTATTACTACTGTCTTAACATATAACTTTTCCTGGATTTTTGTAACATGACGCTCCTCATGACAAAAAAGAGGAAAAAACCTTAACAAAATATTTGGATAAATCCAAAACTGTTATGCCGCCGATGAACAGGCTCATATTCCCGATGTGAAGCTGCATTTTGTAAAATAATTAGAATGGCATGTCAATTAACGGAGGAAAACATTTTGGTGAATCTGTCGGTTGCGATCAACGGAGGTGGATCTGGATTTTTGCTCATCAAAGGTGACCCGAAGCACAAAAAGGCCGTTATATGCAAAACGGCGATGTCTAACACGTGCAGTCAAGAGGCGATTAAAAAATGTTCGTGTACACTGCCAAGATGAGCATATATGCATGCATATATATATATATATATATATATATATATATATATATATATATATATATATATATATATATTTATTATATTTATATATATATATATGTATACATATATATATATATACATATGTATATATACATATATATATATATATATATATATATATATATATATATACACTGAGCCTGCGCGACCTCTCTAGCACACATGGCAATAGGAGCAAACAACATGGCAACAAACTTGGCAACAGAGCAGCTTATGGGTTGGCGAAGGGACGGGTTATCAAAGTGACCTTGTAAAAAGCGGCTTGACCAACACTTTGACGCGTGTTGGAGGTTGAAATGAACAAGGGGGGCCTCGAAATCTACGTTGAAGATAATGATAAATTGATAGTAGATATATAATAGATAATAGTTGAAGATAAATAAAAAGATAATCTTGGTACACCAAGTAGTAGAGTATAAACGGCGTTGTGAGGAAAGTGGTTAGATTCAGAAAATTCTGAAAAAGATTGGAAGCTGTGGTCATTGTCAGCCTCCATCGTAAAAGAAAAACAACGCCTCTGCAGTATTCATTTAACTCTACGGCACACTGAAAAAGTGTGTTCATTCAGAGCGCGCCGAACAAACGTGTTCATTTCATTCCTTGACATCCATTCGTTTGGTGTCTGGCACATCAAGGAGAAGGATATACCTCCGAGCAGTGGCTTGACCCACCCGCCCAAAAATGCACTCAGTCAGCCTCGATAGCTCAGATGAGTCAGATCATCTGCCTTTCGACTCAGCCGTTGCCGAGCACTGCGGCACGTTAACAAGCGCTCCGTTTGGCCGCTTGGATGGAACGCGCTTGGAGTGTGGAGTGGAGAGAGATTCTATCCCGGGAGATCTCTAAAAGTAAGAGAGCTATATACACGACATTTGCAGGGTAAGCAGACCAGTGCATGATTTTATTTTCGTTAAGTTCTATGGTCGCTAGATTATGATCTTCAGGTCAAAAAAGTTCAAACTTCAAATTGGTGTGCGACGTATTCTCAGACACGAAAACCACGCAACCACGTTCAACCTGCATGCATGTTGTAGGCAAAAGATCAGTGGTATTCATCCCAGATTGGTGATCTTGTTTGGCATTCAGGACGCTAAGATGGCGAAGTTCATTTTAGGTCGGTGACCTCCTATCACATATATGGAGTTCTAATAACATATCTGTTGACGTAACTGTGATCAAGAGATTGCAAATGAGCACCGAAACTACCGTGTCAAGCAAACTTTCCAGTGAACGGGCGATTTTGTTTAACTTCGGTCTGACCTTTATATCTGACCTGTTATCAATGACATAAGTCGCGATCCTAAGCTCCATTGTCCAACTGTCTAGAAAACTGCTTTTTGTTTGTTTGGTTTAAAAAAAATTGTTTGGGAACTTGAACTAAAAGCGTCATTTTGAAGATCGTTCGTTGTGGATTGCAGCCTCGCTCCTCTCAAGACCTAAAATCCTGTGCTTTCTGGAACGCCTATCCGCGAAATGTGCAGACTATTTCGTTTTCATTTAGGCACGCGTGGCAGCATCGACGCGTCACTCATATCCTATCAGCCCATAGGCCATGCGGCGTCCGAGGCCAAGAAGAATGTAACCGTCTTGTCGATTAAGATCAGCGTGAGTGATCATGATATCCGGATATAATGCAGACCAGCTGGCCCTCAGCTAATGTTGATCAGGCTGTGCAACTTTCAGTCGCCGCTCACGTCTTGTGCTACATGATCCAAGAGGCTGGACATTGTTGCTAGTTATTACGGAATAAAGCTTGCAATGTAATAAATTAAGAGTGGCGCCCGGCGTGTAAAATGATGTAAGCTTCTTAAAATCCTGGATGAATATGCCCGAATCTCACGAGAAAGTGCAAAACACGAGCAAAAGATGATAGCTCACTCAGCGAACACTTCCAGCATCGCTACTGCCATCTCTGGCCGACTTAATGTACCACAAGGGTGTGCTAGGGTGGCAGTTTTGCACGGCTAGGTTGGCGGTACCCCAACGCCATGCACACGTTCCATAACGCAATAAAACAATGACTTTTGGGGAGGGTATTTACTAAAGGGATAATTTGTTGCATAGAGCAGTCATTTCCATTTAAAAGTGTACCGACAGTCAAACGTGAGTTTATTCCACCCTACTTGATGCTTACTCCAATGATTTCAAATATATAATTTCGTAGCAGGTGGGATCATGTCATAAGTGGTAGTACCTGATATAAGCGAGAAAGGCATTAAGCTCAGGGGTGTCACTTTGTACCCTTCGGGCAAGAACCCTGAGTCCGCCCTCCCCCCCCCCCCCCCTAATGCTGATTTCAGTTTCCTCCACGCTCTTCTGAGCCCTCAACGCACATGAACAAAACAGGGTTTGCTGGTCCAATGAAATGCAGCAAGCGTTTGAACTACTGATACGCTAAGTCCGTAAGCACATCACTATCAATATGATTGCCATCATACATCATCATTATCGCTATCACATCAGCTTCAGATAGGATGTCATTCCTCAACATCAAAACAGTTTTGGAACCGCGCAAATATTTGTTATATTTGATCTTAGCATTGGGGACGCAAAGCCGGGTGGCCGAAATGCGGGGAGACATCATGCTTGGGTAGGAAAGGTCAGGTCAACTTTATTGGCACAGGCCCGGCTGATTTTATAACGTGACACCCCAGCTCAGGCATTCGGTTTTTCGGCATCATGATTGGGGAGCTGTTATAGTAAGAGTAACCGATCTTCAATATAAGGGCTTCTTGGAGCGCACTGTCGTAAGAGAGTCTTAGTCGAACGAGTGAGTGAGTGGGTCAAAAGGAGTGACAGTGAGCAAGTCTTAGTCACTGATGCGTCGTTTTGTCAATATAACCAATACTTGGTTGATAAACGCTGATGATTACCGCGTGCGATACTGAAATTGGGTTATTTCAGCTAAAACACAGCTAAAACACTTGACAGGTAATATGGCAGGTAGTGACAACTTTAGTAACAGGGTTCGAGGTGCAGGTGCGGCAGACTTGCTTATGGCATTGTGCCCCGAGTGAGCCTCAGGGAGCATAACGTTTGACGCACGGTAATTATCACTATAGATGTAGTCTAACCTATGCATAGCGACAGAAAGAACTACAAATGCAATTGCAAATCATTAGTCGTAAGCAGCAGCGTTATAAAAAAACGCATTCTTTACGTACCGCGTAGCATCTTTTTACGTGCCCATACCATTTCATGGAAATGACTGCTCTAGGCAACAAAACGCATCTTTTACGCATCAAAACGTCTTGGCTTACGTTTTGGTGTCGTTTTGGTTCACACTTTTTTGGTTGGTGAGACGTGAGGAAGCAAGGCGAAAAATACCGACCCTAACATCTCATGGCTGCCAAAATACCGATCTTAACACCTTATGGCCTGCCAAAATTCTGCGGCATGAGGTGGCGTGTCGGTGGGATCTGCGTTACGTTACGAGCCAAGACAACCTCAGACATTTCCAATGGGAGGATGACTGGGCGGGCGGTGTATGCAATCTGACAGCAAGATATCGCCCGTCCTTGTCAAGGACTCGCCTGGAATGCAAATGATCAGCTTTGAAGTTGCACGCTTTTAATCCACGCACCACCAAATGGAACCTTAAAATTTGTGTGAGACAGGTTTGAGAAAACGCCACGTAACTCGTCTTAATGCACTGTTTGGGCTGCAGCCCCCCCCCCCCCCCCCCCCCCCAGCCCTAAGTCCCCACCACCCACCACCGCACCTCTAACTGCAAAATCTCACATACGCGGCTGAGAAAAGGCGTTTAACTAACAACGCCACGAAACTACTCACGTTCTGCGTGACCACACTCGAATGCCGCCAGGAAACCAAACGGAAGTAGTTATAGGGGTTATTTGTTAGCCGTGGCTGCTAACACTGATATGGGGCACTTCGGAAACATGACAACGAGAAACTGCACCACCATCAGCCGATCAGTGTGGCTAACGATACATTGTGACACATTCGTTCTCTGTAAACACGAGAAGATGTAGCGACGAGCCTAGGCCACATATACAGCTTGCGACATTCGATCTGGTTCACCGTGAGAAGTGAGAACGACTACAGGTAGGATTCCGTTTCCGAATGTGCAAGTCGAGAGAACCAACAACAGATTCGGGACGTCAGTGTGCCGGGAACCAACAGCAACGGTGGCTACCTGAACCCCAGTCGCACTGCAATGACACTGTCAAGGAAGAGATCGTGAAACGCCTTCGACGTCGTGCAAACGCATGAGCGATGATGATGCTAACTGGGAGGAGAAGAACGAGCCACCTAACCAGATATTCTGCAAGAAGCTCATTCTGCAAGGTCACCCAAAAAGCTCTAGAGCTTACCAAAAAGTTTATAAACGATATTACCATTTTCCTGTAGCAGGGGTACGTCAAAGAAGATCAGGGGAGTCTGTGAACGACACAATATTAGGCCGGTTTTCAGGAACAGCTGAACGCTGAGAAGAACATTTACCAAGTCAGCCCGACCACACCTCAGATGCTTTAAATAAACCGCGCATACGAAATGCAATGGCATTGCGGCGGAACCTGCAAAGGTCAGCCAACTCGTCGTTTGTCATTCAGACAGGAAGAACGAAGAAAAACAACTGGTGTACGGCGTGATGAAACCGGCGGGTCCAGCCTTGGTCGATCTCGATCATATGAACGGCATAGCTGAGCAACTGGCGCATCGTCTCGTAATTTTGAAACCCACTGCTGACGGCAAGTGTGGGCGAATATGCTCCAGAGGACCAACATGCATCGCGCCACCTCAGGGTGTTACTTTGCTGGGCAGTTGCAGCGGCAGCCCTTCCCTCCACCTCTGGAACCATTTCGAGGTGAGCTCTCTAAATCCCCAACTCTGGCCGGCCGCCAGGCGGCGCTGGAAACGCTCGTCAAAAACATGTCAGTACCGACAGGAACCTTCGCCCGCCAAGGCAGTGCTCAAGCAGGATCAATACCTCGCACATCACCTCCCACAGCTTGTAGGTGAGGCATTCACACGGCGACTCCTGTGCTGGTAAGCTGGAGCGCTGCGACGGTACCAACACCACTTTGTTCTTAAGCAAGACGGCCAGTCTTCTACACCGCCGAGTCCCATTAGCATTGAAAACTGAAGACACGCCGCGAAGGGACTGAACTTTAGACAAGTGGTGGGCACTATAAAAGCAACCACTCTGTTTGTCGGCACCAGATACCGGTCAGAACGCAGACTTTGGATTCTGTTCGGTCGTGCGCCGACAGCACAAAGTTCGTGATCTCATTGGCGCGTAGCTATGTCCTCTGTCGTTAACGCCCGGAGCCTGATTCTCCTGTGGATGACGGCCGGCATGCTCTGGACGTCTGAGGGCTGCATGGACACAACCTGGAGTTATGGCACGCTCGATGCTGGCGAAACCCTCCAAACGTTCACGCTCGTCCCCACCGACGATGACAGCTGCACCTGCTGTGCTTTATGCCACCAGAATCCCACGTGCGCCAGCCTCAGCTTCAGGACCTCTTCAGGAGAGTGCCAGCTTTACGGTAGCGTGGCCAGCTACGCCACCCTGACACCAGACAATCGTCGCGACTGGAAGTACTTTGTCATGCCAGGTCGCTCGCAGCACGAGCAGTTTTGCCGCAATGACTCCGACTGTCCACCGAACGACTCTTGTCGTGGTCGCGTTTGCACCGACCTGCAGGCGGTCACCTGCCGTGTCATCATGGAGACCTGGGGAGCTGGCGCAAAGTATGGCTCGTACATCCCCAAGATCTACGGCTGGCTCAACAACGAGCCACTGGCCCTAGCCTGCCTTTGGGTCGAAAATGAGGGATACACACGACTGATGTGGAGCTGGAGAGACCGTCCATTTGACCGCGCTGAAGGCAGTAACAGCTACTTCATGAGCCACAACTCGAGGCTGGTCAACCCAAATGGCCCCCACTCCATTCTCTATCTGGCCGAAGACATCCGCCAGTCAGGCACAGATCCGAACTTCAAGATGATAATCCTCAAACCGGGACCACAGTACGATTACATCTACATCGAGGCCGCCAGAAGCGAGCAAGTCCTGGCTGATACTGCACGAGAGATCACTGGTTCGTTCCGGCTATCCCAGTCGAGTGGCCTAGCTTCTTCTGAAGTAGTTATGCCTTGGATGCCTCCGACAGGGCCTGTTCTCCTCTCGGTTAACCCCAACTCGGATCAGCCCTCGGAATACAAGGGTGAGATGCACGCACAGATGGCTCCGTTTATTGGGGCCAGCATTCGACCTACTCTATCGCTTTCTTGATCCGTGAGTAGCTTCGGTTCACTCTGAAACATGAAATCCATTGAAGGCATTGAAATGGAATATTGCACGGGCCCCGCCACTAGACCCAAAAAACATCAGTTCTCCAATGGCACAGGCGAAACCGTTTCTCTATAGTTGTCGTATTTTTGGACAGCCATGAACGATTTGGGAAGGTAAGATAGAAAATGACAGAACGCACGGAATTACACGATATATATATAGTAAGGACGGGATCAAACTGAATTTTTACAGCTTTTGTTGTAAGACACAAAACTTCGCATTTTCAATAAGAGCTAGCATGGAGTAGCCTCATCTTTTGTTTTCAGCGGTGCATAACATTGTGAAAAGGATCTGGGGTCTGAGCTCAAATTTCAAGCGGTCCCTATATATTGCCGTGCCATATTTTGCAAATTCCTAGCTCATCAACAAGCGTTCGGGCGGGTGAGCGAAGCACCTGAAATTTTCCAGAGTATTTACGAACGGTACGGCGTAGCCACTCCAAATTTTATCTAGCTGTAGACAACTGAATAGCAAACGCTTGGTATTGAGCATTTAGATGTGCCTTATAAGTTCCGGAACCTACCGCAGGTCCACAATTCAGGTCACGGATTCAGCGAAAACCAATTTTCTAGGAAATCATTCAATCTGATGCAAACACCAGAGTGTTAGACAAAGTCATACAGTCTCTGTGATAGCTTTCTAGGTAACGCAGCAACTTAATGACACAAAATCTATGGCACCTAGTGTCACGTATAAAGATCATATCAAGGTCAAATCCAGCATGTTTTTATACTCAAGAGCTTTGCTGTAAGGAATAGTTTCTGGAGATCATTTTGAATTGATTGATAGCAGGAAAACCGCATGAAACGTCTTCCGTGGGTTTTTGAAAGTCAAGTAGGTCAACTGACTAAAATGATCCGTCCAACATTTTGCTTTTAAACATTCCGCCTGATGTAACTCTTGACGCTTATTCAAGCGCAAAATCTGAGCACTTGTATGATTTGATCACCATGATTCCTAAGGTCACACAAGGTCACTGCCTTAAATGACACCATTGTACTTTTGCTTAGAACAGGCATCTAAGTCGGTGGTGCTTGCATATAAAAGATCTGCGGGCATTTTCGGACACAATCTGAAATTTGGCCTTTTTGACATTATCTAGCCCGAAGACCCATGGTCTATAGAAACATCCAATTAAACAGAAGTGAGTTCACGTACATACCCAAACACCCCTGTTGGATGTTTGTGTTCTAGTTCTCTATTTTCTCAGATATCAGGGGGTCGAATTGATTCCATACCCGAGCAAAAGGCCATTTAACCGGCCACGCGGAACGTGTGTTTAAGGGAATGTTCCACCTTTGCATGGGGAGATTTTAAACTGAAACTGAAATAGTCATCTTGAGGATCATTGGGTGCGGTTCACAGCCCTGCCTGTGTTTAAGAACCCAGACCCCCAGGTCCCCTATAGCCCCTGAGCTACAACACTTGCAAAAATATGCAGACTTTCTGTGCACACCATTTCAATGTCACACAGGCATCCATGACGCTAAAACATGTCATTTAAATCCTGCCATTCCACCGGCAATACGGCAATCAAGGCCAATAACGGTGTGATTGTCGAGCCGTTCATATCTGGCGTTCTTGAACGCTGTTTCCAGATATGACGGCCATTAATGGGCTTTCAATCAACATTTTGCGAGGTACGATGAGGAATCAAAGACTGACGTACTGAGGAGCATATTTACTGAATAGGAAAATGAAGTCTAGAGCCGTGTTTTCCAATTAAAAGCATACCAATTAATTTTTTTTATGTACAACCGTAAATTTCTGTACATCCTGATTCCCGGTAAGGGTCATCGAAACCTTTCGGCTTAGCCATCTGTGTTTCAGACAGCTTTTTACAGTAACGTATTGGGCGCTAAGATGTGGTAAATGAATAACCGAAATGTCCGTGAGGTTCGCCGCATGTTCGAAGTGCCTGATGTTCGTGGAGGATTTTGCTAATCTCATACATGATATACAAAAAAATGAAAAGCGAGCTTTCATCATATCTGATGCTTACTTTAAAATCCTAAATTGTGAAGCATGCCTTTTAAAGAATCTGAAGTTCACTGAATGATCTTCAAAATAGCTATATCAGTTGAAAACCCGATGTAAATGTGGACTGGACCTTACTTAAGCAACGGCGGTTGGTGGGTTACGTATCGCCTTCGAGAGCATTATGGAGGATCTTAGCTACGGTGGTGTTTTGCTCTGTAATGCGGCTGGTTCGGCTACGGAACACTGTCCAGGAAGCGGCCGGGCTTAATGCACGCGCTCTGCGTATGTGCGTCAGGGGTCAGGGTTATGTTCAGTTAAGCCGGCGGAAGTCACAGCCATGACGCTCACTTTGAGTAGTTATTTCGGCGTACCCAGCGTCTTGCTTCAGAATGGAATCGATAGATCGTCTGCGACATTGCCTCAGGTGCACTCTGAAATCTATTATACTTATCCATACTTCGAAGAAAAAAATGGTGAGATCTCCTCATCAAGGACAAATCAAGCGGCAAGTTGACCTAACCTCAAGTTTTCACTTGTCTCACTTCATTCTTGTCCAAAACATATTGCGCAAGTTCTGTTCAAGACCACTGGAAAATGATCGTGCTTCGATAGCGCCGTTTTGGAGCGGCATCTTTTGGAAATTTGGAAGCTTTCATTTTTCCAGTCCTCTACCTTGGAAATCTCTCAGCATACTCAGATTCCCAGGACGACAGAAATAATTTCCGAGAACCCAAAAGTTCCCTTTTGTAATATAATATCATTCTCACTCACATCACATCGTAACATCGACCACCTATTGTAAAAAAAAAAAACAGTGCGGAAACCGGTAGCCTATGTCTGTGTCTTTTGTCCTGTTGTTGTAATATGTGTCACTCTGCATCATCTGAGCACGTCACCTTAGAGATAAAGCAAGCTGTTAAGAGTCCATAAACGGCACCGATTGCAATAAGGTCTGAAAATGTCATGCAACACAATGCTTAGTGCAAGCTTTCATATTTCAAAAAATCCGAATCAAAAGGCTCAGAACGTATAGCAGGAAACAAGATTCGGACGTTTGAACAACCGCCGCAAAACCCGCGTTGCAGAGCAATGTGCCGCCATGTTGTCTAAAAGCCCCTGCGAGACTCCGGTGCGGGACCGGTCCTGATGCTGGTCATACTTCAGTGTTTAGTGTCGTGTGACCTGATGTGATGTTCTTGCTATGTTTCGTTAACATATATAAAAGTGATAAAAATTGTTTCAGAATTAATGCCAATAAGATGTTTATATAACAGACGACATATATATACATATATATATATATATATAGATATATATATATATATATATATATATCCCTCTCTCTTCTCTCCCCTTCTCTCTCTCTCTCTCTCTCTCTCTCTCTCTCTCTCTCTCTCTCTCTCTCTTTCTCTCTCTCTCTCTCTCTCTCTCTCTCTCTCTCTCTCTCTCTCTCTCTCTCTCTCCTCTCTCTCTCTCTCTCTCTGAGTATTGCAGTTTCTATTATTCGTCTAGGTGTGTAACATGTAAAAAGTGTTGAAATCGGTGTGGCCCGAGGGCGGTAGCGCGTCGTTGAAAGGTTCAAGAACGTCGCATAATGTCAAGCTCGTTCTCTGGGAAGGTTCACGACCGCCTGAACGAGGAGTATTTATGTTCAAAGGTCGCGCAGGTGTCGTTTCGTTTTGCTGCTATGCACAGGTTCTTGCGCAATAAAACTGTGAGGCGAAATATGCGTTTTTGACCGTGATGGATTCTGAGACCATGCTTGTTGTGAATATGCGTGCGGGGACTCACCATCAGCACCAGTGGTATGGAAAACAGTCCAGTCCGCAGATGTCACATGTGCAATATTGGGATTGATAATGGGAACAGGTGAAAATTTACAGCACCATACATTCAGGACGAGTAAAGGGCTTCAACTTTACGGAAGGATTGAGACGAAGCATGTGTAGCATCAGTGTTCGGAACATCGTGTTGTCACACTCTTTGTGCTCGTAATCAGAACAACCGTCCAAACACAATTTTGCCACGGATGAAGGGCCCTTAACCCGGGATCGAGGATCAAACCGCAGTTTTTCCATCAGGCCTCCAGTTGAAAGGGGCGGATGGCCCCTGCTCAGCGCTGGGCCCCCGACTGACGTAGGGTTTTCCCTTGCCTCATTGTGGACCCTCGTATCGGCAGTCATCAGATCTCATGTCATTGGCAGACCGTCTCGACCAACGCCAGTGACCCTGTGACATTCGGGGTCTCAGTCACGTCACGTCACGTCACGTCACTATTTCTGCTCAGCAAATGTACCCTGGGCTTTCCGGGCCCTTTCCAACAAAGCATCCCTGTTGGGCACTGTGGGCCTCTGACTGATACACAGGCTGTACATTGTTTCAGGAACCTGACCAGTACAAGAGATCCTCAGTGACAATCACGGGCCCCAGTCTTGTGCCTATCTGGGAAATGAACCCCCAGAACCCTAACTGATACGGAGATGGCTTAGTATAAGCGGCCTCTGGCCACCCCTATCACACCAGGCCCCTGTTCCGGCGCAAGTGGCCCTTCGACTGGTGCTTGAAGGCCTGCTCGGAGGCCGGCCTGAGGTCATGTTAGGTGACAGCGGTCCGCAGTGCGAAGCGCGATAGAAACGACGCATGCACTGTGCGGTCTGCAGTCGCAGACACGCACGGCGATCGACTTCAGCACCGTTCAAAACAGCCAGGCCGACTCTCTAAAGGCGCGGCAGGGCGACACACTTCCGCGCGCCGCATCAGCCAGGGAAGCGTCGAAGCTCGGGGGCTGACGGAATATTGTCTGGCGCCGAGGTCGGAACGCTTTCCTAACGTTCGTGCCGAGCGTTTTTTCAAGGCGCCGCAAACTTGCTCCTCTCAGCAACACAGCCGCCCGGGACGGCCCTGAGCGCGGCGGATTCAGACAACTCCTCAGCGCAGCAGACAAGTTCACGACAGTTCAAGACAACTATCCATGCGCATGGAAGGCTGGGCAGGCGACAGCCCAAGTGGTCTGTCGTCACTCACGAGCCGTGCGACAGGCGGGACACCTCCCACAGTGGCATAGTACGCCGGGACACCTCCCACAGTGGCATAGTACGCCGGGACACCTCCCACAGTGGCATAGTACGCCGGGACACCTCCCACAGTGGCATAGTACGCCGGGACACCTCCCACAGTGGCATAGTACGCCGGGACACCTCGCACAGGGGCATAGTACGCCGGGACACCTCCCACAGTGGCATAGTACGCCGGGACACCTCCCACAGTGGCATAGTACCGGGACACCTCCCACAGTGGCATAGTACGCCGGACACCTCCCACAGTGGCATAGTACGCCGGGACACCTCCCACAGCGGCATAGTACGCCGGGACACCTCCCACAGTGGCATAGTGCGCCGGGACACCTCCCACAGTGGC
>NW_023596448.1:33014186-33052770 GCF_011947565.3 Pollicipes pollicipes
TTCTGCCCATTCAGTCTGAGCTCCAGGAAGTTTCCGTTCTCTGGGACCGCGACCACGCGGACGTGTAAGGCAGCCTCGGGTCGGATGGGCCGGAGGAGACTGGCCCATCCGCCCATCCGGTCTCAGATGACGCCTTCAGCTGAGTCTCCCGAGCCAGCAAGTAGCAAGGCGGCCAGGCTGTTACGTCTCGCTCCCAGGCCAAGTGGGTCGAGGAACCTTGCTCTCCATGGCCGGCATGCTCGCCGCATCTTTCCCCTCTTGGAGAAGTGGTCGAGCAGAAGCTGCAGTAGCCAGTTTAAAGAAGTAGTGGTGGTCCGCCTAAGAGTGCGTCACAAGCCTCCGAAGTACCATCATCTTCCAAAACATGACAAAGTAGAGGAACACAAAGTAGGTCGACACGTGGCAATGGAGCAGAGCGCAAAAATATCACATTAAAAGGTAGCTTATTAGCACGAATTTGAGCAAAATCAAGATCAAGCGGAGCTCAAGACGCTGGAGTCGCAGCACATCCTGATCTTCGGCCGAAGCGGAACATACAGTTGCCATCCTGGAACCTTGTTTATGAACCTTGTTTATGTTTATTATGTTATAGGTTAGACGCGCTTAGTAACATGTGTGTCATAGTCGTGATGCACACTGATACTTGCTGGTAAATTTCTGTACATCCTGATACCGGTATGGATCATCGAAACCTTTCGCTTAGCCATCTGTGCTTCGGACAGCTCTTTACAGTAACGTATCGGGCGCTAAGACGTGGTCAACTGAATAACTGGAATGTTCGTGAGGTTCGCGGAATGTTCGTAGTGTCTGATGTTCGTGGAGGAATTTGCTAATCTCATACGCGATGTAGGTTACCGTAACCTTCCGGTGCCTTTTGCCTTTTTGCGTTTTTATTTTGCGTTGTCGTTTTGCCTTTTCCGCTTTTTGGTGCAGTCCTTAGCTTGAAATCATGTATTAGATGCTTGGTGTGAGAGCTCGGACAATCTTGTTTTTTCGACATATTTTGTGGCAATATCTGTAAAGATTCGAAATATTATTTGTATTAACGTGTCTTAATTTGTTTAATTCGGTGCTAGGACGCGAGGGCTTGAATCAGTCTTACCGGAGTAACGTCAGAACCGTTACCGCTCCCACGGCCCCCTCTTCCTACTAGCCCTCAGGGCCCACGTGTGAAAGGCCTGCTCTTACAGAGCTGTGCAACTGAGTTCTATATCGCCAATTTCGATGAATTCTGTACTTAAAGAAATGCGGTTTAATCACCTGCGCCGATCCACTGCCGTTTTTGTCAAGTCTGACTTTCACGGTTACCAGGTCCAAGTTCTCATGCTCCGCGTGCCGTGAATTCTCCGACTTTTAAGCCACGCTGCGCAATCTCAGGGACGAAGCCGGCAATGCTCCGGATCCATAATTGAAAAAGTGGTGTGTTCGAGGCGAAGTCGTTTCCAGAATTTGCTTTCACACCAGTTCTCTATGTAAGATGGTGAATTGATTGCCGCAGCCCATACATGCTGCCAGTGTAATGCAGGATACTGATCAACTGATGGCTTCTTGACATATTCTGGACAAAACATTTCTTTTACTTATAAAAAAGATTCACGATTGTAGCGATTATGCCACGCTACATTCAGCGCGACTGCTCAATAAGTTCAAGCAAAAGTCATGGCCCTAAATTGCACATCCAGAAGATTTTAGTGTTATGCTGCAGTTCATGTACTGAACTTCATTCTACCATGTCTGTATTACCCTGGTTCTGAATGGCCTAATGAAATGAAAGTTTCGTGATGTTTCGTGCAAACGTTCGCGATGCCCCATGTTCGTGGGAAGTGACTCTCTGGCGTAATGCTCGCTATGGGTCATCGTAACCTTCCGGCTTACCTGCCGAATCTCGTGCAGCCCTTAGCGTGGGGACCATGAATCAGGTGTTAGCATACGGGGACTCAATGCTGTTGTTCTGGTTGGCAGTGTGTGCTTAAATACGGAGCAGTGGTGTTGCATTTCACGTGCCTTGCGTCCCTCCATGCTTTTTGTTTGCTTTTCCTTCCTCGTCCACTCGCGACCATGAGCAACAGTTTCGACGCGTCAAGGTTTGTAAACATAACAAATGCTTGATTGATAGCGGTGTTTAAGCCTGGTATATGGAAGGTCAATTTTATTCAGCATAAGAACACCCGATTCATCGTCATTGACATGAATCGGAGATTGAGCAGGCGTCATTAGCAACCTGCTCAGCCTCCAATGGCACAGTTTTACATGACTCTGATGCGCATAGCTGTTTGGTACGGTTATAGCATGAACCATTACTATATGGTCTGTGCCCATTGCGCCTGGACATGTGCTCTCGCACCATTACAACCGGACTTGTTCCTTGAAATGGGACGCACACATCTATGATTTTGCTAACGTCTTCTCCGAAATATTGTAGTATGGCGGGCAATAGGTGGTCTCATTCCCGGCTTCGCTGCGGTAAACCCACAGTTAGAAAAGCAGTATGATAATTGGGGAATGAAGGCACGTTAGCGAAGAGCAGAGAGCCTGCCCAGGGCTTACCCAGGTCATGGCAGCAGCCTGTGGCGCGATTACCCTGCCCTGAGATTAACGCTGCGATCGCCCAGCGCTGGAGGCAGAGTGAGGGTCACGGACATATCTCACCTTGACATAGACCATTCGGTCTGACGGCCTATCTTTGTATACATAAAGATGGTACGGGCACGGGTCTTGCTCTAGGGCCGCCTGAACAGTCTTGCTGGCCGCCCAAACTGCCAAACAATCGTGATAGCCCCGCTGTAAGCACGCACGCTATAGCGGGCATCCTAGCTGCAAGCGCGTGGTCACGACTGTCCTGCAAGGGCGCCGAAAATGGAAAGACCGGAGGCTTCGTGGCTGCCTGCATCTGGACGCGCAGATGCGCACATCGGCCTGTGCCTGTCTGCGGGCCGGCTGTGCTCGGGACGTACCTGTTCACGTGGCTGCCGTGATCGAGACGTACGTGCCCGCGCGGCTGCCGTGCTCGCGACGTACCTAAAGCTCACGGCGTGCTCGGTCCGTACCCGCGTATAATCCGGCGTGCTCGGTCCGTACCTGCGTATAATCCGGCGTGCTCGGTCCGTACCCTGCGTATAAATCCGGCGTGCTCGGTCTGTGCCCGTGTATAATCCGGCTTGCTCGGTCTGTACCTGCCTACGGGACAGGCTGTCCCGGTCCGAAAGTTATCGAACATATAAAACGGAGACATCACAGTCACAGTGCCAGAGTCTTAGATAAGTGCAAGTCAATCTGTCGGTTGTACACATTCACCCGTGACCAAAAGGAAATTTAAGCCTCGGTCTGACTGTTGCAACCGAAATGAATATGACGCTCTCGATAAGAAATTAAGACCTTAGGTTTGATACCAAGATGTAACTAAGCTTCAAAACGAGCAGAAAGTCGGGATCAACACAAAGCCCAGGGATCGCCTGTTTGACGGAGTGCAAAGACACGAGGGAACTGTAGAATCAAACATCTTCAAAAGCCCTCCGTAGAAACAGCTGAAGAACTCCGAAAAGATGACTGATTTGTAGCTGCGGAAGTTGACAAATCAGCCGTCTATATATATATATATATATATATATATATATATACATATATATATATGTATATATATATATATATTATATTATATGCCACCATTATGTATATATATTGTAGAGACCAAAAGATAACTTAATAAAAAACTACGGCAAATTTTTGTACAACATCTATTCCGCCGATTTCATCGACTTTGAATTCTCCCCTCCACACCCCGCCCATTAGTGCCACTAATTTTGCTTAGTCCACACTCATGGTCACGATAGGTCGCTGGCCCTAGTTTATCTCTGACCGCAGGACTTAGACTGCTATTAGTAGATGCTTAAGAAACAAGAATGGCGAGGCAAGCCATTCCGTGCGGTAATTACGTCCCGAAAGGCTGTAAAAGGCCACTAACGTGAGCTGAACCCTGGGTATTGGGTTTTTCAGAACGTGCGCTCTGGAAGAGTAATTGGTTGGTTTCGTACGGTTTCTTACCTGAATGCACCGACTAACGACTTGAGGGTGCAAACAGGGGTGAGAAAGGGCCTTTTCTGTCACTGACAAAATTTGGACCCGTTTCAATCGTCACTTGGAGCCAAATCTTCCAGAAACCGTTACAATATAACTGTAAATGTAATAAACCACAATACGAAGACAAATTTAATGCAATGCGGCGTAACAATCAAACATTTTTGTTTCGAGAGTTCATTACACTTAAGCATCCTATGCTGACCATCAAACACTGAACGATGTTTGAGACTAAACTAATAAAGTTATCAGATAAAGGCATACCTAGCATAGGCAGATTGGAGGCCTATTTTCAGTCGTCATTTTAACCGTTCTGCTTCATTAGTACTAATTTTTAGGGTTCAGCCTCAAAACTTGTTTCGAAAAACTACACCCTTGCTCTCAACTGTGAAAAAAGAGTACGTCAAATCTGTGGAGAAACCAGTTTTAAGTCAATTTCGGAGGCAGGCTCAGACATTTTTTCTTGACCCTCCCCCCCCTCCCCCACTCCATCCCACAAGCCTACATACTTTGCAAAACCGCATCCCTGTATCCCTGCATTTACCGATATTGTGGTTCTAAAAGCACTTGAAAACAATACCACCTTGGTATTGTGGCGTCATCGCACAATCACCTGGAAGAGTAGGCGAGCTTCACCATCTTCGCATAATCATTAGCGGTGCGGAAATCACACTTCCCAACATGATCCCCGATCATTTAGAGCAAAACCCATAGAACATTGGTATCAACAGACGCAAACGACATTTTTAACACCCCTGGCACCTTCACTTACCTTTATATGCAATACGATGACAATAAGAAGCGTTTTATCTCACACCTGTTCACCAATCAGTACACTAAGTCGGGGGTGCAACGGGCTTTGTAAGAGACCTACGCCAGTGATGTTCAGCCTCTTACCTCAAAACCGTTGTTCCTCTCAGCAGCAAAAAGCCCCGAATGAATATTCGGCATGTGTCGCTCCAGCGTCCTCCGTTTACCTCTGAAGCTTCAGCTTAGGCATCCGCAAACAGCAATCCTAGATCGGCGGGGCTTTTTAACGCTATTACATTACAAAGCTGGCGATCAGAAACGTTCTTCTAGCCAGTCCGTTTGTCACGACATGAACACATCCAACAGTAGCCCAGAGCCCTGTACTGAACCCAAATTATTATGTCATGGTGATCGCTCAAGCCCATCTGTCTCAAATGACACGACGCTTCGTAACTCGCACTCGCGCTACGCACTCAAAACGTTGCGTAGCGAACTCATCACGTTCGTCGCAATATGCTGTGGACAGCCGCGATCCTAACGACTAGTGGTAACCCTAGTTGTTTGGCATTTTATACTGTTTAGTATGTGAAGTGAATCTTGGCTGAAAAATCTGTGAAAAACACTGATCTGAGGCGCATTGGAGAAGCACGGTTTAACCGCTGATCTGTGACGTCGGCACTGATAAATAACAAATATAGTATATTTTTGGCACCTACCAAAAAAACAATCTGATTAAAGCTATTATGTTTGGCAGCATCTTATGGCCCAACGTGCTCATACAGCGACACGTCAACGTTTCGACATGTCTATTGCACATGCTCACGCTGTCAGCGTTAACGAACAGAGACCAATGCCAAGCTTTAAATTTCGGCAAGCTGGGATAGTAACTTGTAATATGGTCTGGTCTTTTGAGGTTTGTTTGCATTTTTGCACTTTTGTCACCACTTGGTCCTCAAACATGTCAGTTTTTGTCACCGATCATATCCGGTAAATCAGAAGCCGTTTCACACCTGGGTGCAAGCTACACCGCAAGTTGCAGTGAGAACTGTGCGCATGAGGTGTGAATCTTATGACCTGTTCCTTGTACAGACAATCAGAAAAATGGCAAGCCAGTGCGACGCCTTTCGGGGCGGAGGTGACTGCTGTATCCCCGCCCAAGTACCTCTCTCAGAGGAGATTGCGATCACATGTGAATATCATCACTTCTAGCCATGTAGATAACAACAAAAGATTATCAGCGTCGCCCATGGAAAGTCTGCGAATGGGAGCTGAAAATACATTGTACTATCTCCCTTTCAAATCAGTTTGGCAACGATTACTGCCTGGGCCCAACTCTCCACAAAAAAATGGATTCAATATGCGCCATGGCTCAAAACGCATGCATCACTGCACCAGTTTATTGCACAATTATATGTGCCACCATGATTGTTTCACTTAAGTGCAGCAAGTGGTGCGCGTAGGGTGCGATTTCTGATAATATTTTCGAGGAGGGCACGCATTTTTCTAACACGGCCATCAATACAGAAAAGACTATGCATTTCAAGCCAGAACCTATGATTTATGTGACGGAATGTCTTCACGTGATCGGGATGGCGCATAGTGCAAGAACAGCAGCGGATACCGCCAACAAAATACGGTTGCATGACCTTAGCTTTTTGCCAGTCGGTCAAAAGTCAGGCAGGGGCTGCTGGCTTTCGCACTGATTTTCACACGGTACGAAGATCAGTAGATAGTTCAGTTTTGACACTTGTAAATTTCCCTCATTTGTCGTGAAAACCTTAAATTGAGGACGGACCGACCAGCTGACGGCAGGCCCTTGTGTGCCAGCAAGATACCTACCCTTGGATCATCCCTCGGCCTCACACTTGAGACAGACTCCGCACAAAACATAGAGTGATCGGCTAACTGAAGGTTTCATCACTGGAGGTGCGGAGGTATGAGGATATCTTATCTTGGGCTGTGAGGGGCCAGGACAAATGCAGTCTGGACAGCAGGACCTTGTCTCAGAGTGTGGACACACATGGGGGGGGGGGAGGGGTATCAGTGGTGATGGAGAGGAAGGGCCTCCTCGGTAAGACAGCATGGCGCACACCACAACCCAATCAGCAGCCGTCGCATCGACTTAACGACCACGCTCAGACCCGTAGGTTGTATTGGAGCGTTACACACGCATGGAGACCCGCTGCGTGCTCCTTCGGGCCTTTCTTCAAGATTTCAGCCGGCAAAGCTGAAGATGCAGGACTGATCGAGGACGCATCCCTACGGTAAGGGTGCGTGGAACCCAGCCGCTTCCTGGACAGCATTCGGTCACCGTCGTATATTACCGCTCAAGCTGAACTCCTCCAGAGTGCCATCGAAGGCGATGCGTGTCCTACTAGGCGAACGGATAAGTAAATGGAATCTGGTAACGATCGGGTTGACACAAAGTGGGGTCTGGTAACGATCAGACTGACACAAAGTGGGGTCTGGCAACGATCAGACTGACACAAAGTGGGGTCTGGTAACGATCGGGTTGACACAAAGTGAGTCTGGTGACGATCAGATTGACCAACAGTGGAGAGTGGTACCGATCAGATTGACACAAAGTAAATTCTGACCATAATGAGGTTAACACAAAGTGGGTCCGGTAAAGATCAGATTGCCATAAAGTGGGGTCTGGTAACGGTCAGATTGATACGAAGTGGGGTCTGGTAACAATCAGATTGACAAACAGTGGAGTGTGGTAACGATCAGATTAACAAACAGTGGAGTGCGGTAACAATCAGATTGACACAAAGCGTATTCTGACCATAATGAGACTGACACAAAGTTTCACCGGCTGGTGTTCCAATGCCGATCAGTGGCGCGATATCCTGCGGGTCACGGGTCATCGCCGACAGGCCTGTGGCCTGCCGGCAGGAGACAGCATGTGCGAAGCATTGGGACAATACTTCTGTTACGGCATGGAGTGGTGCGCAAGGCACCAAACATTAAACACGAATATTAAACGCCAGCCCGGAATGCTAACACGTCACTGTCACAAATTAAGAAACTAAAGAATGTGCCAAATGTCACGAGACAATTTGTGGCGACTGGCTGGTCTTGAACACAAAACCGTTACATACGCCATGCATAATTGTTAATTTGTCATGCTTCCGTGCCGTGCAACGAGAGCTGAGAAATGCGTTTTGGTCTTCGTTCTTTTTATAAGAACACCAAAAAACATTAACAATGTGACCCCGCGCGTGTGGTCATTTATACCTTACCTACCGAAATCGTCTACGGCTCACCCAATATGCTTCAGCTATAGAGAGCTGGGTTCGCCTGCGCCATTTGAGAAACTGGTGCTTTTTGGGTCTAGTGACGGGGCCCGTGCAACACTGCATTCCATTTCTTTCAATGGAGTTCATGTGTCGGAGCGGGCCAAAGCTACTCACGGATGAAGAAAACGATAGAGGGGAGTGAATACTGACCCCAATAAACTTTGCCATCTGTGCGTGCAATCTCACCCTTGTATTCCGAGGGCTGATCCGAGTTGCGGTTCACCGAGAGGAGAACGGGTCCTGTCGGAGGCATCCAAGGCATGACTACTTCAGAAGAAGTTAGGCCACTCGACTGGGATAGCCGGAACGAACCAGTGATCTCTCGTGCCGTATCAGCCAGGACTTGCTCGCTTCTGGTGGCCTCGATGTAGATGTAATGGTGATGTGATCCCGGTATGAAGACTCTCATCTTAAAGTTCGGATCTGTGCCTGACTGGCGGATGTCTTCGGCCAGATAGAGAATGGAGTGGGGGCCATTTGGGTTGACCAGCCTCGAGTTGTGGCTCATGAAGTAGCTGTTACTGCCTTCAGCGCGGTCAAATGGACGGTCTCTCCAGCTCCACATCAGTCGTGTGTATCCCTCATTTTCGACCCAAAGGCAGGCTAGGGCCAGTGGCTCGTTGTTGAGCCAGCCGTAGATCTTGGGGATGTACGAGCCATACTTTGCGCCAGCTCCCCAGGTCTCCATGATGACACGGCAGGTGACCGCCTGCAGGTCGGTGCAAACGCGACCACGACAAGAGTCGTTCGGTGGACAGTCGGAGTCATTGCGGCAAAACTGCTCGTGCTGCGAGCGACCTGGCATGACAAAGTACTTCCAGTCGCGACGATTGTCTGGTGTCAGGGTGGCGTAGCTGGCCACGCTACCGTAAAGCTGGCACTCTCCTGAAGAGGTCCTGAAGCTGAGGCTGGCGCACGTGAGATTCTGGTGGCATAAAGCACAGCAGCTGCAGCTGTCATCGTCGGTGGGGACGAGCGTGAACGTTTGGAGGGTTTCGCCAGCATCGAGCGTGCCATAACTCCAGGTTGTGTCCATGCAGCCCTCAGACGTCCAGAGCATGCCGGCCGTCATCCACAGGAGAATCAGGCTCCGGGCGTTAACGACAGAAGACATAGCTACGCGCCAATGAGATCACGAACCTTGTGCTGTCGGCGCACGACCGAACAGAATCCAAAGTCTGCGTTCCGACCGGTATCTGGTGCGGACAAACCGAATGCTCGCTTTGTTGTGCCCACCACTTGTCAATCCCTTCGCGGCGTGTCTTCAGTTTTCAATGCTAATGGGACTCGGCCGTGTAGAAGACCGGCCGTCTTGCTTAAGAAGGCGATGCTGGTACCGTCGCAGCGCTCCAGCTCACCAGCACAGAAGTCGCTGCGTGAATGCCTCGCCTACAAGCTGTGGGAGGTAATGTGCGAGGTATTGATCCTGCCTTGGGCACTGCCTTGGCGGGCGAAGGTTCCTGTCGGCAGCAAAATGTTCTTAAAGAGTGTTTTCAGCGTTCCCTGGTGTTCAGCCGAACTGCCATTTAAGCATTACCTGTTGGCACGCATGTGAAATAATTGTAACCGCTCTCCAGGCGGGCGCCATTCACATGCCATTACGTGCCAGCGAATCATTAAGTCCGGAGGTTGTACTTTGTGCCTTCCCTTACTGCGTGCCCCGGAGTTCTTGGGACGCGTTGCCATAGTCGAATGGGTGAGTGAGCCAGGAACAGAGAGAAGAGAGAGAGAGAGAGAGAGAGATAGAGAGAGAGAGAGAGAGAGAGAGAGGAGAGAGAGAGAGAGAGAGAGAGAGAGAGAGAGAAGAGAGAGATAGAGAGAGAGACGAGAGGAAGAGAAGAGAGAGAGAGAAGAGAGAGAGAGAGAGAGAGAGAGAGAGAGAGAGAGAGAGAGAGGAGAGAGAAGAGAGAGAGAGAGAGAGAGAGAGAGAGAGAGAGAGAGAGAGAGAGAGAGAGAGAGAGAGAGAGAGAGAGAGAGAGGAGAGAGAGAGAGAGAGAGAGAGAGAGAGAGAGAGAGAAGGAGAGAGAGAGAGAGAGAGAGAGAGAGAGAGAGAGAGAGAGAGAGAGAGAGAGAGAGAGAGAGAGAGAGAGAGAGAGAGAGAGAGAGAGAGAGAGAGAGAGAGAGAGAGAGAGAGAGAGAGAGAGAGAGAGAGAGAGAGAGAGAGAGAGAGAGAGAGAGAGAGAGAGAGAGAGAGAGAGAGAGAGAGAGAGAGAGAGAGAGAGAGAGAGAGAGAGAGAGAGAGAGAGAGAGAGAGAGAGAGAGAGAGAGAGAGAGAGAGAGAGAGAGAGAGAGAGAGAGAGAGAGAGAGAGAGGAGAGAGAGAGAGAGAGAGAGAGAGGAGAGAGAGAGAGAGAGAGAGAGAGAGAGAGAGAGAGAAGGAGAGAGAGAGAGAGAGAGAAGAGAGAGAGAGAGACTTAGTTATTGGTGCGTCGTTTTCTCAACATAACTAATGGTTGATTTATATCGCTGGTGTCACCATTACCACCTGATTTACTGAAGGCCAATTATTTTCAGCATAAAGCATTCACTTATTAACACTTGGTACTGATCATTCTGGAAACAAATGCTAACCCAAGACCCTGTATAACAGGTTGAGTGGCAGCCTTTATATCCCAGTAAACCTATATTTCGAATTGATCAAGCCCAGCCAGAAGATCTTATATAAAGTTCAATGAATGATTGTAGCAACTATAAAACCTCAACATCCTTTTATTAATACGTAGCACTGATTTGTTATAAAGTAAAATCAGAAAGATATGAAAATGCATTCCCAACAGTCCAAAACTTGAATGAATAGCTGTTTTGATGAAACATGACAGTGCGGAGCTTCTTAAAACTGAAAAATATTTTCAGCGTTTAGCTTTTAGCCACACACAAATTCTCCACGGTTTTCGGCCAGAAATGTTTTCCTCGGATTAAAAAAATATGTTTGAAAGTACTGCATTAGTTGATGAAATTGTGGTTAGGTGGCTATGAGCAACATCTTGCTTTTAGGAGAGATATGATACTAGATCTCTTTCAACTGAGACTTTTCAAAATTTAGTAAAAACGTCGGTGACATTGCTGATGCAGACGCGACAAAGCAACTCTTATATCGTTACAGAGTCCCTGTTCATAGGCATGCAGTACTTACAGAGCTTACCTACGGTACTTACGGAGCTTGCTGAAAGTGCTTACATACCTTAACATGATCAAGGATGAATGATTCCTTGAAGAAATAATCCTGAAAGCCCAGAAAGGGCAAAGGAGGGCTCATGGGGGTTAGTCTCCCCCCCCCCCCCCCACACTGGCAGGCTCGAGCACAGCTTTCTACCACGATACAGCTGATTATGGGTCCCGAAACCTGGGAATGAGGAAAAACTATTTTGGTTTTAAATATCGCAGGCATTGCCATGGGCAGCGGCATGTAAAGACCCTCAGCTGTCATTGAGTGACAAGATTAGCAAATATCCGGGAGAACATGTCCGAAAAAATTGTATAAGAAGCCGGGGCGAACAATTACCGAAACCTCATTGATACGCGGGCATTGTACGCGTTAGCGCTTGAGGGATCTGTCGGTCTGTTTGCAGAGCTAGGTACTCTTAAACAGACTGTTCCACATTTGTGTGGGGTTTTGCAGCAGAATAGCCATCTTGACGATCATTCGGTGCAGTTCACAGCCCTGCCTTCTTAAGACCTAAGCTCCTCTTTTTCCTAAACCAAATGCCCGCGAGGATGCGCACCCTTTTTCAGGAAGGCTATTCCAATATCACCCAGGCATCCATGACGCCACAATAAGGGCATTTGGAAAAGCCTGTCATTCCATTAGCTATTCGGCGATCAAGGCCAAGCAAAATATAATGGTCGAGCCTTTCATATCTGGTGCTTGTGGACACGATTTACAAGTGCAACGGCTGTCAGTTGGCCCTCAGTGTTGTGCAAGGTACCATAACGTATTCAAATAATGACATATTGAAGAGCATATTTACCAAACAGACGAATTATGTTCTCTAGAGCAATCTTTTCCACTGAAAATTATGCCAATAGTATGCCAATATAAGTGAGGCTATTTCATCATGTTAAATAGTAGCTTTTTATCTTCAGATGTGGACCATTCCCTGTCATATGCGCCCGGATAGCTGGTTAAGTACAACATGCTCGGGTGGTATGTCCATCTAGCGGGCTGAGATCTCAAAAACTCACAGAGTTTCACAGATTGGATTTCACACAGTGGAACACAATTTTTTTTAAAACTCACAGTAGAAACACAAATTTGTCAGGGTGCATTTCTCTACATGTAATGTAATTTATATGTAAATATCTACACGTAAATATCTACATGTATCATACAATAATCTACATGTAAATGCATTTCTCTACATGTAAGGTGCGGTCCAACAAGGCCAACCTCCAGATTGGTGTCGCAAGTGCTCCCAGACTTCCTCATACAATCGACTTGGACCTAGATAGCCGTTCTTAGTAAAAGGTCGCTGGTGTTCATTTTGCGCCCGTGACTTGGTTTGACCGTTAGAAGGTCGTGGTGACCAAAAACCTACGAAAACACTTTGGTTTTTTAAACTGAAGTGGCGTCAAGAATTACGCTAGGTGGTACCTTTCCAAAAAGTTTGATCTGGGTCATTTTAGGTCAGTGAGCGATTCTGACCTGCGAAAATCCCATGGAAGGTGCTGCTGCAGTTCCTATTATTCCGAAATCTCAAAGTTATATGTGCTGCTTCGTGGTCATTCCAGACACAAAACCGCCAAAATGAGACATGAGGGCATCCTTTTGTCCATACAATTCGAAGGTCTTCTTTGTGAGTTTCTGTGGGCAAGTGTGAAGATTCAGCAACGCTGTGGCACTAGAACAAGTCATACACGTCATACAGGTCAGCAATTAACATTTGCCTTGCAATGAATCTGCCACCGAGGAGAAGGTACTGACAAGCTGCCCAACTTTTAAATATCTTACATCACGCCCGTTTGTTTGCATGCAATGGCATTTCCGAAAGCCCTCGATGGTCCCCGAAACACCTTACAATTTGTGATACTTTATTCCCCTTGAGTATCATTTGGAGCCTGTCCCTCGTTTATGTAACGACTCGTCACCGTACTGTCCTCGCGGAATTCCCTGCGAGTGAGACGGCGGACCGACCCACTGACGGCGGACCTGTGTACCAGCAGGATCCTATCCTGTACCAGCAGGATACCTTGTGTCATCCTCCTGGTCCCAAGCTCCTGGCAGACTGTGCACAAAACATGAGCTCCCGACAGATTCTGCACAAAACATAGATAATGATCTGCTCAGTGAAGGGTTTGCCACTGGAGGTGCAGAGGTCGTGAAGATGTCTTGTCCTGGGCTGGGATGAGGCGGATGTAATTGCCAGTTGAACGGCATTACCGTGTTTAAGTACTGCTCAGGTAGACGTACATAGGGGGAGGGGGGAGAGTAGCTATGGTGATTGAGAGGACTCAACTCCTCAGTGAGACAGCAGAACAGCTATGGGGATTGAGAGGACTCAGTTCCTCAGTGAGACAGCATGGTATGCACCACAGCTCGGTTGTTTGTGACGTGTGGTGGAGCGTTGCAAATATTCTGAAATTCACTGCACGCTCCTTTGGTCCCTGTCTTCGCATTACAAGAATCTTTGCCGCTGATTTACTCTTCGCGAGGGAGCCAACGGACTTTGATGTGGAGAGATGCTTAATAGGTCGAAATGAACGCACTACATAAACCAGATGCCTGTCATTTCAGCTGGCACAACTAAAAATAAACAGCTCGCCTCTGATAAATTTCCACGGCACCAAGTCCACCAATTCCGGTATAATTCTGCATCGCAAATCTGCGCATCCAACTTCCACCAAGCACAACTAAATTCGTAGCATGTTCCAAAGGGCTCCTAACAACTCATCAAGTAGTGAAAAGGGAATAAAGAACAGACAAAATATGGACCTTGCTGTTAGGCAATGGATATTCTCCGCGCCTGTTAGGCAGAATGTTTTAAAAAATCTGGAGCGCGTGGTGGGATGGGGTAGTGGGGGGCGGGAACACGTCCCATCGAACGACGGATTCTCAACGCTACCTTACATAGATGGGCATTTGCTTTGGAAAATCAAACCCACCGTTAGAAATCAAAACTGCGCGTACCCATAACTTGGAAGAACGACGATAAGCTATAAGAGTCTCTGGTGAAATCTTCCATTTCGAAGTCTAGGTGCCCGGGTGGCAATGGATGTTCATTTATGCAGGCCTGGGCTTGAAGGGATTTGTCCGCAAAGAATATGGTTAACGAAACCAAGTGTAAAGTGTGTGAAAAACATGGCAGGGACAAAGTCTATGTCGCGGAGTCCATGCGCCCTATTTGTTTGAGATATAAAAAAAACACCTACGAGGCGATAAAAACGAAACAGGAAATGCCTTTTTCGGTGATCTTTTTTGCGCAAAACACGCTCAGGCTGAAATCGAGGGAGGCATGAATTCTATGCCCTTTTAGAGCTCAAAGTCATCTACAGAGCACAGGACCACCTAGACAGGAAAATAGGTGAATCTGTTCTTATAACATATCAGCAAACACACCTTGATGCACAGAGCTCATCATCGCCGATTATGCGTACGAGACATGTACCTTGATGTGTGATGTACGCTAGCTTAAAATCATTTACATGTGCAAGTGATGGATGACGAGTGGTGTGCGATGCCTGTTCAATCGTAATCGCTTGCATATATAATTGATACGTGATTTTGCATGCCTGTTTACTTCAACTCGCTTGCATGTTTAAATGATGCGTGATGTGTAATGCCTGTTTACTTGAATTCGTTCGCATGTGCACGAATTTTCGCGCATTTCAATTCTTGGATATGCACTGTATTGTGGTAATGGCTAACAATCGCTCTTTGTTACATCCCCTGAATGTTAGCGTCCTGTTAAAATTATGGCTTGCTGTTTCAAAACAACCTGAAAAATTGAGTAAGATCATCGGCAGGCAATTTGAATTCACTTCTGCTATTGTTTTGATAAAGACACGTTGCCGAAGTATCAACCCATCTATTACTCTGTTCTCCTGGTTTTTCTCCGAGGAACAAGGCTATTACTACTGTCTTAACATATAACTTTTCCTGGATTTTTGTAACATGACGCTCCTCATGACAAAAAAGAGGAAAAAACCTTAACAAAATATTTGGATAAATCCAAAACTGTTATGCCGCCGATGAACAGGCTCATATTCCCGATGTGAAGCTGCATTTTGTAAAATAATTAGAATGGCATGTTAATTAACGGAGGAAAACATTTTGGTGAATCTGTCGGTTGCGATCAACGGAGGTGGATCTGGATTTTTGCTCATCAAAGGTGACCCGAAGCACAAAAAGGCCGTTATATGCAAAACGGCGATGTCTAACACGTGCAGTCAAGAGGCGATTAAAAAATGTTCGTGTACACTGCCAAGATGAGCATATATGCATGCATATATATATATATATATATATATATATATATATATATATATATATATATATATATATATATATTATTTATTTATATTATATATATATATATATATGTATGTATACATATATATATATATATACATATATATATATATATATATATATATATATATATATATATATATATATATACACTGAGCCTGCACGACCTCTCTAGCACACATGGCAATAGGAGCAAACAACATGGCAACAAACTTGGCAACCGAGCAGCTTATGGGTTGGCGAAGGGACGGGTTATCAAAGTGACCTTGTAAAAAGCGGCTTGACCAACACTTTGAGCGTGTTGGAGGTTGAAATGAACAAGGGGGGCCTCGAAATCTACGTTGAAGATAATGATAAATTGATAGTAGATATATAATAGATAATAGTTGAAGATAAATAAAAAGATAATCTTGGTACACCAAGTAGTAGAGTATAAACGGCGTTGTGAGGAAAGTGGTTAGATTCAGAAAATTCTGAAAAAGATTGGAAGCTGTGGTCATTGTCAGCCTCCATCGTAAAAGTAAAACAACGCCTCTGCAGTATTTATTTAACTCTACGGCACACTGCAAAAGTGTGTTCATTCAGAGCGCGCCGAACAAACGTGTTCATTTCATTCCTTGACATCCGTTCGTTTGGTGTCTGGCACATCAAGGAGAAGGATATACCTCCGAGCAGTGGCTTGACCCACCCGCCCAAAAATGCACTCAGTCAGCCTCGATAGCTCAGATGAGTCAGATCATCTGCCTTTCGACTCAGCCGTTGCCGAGCACTGCGGCACGTTAACAAGCGCTCCGTTTGGCCGCTTGGATGGAACGCGCTTGGAGTGTGGAGTGGAGAGAGATTCTATCCCGGGAGATCTCTAAAAGTAAGAGAGCTATATACACGACATTTGCAGGGTAAGCAGACCAGTGCATGATTTTATTTTCGTTAAGTTCTATGGTCGCTAGATTATGATCTTCAGGTCAAAAAAGTTCAAACTTCAAATTGGTGTGCGACGTATTCTCAGACACGAAAACCACGCAACCACGTTCAACCTGCATGCATGTTGTAGGCAAAAGATCAGTGGTATTCATCCCAGATTGGTGATCTTGTTTGGCATTCAGGACGCTAAGATGGCGAAGTTCATTTTAGGTCGGTGACCTCCTATCACATATATGGAGTTCTAATAACATATCTGTTGACGTAACTGTGATCAAGAGATTGCAAATGAGCACCGAAACTACCGTGTCAAGCAAACTTTCCAGTGAACGGGCGATTTTGTTTAACTTCGGTCTGACCTTTATATCTGACCTGTTATCAATGACATAAGTCGCGATCCTAAGCTCCATTGTCCAACTGTCTAGAAAACTGCTTTTTGTTTGTTTGGTTTAAAAAAATTGTTTGGGAACTTGAACTAAAAGCGTCATTTTGAAGATCGTTCGTTGTGGATTGCAGCCTCGCCCCTCTCAAGACCTAAAATCCTGTGCTTTCTGGAACGCCTATCCGCGAAATGTGCAGACTATTTCGTTTTCATTTAGGCACGCGTGGCAGCATCGACGCGTCACTCATATCCTATCAGCCCATAGGCCATGCGGCGTCCGAGGCCAAGAAGAATGTAACCGTCTTGTCGATTAAGATCAGCGTGAGTGATCATGATATCCGGATATAATGCAGACCAGCTGGCCCTCAGCTAATGTTGATCAGGCTGTGCAACTTTCAGTCGCCGCTCACGTCTTGTGCTACATGATCCAAGAGGCTGGACATTGTTGCTAGTTATTACGGAAATAAAGCTTGCAATGTAATAAATTAAGAGTGGCGCCCGGCGTGTAAAATGATGTAAGCTTCTTAAAATCCTGGATGAATATGCCCGAATCTCACGAGAAAGTGCAAAACACGAGCAAAAGATGATAGCTCACTCAGCGAACACTTCCAGCATCGCTACTGCCATCTCTGGCCGACTTAATGTACCACAAGGGTGTGCTAGGGTGGCAGTTTTGCACGGCTAGGTTGGCGGTACCCCAACGCCATGCACACGTTCCATAACGCAATAAAACAATGACTTTTGGGGAGGGTATTTACTAAAGGGATAATTTGTTGCATAGAGCAGTCATTTCCATTTAAAAGTGTACCGACAGTCAAACGTGAGTTTATTCCACCCTACTTGATGCTTACTCCAATGATTTCAAATATAAAATTTCGTAGCAGGTGGGATCATGTCATAAGTGGTAGTACCTGATATAAGCGAGAAAGGCATTAAGCTCAGGGGTGTCACTTTGTACCCTTCGGGGCAAGAACCTGAGTCCGCCCTCCCCCCCCCCCCCCCCTAATGCTGATTTCAGTTTCCTCCACGCTCTTCTGAGCCCTCAACGCACATGAACAAAACAGGGTTTGCTGGTCCAATGAAATGCAGCAAGCGTTTGAACTACTGATACGCTAAGTCCGTAAGCACATCACTATCAATATGATTGTCATCATACATCATCATTATCGCTATCACATCAGCTTCAGATAGGATGTCATTCCTCAACATCAAAACAGTTTTGGAACCGCGCAAATATTTGTTATATTTGATCTTAGCATTGGGGACGCAAAGCCGGGTGGCCGAAATGCGGGGCGACATCATGCTTGGGTAGGAAAGGTCAGGTCAACTTTATTGGCACAGGCCCGGCTGATTTCATAACGTGACACCCCAGCTCAGGCATTCGGTTTTTCGGCATCATGATTGGGGAGCTGTTATAGTAAGAGTAACCGATCTTCAATATAAGGGCTTCTTGGAGCACACTGTCGTAAGAGAGTCTTAGTCGAACGAGTGAGTGAGTGGGTCAAAAGGAGTGACAGTGAGCAAGTCTTAGTCACTGATGCGTCGTTTTGTCAATATAACCAATACTTGGTTGATAACGCTGATGATTACCGCGTGCGATACTGAAATTGGGTTATTTCAGCTAAAACACAGCTAAAAACACTTGACAGGTAATATGGCAGGTAGTGACAACTTTAGTAACAGGGTTCGAGGTGCAGGTGCGGCAGACTTGCTTATGGCATTGTGCCCCGAGTGAGCCTCGGGAGCATAACGTTTGACGCACGGTAATTATCACTATAGATGTAGTCTAACCTATGCATAGCGACAGAAAGAACTACAAATGCAATTGCAAATCATTAGTCGTAAGCAGCAGCGTTATAAAAAAACGCATTCTTTACGTACCGCGTAGCATCTTTTTACGTGCCCATACCATTTCATGGAAATGACTGCTCTAGGCAACAAAACGCATCTTTTACGCATCAAACGTCTTGGCTTACGTTTTGGTGTCGTTTTGGTTCACACTTTTTTGGTTGGTGAGACGTGAGGAAGCAAGGCGAAAAATACCGACCCTAACATCTCATGGCTGCCAAAATACCGATCTTAACACCTTATGCCTGCCAAAATTCTGCGGCATGAGGTGGCGTGTCGGTGGGATCTGCGTTACGTTACGAGCCAAGACAACCTCAGACATTTCCAATGGGAGGATGACTGGGCGGGCGGTGTATGCAATCTGACAGCAAGATATCGCCCGTCCTTGTCAAGGACTCGCCTGGAATGCAAATGATCAGCTTTGAAGTTGCACGCTTTTAATCCACGCACCACCAAATGGAACCTTAAAATTTGTGTGAGACAGGTTTGAGAAAACGCCACGTAACTCGTCTTAATGCACTGTTTGGGCTGCAGCCCCCCCCCCCCCCCCCCAGCCCTAAGTCCCCACCACCGCACCTCTACTGCAAAATCTCACATACGCGGCTGAGAAAAGGCGTTTAACTAACAACGCCACGAAACTACTCACGTTCTGCGTGACCACACTCGAATGCCGCCAGGAAACCAAACGGAGTAGTTATAGGGTTATTTGTTAGCCGTGGCTGCTAACACTGATATGGGGCACTTCGGAAACATGACAACGAGAAACTGCACCACTCAGCCGATCAGTGTGGCTACGATACATTGATGACACATTCGTTCTCTGTAAACACGAAGAAGATGTAGCGACGAGCCTAGGCCACATATACAGCTTGCGACATTCGATCTGGTTCACCGTGAGAAGTGAGAACGACTACAGGTAGGATTCCGTTTCCGAATGTGCAAGTCGAGAGAACCAACAACAGATTCGGGACGTCAGTGTGCCGGGAACCAACAGCAACCGGTGGCTACCTGAACCCCAGTCGCACTGCAATGACACTGTCAAGGAAGAGATCGTGAAACGCCTTCGACGTCGTGCAAACGCCATGAGCGATGATGATGCAACTGGGAGGAGAAGAACGAGCCACCTAACCAGATATTCTGCAAGAAGCTCATTCTGCAAGGTCACCCAAAAAGCTCTAGAGCTTACCAAAAAGTTTTATAAACGATATACCATTTTCCTGTAGCAGGGGTACGTCAAAGAAGATCAGGGGAGTCTGTGAACGACACAATATTAGGCCGGTTTTCAGGAACAGCTGAACGCTGAGAAGAACATTTACCAAGTCAGCCCGACCACACCTCAGATGCTTTAAATAAACCGCGCATACGAAATGCAATGGCATTGCGGCGGAACCTGCAAAGGTCAGCCAACTCGTCGTTTGTCATTCAGACAGGAAGAACGAAGAAAAACAACTGGTGTACGGCGTGATGAAACCGGCGGGTCCAGCCTTGGTCGATCTCGATCATATGAACGGCATAGCTGAGCAACTGGCGCATCGTCTCGTAATTTTGAAACCCACTGCTGACGGCAAGTGTGGGCGAATATGCTCCAGAGGACCAACATGCATCGCGCCACCTCAGGGTGTTACTTTGCTGGGCAGTTGCAGCGGCAGCCCTTCCCTCCACCTCTGGAACCATTTCGAGGTGAGCTCTCTAAATCCCCAACTCTGGCCGGCCGCCAGGCGGCGCTGGAAACGCTCGTCAAAAACATGTCAGTACCGACAGGAACCTTCGCCCGCCAAGGCAGTGCTCAAGCAGGATCAATACCTCGCACATCACCTCCCACAGCTTGTAGGTGAGGCATTCACACGGCGACTCCTGTGCTGGTAAGCTGGAGCGCTGCGACGGTACCAACACCACTTTGTTCTTAAGCAAGACGGCCAGTCTTCTACACCGCCGAGTCCCATTAGCATTGAAAACTGAAGACACGCCGCGAAGGGACTGAACTTTAGACAAGTGGTGGGCACTATAAAAGCAACCACTCTGTTTGTCGGCACCAGATACCGGTCAGAACGCAGACTTTGGATTCTGTTCGGTCGTGCGCCGACAGCACAAAGTTCGTGATCTCATTGGCGCGTAGCTATGTCCTCTGTCGTTAACGCCCGGAGCCTGATTCTCCTGTGGATGACGGCCGGCATGCTCTGGACGTCTGAGTGCTGCATGGACGCAGCCTGGAGTTATGGCACGCTCGATGCTGGCGAAACCCTCCAAACGTTCACGCTCGTCCCCACCGACGATGACAGCTGCACCTGCTGTGCTTTATGCCACCAGAATCCCACGTGCGCCAGCCTCAGCTTCAGGACCTCTTCAGGAGAGTGCCAGCTTTACGGTAGCGTGGCCAGCTACGCCACCCTGACACCAGACAATCGTCGCGACTGGAAGTACTTTGTCATGCCAGGTCGCTCGCAGCACGAGCAGTTTTGCCGCAATGACTCCGACTGTCCACCGAACGACTCTTGCCGTGGTCGCGTTTGCACCGACCTGCAGGTGGTCACCTGCCGTGTCATCATGGAGACGTGGGGAGCTGGCGCAAAATACGGCCGGTACATCCCCAAGATCTACGGCTGGCTCAACAACGAGCCACTCGCCCTAGCCTGCAAGTTGATCAAAAATGAGGGATACACACGACTGATGTGGAGCTGGAGAGACCGTCGATTTAGCCGCATTGAAGGCAGACATAACTACTTCATGAACCACAACTCGAGGCTGGTCAACCCAAATGGCCCCCACTCCATTCTCTATCTGGCCGAAGACATCCGCCAGTCAGGCACAGATCCGAACTTCAAGATGATAATCCTCAAACCGGGACCACAGTACGATTACATCTACATCGAGGCCGCCAGAAGCGAGCAAGTCCTGGCTGATACTGCACGAGAGATCACTGGTTCGTTCCGGCTATCCCAGTCGAGTGGCCTAGCTTCTTCTGAAGTAGTTATGCCTTGGATGCCTCCGACAGGGCCTGTTCTCCTCTCGGTTAACCCCAACTCGGATCAGCCCTCGGAATACAAGGGTGAGATTGCACGCACAGATGGCTCCGTTTATTGGGGCCAGCATTCGACCTACTCTATCGCTTTCTTGATCCGTGAGTAGCTTCGGTTCACTCTGAAACATGAAATCCATTGAAGGCATTGAAATGGAATATTGCACGGGCCCCGCCACTAGACCCAAAAAACATCAGTTTCTCCAATGGCACAGGCGAAACCGTTTCTCTATAGTTGTCGTATTTTTGGACAGCCATGAACGATTTGGGAAGGTAAGATAGAAATGACAGAACGCACGGAATTACACGATATATATATAGTAAGGACGGGATCAAACTGAATTTTTCAGCTTTTGTTGTAAGACACAAAACTTCGCATTTTCAATTGAGCTAGCATGGAGTTAGCCTCATCTTTTGTTATCAGCGGTGCATAACATGTGAAAAGGATCTGGGGTCTGAGCTCAAAATTTCAAGCGGTCCCATATATTGCCGTGCCATATTTTGCAAATTCCTAGCTCATCAACAAGCGTTCGGGCGGGGTGAGCTGAAGCACCTGAAATTTTCCAGAGTGATTTACGAACGGTACGGCGTAGCCACTCCAAATTTTATCTAGCTGTAGACAACTGAATAGCAAATCGCTTGGTATTGAGCATTTAGATGTGCCTTATAAGTTCCGTGACCTACCGCAGGTCCAATTCAGGTCACGGATTCAGCGAAAACAATTTCTAGGAAATCATTCAATCTGATGCAACACCAGAGTGTTAGACAAAGTCATACATCTCTGTGATAGCTTTCTAGGTAACGCAGCAACTTAATGAACAAAATCTATGGACCTAGTGTCACGTATAAAGATCATATCAAGGTCAAATCCAGCATGTTTTATTACTCAAGAGCTTGCTGTAAGGAATAGTTTCTGGAGATCATTTTGAATTGATTGATAGCAGAAACCGCATGAAACGTCTTCCGTGGGTTTTTGAAAGGTCAAAGTAGGTCACTGACTTAAAATGATCCCGTCCAACATTTTGCTTTTAGAAACATTCCGCCTGATGTAACTCTTGACGCTTATTCAAGCGCAAAATCTGAGCACTTGTATGATTTTGATCACCATGATCTTCCTAAGGTCACACAAGGTCACTGACCTTAAATGAACACCAGTGTACTTTTGCTTAGAACAGGCATCTAAGTTCATGGTGCTTGCATAAAAGATCTGCGGGCATTTTGGACAACAATCTGAAATTTGGCCTTGTTTGACATTATCTAGCCCGAAGACCATGGTCTAGAAACATCCAATTTAAACAGAAGTGAGTTCACGTACATACCAACACACCCTGTGATGTTTGTGTTTCTAGTTCTCCTATTTCTCAGATATCAGGGGGTCGAATTGATTCCATACCCGAGCAAAGGCCATTTAACCGGCCACGCGGACGTGTGTTTAAGGGAATGTTCCACCTTTGCATGGGGATTTTAAACTGAAATAGTCATCTTGAGGATCATTGGGTGCGGTTCACAGCCCTGCCTGTTTAAGACCCAGATCCCTCTAGCCCCTGAGCTACACACTTGCAAAAATATGCAGACTTTCTGTGCACACCATTTCAATGTCACATAGGCATCCATGACGCTAAAACATGTCATTTAAATCCTGCCATTCCACCGGCAATACGGCAATCAAGGCCAATAACGGTGTGATTGTCGAGCCGTTCATATCTGGCGTTCTTGAACGCTGTTTCCAGATATGACGGCCATTAATGGGCTTTCAATCAACATTTTGCGAGGTACGATGAGGAATCAAAGACTGACGTACTGAGGAGCATATTTACTGAATAGGGAAATGAAGTCTAGAGCCGTGTTTTCCAATTAAAAGCATACCAATTAATTTTTTTTATGTACAACCGTAAATTTCTGTACATCCTGATTCCCGGTAAGGGTCATCGAAACCTTTCGGCTTAGCCATCTGTGTTTCAGACAGCTTTTTACAGTAACGTATTGGGCGCTAAGATGTGGTAAACTGAATAACCGAAATGTCCGTGAGGTTCGCCGCATGTTCGAAGTGCCTGATGTTCGTGGAGGATTTTGCTAATCTCATACATGATATACAAAAAATGAAAAGCGAGCTTATTTCATCATATCTGATGCTTACTTTAAAATCCTAAATTGTGAAGCATGCCCTTTTAAAGAATCTGAAGTTCACTGAATGATCTTCAAAATAGCTATATCAGTTGAAAACCCGATGTAAATGTGGACTGGACCTTACTTTAAGCAACCGGTCGGTTGGTGGGTTACGTATCGCCTTCGATAGCATTCTGGAGGATCTTAGCTACGGTGGTGTTTTGCTCTGTAATGCGGCTGGTTCCGCTACGGAACACTGTCCAGGAAGCGGCCGGGCTTAATGCACGCGCTCTGCGTATGTGCGTCAGGGGTCAGCTGGTTATGTTCAGTTAAGCCGGCGGAAGTCACAGCCATGACGCTCACTTTGAGTAGTTATTTCGGCGTACCCAGCGTCTTGCTTCAGAATGGAATCGATAGATCGTCTGCGACATTGCCTCAGGTGCACTCTTGAAATCTATTATACTTATCCATACTTCGAAGAAAAAAATGGTGAGATCCTCCTCATCAAGGACAAATCAAGCGGCAAGTTGACCTAACCTCAAGTTTTCACTTGTCTCACTCTCATTCTTGTCCAAAACATATTGCGCAAGTTCTGTTCAAGACCACTGGAAAATGATCGTGCTTCGATAGCGCCGTTTTGGAGCGGCATCTTTTTGGAAATTTGGAAGCTTTCATTTTTCCAGTCCTCTACCTTGGAAATCTCTCAGCATACTCAGATTCCCAGGACGACAGAAATAATTTCCGAGAACCCAAAAGTTCCCTTTTGTAATATAATATCATTCTCACTCACATCACATCGTAACATCGACCACCTATTGTAAACAAAAAAAAACAGTGCGGAAACCGGTAGCCTATGTCTGTGTCTTTTGTCCTGTTGTTGTAATATGTGTCACTCTGCATCATCTGAGCACGTCACCTTAGAGATAAAGCAAGCTGTTAAGAGTCCATAAACGGCACCGATTGCAATAAGGTCTGAAAATGTCATGCAAGCACAATGCTTAGTGCAAGCTTTCATATTTCAAAAAATCCGAATCAAAAGGCTCAGAACGTATAGCAGGAAACAAGATTCGGACGTTTGAACAACCGCCGCAAAACCCGCGTTGCAGAGCAATGTGCCGCCATGTTGTCTAAAAGCCCCTGCCGAGACTCCGGTGCGGGACCGGTCCTGATGCTGGGTCATACTTCAGTGTTTAGTGTCGTGTGACCTGATGTGATGTTCTTTGATATGTTTCGTTAACATATATAAAAGTGATAAAAATTGTTTCAGAATTAATGCCAATAAGATGTTTATATAACAAGACGACATATATATACATATATATATATATATATATATATATATATATATATCCCTCTCTCTCTCTCTCTCTCTCTCTCTCTCTCTCTCTCTCTCTCTCTCTCTCTCTCTCTCTCTCTCTCTCTCTCTCTCTCTCTCTCTCTCTCTCTCTCTCTCTCTCTCTCTCTCTCTCTCTCTCTCTCTCTCTCTCTCTCTCTCTCTCTCTCTCTCTCTCTCTCTCTCTCTCTCTCTCTCTCTCTCTCTCTCTCTCTCTCTCTGAGTATTGCATGTTTTCTATTATTCGTCTAGGTGTGTAACATGTAAAAAGTTGTTGAAATCGGTGTGGCCCGAGGGCGGTAGCGCTGTCGTTGAAAGGTTCAAGAACGTCGCACTAATGTCAAGCTCGCTCCTCTGGGAAGGTTCACGACCGCCTGAACGAGGAGTATTTATGTTCAAAGGTCGCGCAGGTGTCGTTTCGTTTTGCTGCTATGCACAGGTTCTTGCGCAATAAAACTGTGAGGCGAAATATGCGTTTTTGACCGTGATGGATTCTGAGACCATGCTTGTTGTGAATATGCGTGCGGGGACTCACCATCAGCACCAGTGGTATGGAAAACAGTCCAGTCCGCAGATGTCACATGTGCAATATTGGGATTGATAATGGGAACAGGTGAAAATTTACAGCACCATACATTCAGGACGAGTAAAGGGCTTCAACTTTACGGAAGGATTGAGACGAAGCATGTGTAGCATCAGTGTTCGGAACATCGTGTTTGTCACACTCTTTGTGCTCGTAATCAGAACAACCGTCCAAACACAATTTTGCCACGGATGAAGGGCCCTTAACCCGGGATCGAGGATCAAACCGCAGTTTTTTCCATCAGGCCTCCAGTTGAAAGGGGCGGATGGCCCCCTGCTCAGCGCTGGGCCCCCGACTGACGTAGGGTTTTCCCTTGCCTCATTGTGGACCCTCGTATCGGCAGTCATCAGATCTCATGTCATTGGCAGACCGTCTCGACCAACGCCAGTGGACCCTGTGACATTCGGGGTCTCAGTCACGTCACGTCACGTCACGTCACTATTTCTGCTCAGCAAATGTACCCCTGGGCTTCTCCGGGCCCCTTTTCCAACAAAGCATCCCTGTTGGGCACTGTGGGCCTCTGACTGATACACAGGCTGTACATTGTTTCAGGAACCTGACCAGTACAAGAGATCCTCAGTGACAATCGCGGGCCCCAGTCTTGTGCCTATCTGGGAAATGAACCCCCAGAACCCTAACTGATACGGAGATGGCTTAGTATAAGCGGCCTCTGGCCACCCCTATCACACCAGGCCCCCTGTTCCGGCGCAAGTGGCCCTTCGACTGGTGCTTGAAGGCCCTGCTCGGAGGCCGGCCTGAGGTCATGTTAAGGTGACAGCGGTCCGCAGTGCGAAGCGCGATAGAAACGACGCATGCACTGTGCGGTCTGCAGTCGCAGACACGCACGGCGATCGACTTCAGCACCGTTCAAAACAGCCAGGCCGACTCTCTAAAGGCGCGGCAGGGCGACACACTTCCGCGCGCCGCATCAGCCAGGGAAGCGTTCGAAGCTCGGGGGCTGACGGAATATTGTCTGGCGCCGAGGTCGGAACGCTTTCCTAACGTTTCGTGTCCGAACGTTTCTTCAAGGCGCCGCAAACTTGCTCCTCTCAGCAACACAGCCGCCCGGGACGGCTCCCTGAGCGCGGCGGATTCAGACAACTCCTCAGCGCAGCAGACAAGTTCACGACAGTTCAAGACAACTATCCATGCCGCATGGAAGGCCGGGCAGGCGACAGCCCAAGTGGTCTGTCGTCACTCACGAGCCGTGCGACAGGCGGGACACCTCCCACAGTGGCATAGTACGCCGGGACACCTCCCACAGTGGCATAGTACGCCGGGACACCTCCCACAGCGGCACAGTACGCCGGGACACCTCCCACAGTGGCATAGTACGCCGGGAACACCTCCCACAGTGGCATAGTACGCCGGGACACCTCCTACAGTGGCATAGTACGCCGGGACACCTCCCACAGCGGCATAGTACGCCGGGACACCTCCCACAGTGGCATAGTACGCCGGGACACCTCCCACAGTGGCATAGTACGCCGGGACACCTCCCACAGTGGCATAGTACGCCGAGACACCTCCTAAGGTGGCATAGTACGCCGGGACACCTCCCACAGTGGCATAGTACGCCGGGACACCTCCCACAGTGGCAGAGTGCGCCGGGACACCTCCCACAGTGGCAAAGTACGCCGGGACACCTCCCACAGTGGCATAGTACGCCGGGACACCTCCCACAGTGGCATAGTACGCCGGGACACCTCCCACAGCGGCAAAGTACGCCGGGACACCTCCCACAGCGGCATAGTACGCCGGGACACCTCCCACAGTGGCATAGTACGCCGGGACACCTCCCACAGTGGCATAGTACGCCGAGACACCTCCTAAGGTGGCATAGTACGTCGGGACACCTCCCACAGTGGCATAGTACGTCGGGACACCTCCCACAGTGGCATAGTACGTCGGGACACCTCCCACAGTGGCATAGTACGTCGGGACACCTCCCACAGTGGCATAGTACGTCGTGACACCTCCCACAGTGGCATAGTACGTCGGGACACCTCCCACAGTGGCATAGTACGTCGGGACACCTCCCACGGTGGCGTAGTACGCCGGGACACCTCCCACAGTGGCATAGTACGTCGGGACACCTCCCACAGTGGCATAGTACGTCGGGACACCTCCCACAGTGGCATAGTACGTCGGGACACCTCCCACAGTGGCATAGTACGTCGGGACACCTCCCACAGCGGCATAGTACGCCGGGACACCTCCCACAGTGGCAAGTACGCCGGGACACCTCCCACAGTGGCAAAGTACGTCGGGACACCTCCCACAGCGGCATAGTACGCCGGGACACCTCCCACAGTGGCAAAGTACGCCGGGACACCTCCCACAGTGGCAAAGTACGCCGGGACACCTCCCACAGTGGCACAGTACGTCGGGACACCTCCCAAGGTGGCACAGCAAGCTCGGCTACTTCTCCGAGCTGCGCGGCGGCCAGGAAACGCCGTCCTGTCCGCTGCCGTGGTGCGACGGCACCGCACGAGCTGAAGCCGCTCTCCCGCGACTGCATTTGTCGCATTGGTTCCTCTCGACAAACACACGTCTTAGTGAATGTTGAGCGACGATGTATCATACCCAGAACTAGAAACGCCGTACTAATGTATCGTAAATTCGAAGTACGTGCATTGGATGGCTCACGAAACGTCGAACGCTCCCATAACAGGGCGCTTTCAGAACCCTACTAAAAAGGTGGAACAGATAGCTCCAAGCAATAAATGAGTTTTATTAATGATCTCTGCCGAAGACGCATTAACGAAGCCAACAGCCGTAACCATTTACGGCTTTTCTACCCTGACCTTGCGGATCGCTCCGGCAGAGAGTTCGGGAACTTTCACCGTCGTCAGACTTTCAGGACAAAATATAGGCGGACCCTGATTGCTCCTGCTGGCTGTTGCTTTGGGAAAGCGCCCGTAGATGCGTCCAGCTGTTACATCAGCTTCAACTTTGCAGATAGACGGGAAGCAGCTTGGTAACACAAACCTTGTCGACAGGAAATAGATGATGGCTTGGGCTGAAGTTTTTAGTCGAATCAATGTCAGGATTTTTGCAGAGGTCGTCAGGTTCTTTCGCCGCGGCAGTTGCGAGTTGGCTCATCGCCTTTGCCTGCTTGGGCTGTTCCACAAGCACCGCTCGAACAGTCTTGGAGCTAAATTCTTGGTAACAAATATTGGAAACTTAAATTTGTTGTCGTACTAAGGGGCGCGCTCATCTGTTAGGCGTATACACACACACACATATATATATATATATATATATATATATATATATATATATATATATACATGTGTGTGTGTGTGTGTGTGTGTGTGTGTGTATATATCAAATATCGGAACAAGATGTGTGATCAATGCACGTGCACAGTTAGTACTATATACTTCACTGAGTCGAAGATGCGACACAAACTTTGGTGGCAGCTACATTTGTGGGTTAAAACGTCACAGAAGGGCGAAAGTGCTAGCCTGCCTCCCAGTCATAGGTCATTAACCTCATCCTGTATGATTAAAGTGCAATTAAAAAAAAAAATAGCGACCATCAGTCCACCAAGGGGACGCAAAGACTAAACTATGACTAACGCTGCGACCCTGATAAGTCGACACGGAACTGCATGGTGAGGTTTAGTTAAGTAGGCGCTATAATATCAAAATCGCGAGCGTTTTGGTATTTCACTTGTACATCTAAAATAATGCTTTAGATAACACCGACCACCAAAAAAGACCGGGCATCGCGGACTACAACAAAAGGATCTTAGCTAAAAAAAAACAACTTTAAAATACATAGAGCTGAAAATCTTGTAAATGAGTTTGTGGAAAATGGGTATGAAGCTTGCATTTTGTTAATCGATTCAGTGGTGCAATGCCTCAGCAGTTTCTGCAACGCTTGCAGTGGGGGCGCAGAAAGTAACCTTACTGCATTTGACATTGTTGACTAGCCTACATACACTCTGTCAGAAAAACTCCCTGAACACACACTTCCAATCTTTTATTTTCCTGGCCAGCCCCTCACTCTCCTCGGGAGGGACGTCTGAACGTTCGGGTGAGCCGCCCGCGTGCTACTACAAAATGGCCGACCGCCGCCGGCCATCTGCTACTGCACAAAATGGCCGACCGCCGCCGGCCACCTAAAGCACTGCTTAACATAAAAAATTACTACTAAATAAAAATCCCAACACACTCTGTGCAATGGAAAGAGACTTGTCGCTTCTTCTTATATCATAGAGACAGCACGTACATAGAAAAAAAGAAAATCAAACATAGAAACAAAAAAAGAATACTTATAACATAGAAACAAAGGGGCTGTCAGACTTTGTTTCAACGAGCATGATTCGCCAAAACCTGACTGCAGACTCGCCACTTTGAGAGTATTTCATCCACCACGATCCAAATGGCATGATTTGTCACCAGTACGTGCCAGTGACAAGCAAATTTGCACAAAGGACTGAGGAATGTACTAACCGTAAAATTATTAAATCTCAATGCAGTGCAACATTTGTTATTTATACAATTATGAACAAAAATAGCTTCCTGCCGCATAACGTAGGCATCACAATCTATGGTAAGCGCATCATGGTTGCCAAATTTTGAAGCTCAGTTTATACTGTACATGTCTGATGACGTTCCCTTAATTTCGCGTGTTTGATATGTTGATGTTGTTGGCGTCTAGCGGCGCACTCAGCGGCTAAGGATGTAGGCATGGCGTCGCCTGCCTCTCACTTGGGCAGGCGGGGTGGGCTCCACGCGAAATCGATCCTGAACCTCTAGGTTCTCAGTCGTGCAACTTAACCACACCACCGGTGTCCCGTGGGTATGGTCTGTTGTTTTTCGGCTTTTGTGAACGATGTGATCATGGTCCGTGCCGGAAATATCATGCATTAGGAACTCTTGCTAAAAAATAATTCAATAAAACTTGATTCAGAGCTTAAGGGGTTAATACAAGGCACGGAAGCAGCTCGTGCAATGTTTATCATTGCACTCCTGTTATGAAGAATCACATTGGGCAGTCGCGTTGCAGGTTAGCGATGTTGTTCATCTTGCGTGTCTTAAAAATGTGAGCCGAACATCAGGAAGTCTATCCGAAAAATATAAAGAAAAAAGTGAAATCCACCATTACATGGAAGGAAGAATCTTTCAAAAACCTGTCCACATGTCACCATCCCATTCAGGCTGCTCGTGCGGCGTGGGACGAATCGGCGATAACACACGGGAATGATAAATTGCCACCATGCGCCCGATGTCGGAATTGAAGCGAGTGACTCGACACACGTTAGGAACCAATAACAACCAGCACGTTTGATCGATGCGTTCAGATGTTCGTATTTCATGCGGTGGCGTAGCCAGGATTCTGCACAGGATGGGTCAGATCAGGTCGGGGGGGGGGGGGGGGGCGGGGCTTTCATCCAAGGGACCTCTCTTCGGCGCTATAGGTGCTCTGTTTTTGAATTTTTTCTTAAGCTAGGGACCGTTTGATGCCTCGTGGTCTATATCTTGCTGTTTTAGGAGCCTTGTGAACGCCTTTAGCTGGCAAAAGGGGCTGAGTCACTAGCCTCAGCTCCCTTACCCCCCCCCCCCCCCCCGCCCACCGACGCCTCCAGAGGGTGGTCATAGCACCAAAAACCTTGGCTGTGCCACCTTTTTATCAGACCATAGAAAACGGTTGTTCACCCACGTGATTTTCGCGCACTGATATGACATGCCTCACTGCTGAAAATTAGCACGCTGTGGGCCTTGGCAGGTCCGGTAGTCTCAATCGAAGAATCAGTGAATCTAATGTAATTTAATGCCTTCAGAATTACTGCCAAAGTATCGCAGAAAATACAAATATTTCGTGTGAATATTGCTCACCATGAGCAGAACCTGTGTATTATTCATGTTCCATATCATTCAGTTCAGGCAGCAGGATCTTGCAAATGAAATCGCTTTCAGACACTGTGACATTGGTCGCCTTTTGGTCCATCACCGATATCAGGCAATTCTGAGGTCTATTAGTACGTTGTGAGCGGCACAATGGGCTACAGCGCCGAGGCAGTTCCGAGGTCTATTAGTACGTTGTGAGCGGCACAATGGGCTACAGTGCCGAGGCAGTTCTGAGGTGTATTAGTACGTTGGGAGCGGCACAATCGGCTACAGTGCCGAGGTAGTTCTGAGGTCTATGAGTGCGTTGTGAGCGGCACAATCGGCTACAGCGCCGAGGCAGTTATGAGGTCTATTAGTACGTTGCGAGCGGCACAATGGGCTACAGCGCCAAGGCAGTTCTGGGTCTATGAGTGCGTTGTGAGCGGCACAATCGGCTACAGCGCCGAGCTGGTTTCACGTCATCCTCGTATTTGCGATTTCAGGTTTTGCATTCTCAATGGTAATTGGATGGGGAGGTAATGTTGGGACAATGCCGCGATAAAACTCATCTTGTCATTCACCTGACTCACCAACTCACGACAGGCTGGGTATAGCTTTGATGCGCCTTAAATTCACACCATATGCCTTTGAAAGAGTGAGTCTACTTGTGTTTACAAGCTTAGCCTACAGCCATTGTTTGCAAAACGTAGGCTTTTAAAAGCCCTAAATACCCGGCCAGGCCATTTGCGGGGAACATTTTATCATAATTCAAACAGCTCGCTCGGTCTACAACTTCGCTCGTAAATGTGTCATTAGGCAAAGCTAATTCGCTTCTGCTAGGACATTCGAGGGAGTGATCCAAGTATTGATTGTTCGAGAGGTGAACACCAATGGGTCATATCTTACCGAGTCCGGTGGTGGGCTTCTTTCCCTTCTAAAACCCCATTTTGTTCATAAGGTTATTTACCATTAGACATTTCCGTTTGGTTCGACGCATGAAAACGAGTCAAAAACACGATGACGCGCAGGCACGGTCCTCAAGACATGTTTGATATACGGTGTTTTACGACCCTACAGCCCGCTAACGTTCCAAAGAACGTCACAGGCGGGTGCCATGACCGGTGCATGATAAACGCCTGTAGACCGTGCCACATGCACTCGGTTCAAGAAGAGGTTCCGAATCGACCAGGATTCGCCATCGATGATGGCCTCGGACGGAGACTTTGATTCCATTTTCATAATTAAGTTTGCCGATGCAATCAAGGTTGCCGATTACCGATGAGCTCATTCGGGAGCAATGCAAGTGCGGTACGACGCGTCTCTTCCTGCCAGCAGAGCAGTATTTTTGGGAGGTTGAAACGTGATTTCGTTGGCACCAACGGTCCCACCAATGTGTTGGATGTGGACGAGTGGGTTGACCTGCAGTGCGAACAAAACATCAAAGACCAAGACCTTCATAACCCCACTCGCTACAGCGCCATAACTGGCACGCAGCACACAATTTCGACGCTTGCGGACATGCAAGTACCAGGAAACCAATTCTGAGCGCATTTGCTGGAGTCGTAAACTGGGCATGAAACGCTCCAAACGCGTCACAGTCAGCAGCTTTGCACCATGGCCAGCGGCCTAGTGGTCAGCACGGAGCTGTCCCAGCTACGCGACCCAGCCCAGCTTACCCGGCCCAGCTCTGCAGAGTTGTCACCAAGCTACACAGCAGCTTTTCGAGCCGGCTGGCAGGTGGACCAGCAGGATTCGACCGTCTCCTAGCATGTGCTAGTGACAACTACATAAGCGTGTGAGGAGGTACGTCTTTGACCACCTTTCATTCCGTCGCAAAATTACCGTACTTCATTTGTTGGAAACACATTGAAGACAATGACGTATGAAAAAGCTACGAGAACGTGTCATAACAAAAACCGTATATGCCAGAAAATCATGATTTTCACAGCCAGGAGGAGCACGACGTCATTGCATTCTGTCTTTACTCAGGTCAGCATATATATATATATATATATATATATATATATATATATATATATATATATATATATAGTAGGTACTGCTGCAGGGACAACCTACATTACCTGGGCATAGCCATCACTCATTCGCCATTCACGTGTTCCACGAACACATTCATCCACTTATCCATGCGTGCATGGTACATGACAGCGCGTATTACGGACATTACTCACGCCTGGCTCATCGTATAATTTGTGTCAGACGTTTGATCAGTGCACATTAGTCAATTTAAAAGCTTCTTTTATCGGTAGCATCAGTAGACATGTGAACACGAGGTTGTATGTTCCTGTGGTGCGGTTTAGCACAGTTGTGTTCACACACACACACACACACACACACACACACACACACACACACACACACACACACACACACACACACACACACACACACACCACACACACACACACACACACACACACACACACACACACACACACACACACACACACACACACACACACACACGCACACGCACACGCACACGCACACGCACACGTCACCTTCAAAAAGCAACTCTGCTGGTTTCACTGTATGTCAGTTGACGTTGGCTTGTCAGTCGAGTTGTGCCGCGCCCGTCTTTGATGGTACTAAGCAGCCGAATTGCTCGTTTTATCGCACTTTCTCCGAAAGGTTAATGGAGAGACCCCATCAGCTCTTGGAAAACATGAATGTGTGTCTTGTAATATATATATATATATATATATATATATATATATATATATATATATATATATATAGGTGTAGCCTATACATTGTGTAAAGGACGATAGTTTTCCGAATAGCAAATAATTATCTGAAAATGAAGTGGCCGAAATTCAGAGAAACTTTGTGAGAGGCCAAGTTTAAGGGGCACCACACCGAGGCGTGGCCCCTCCCATGATGAAATCCTGGATTTACCGCTAGCGGTATGCCTAACACACGCACGCACGCACCCACGCACGCACGCACGCACGTAAACACACACAAGCACAGAGAAGAAAGATACATGTATGACCTTGGATTCGAAGGACATTTTCATTTTACCAGCTTGGAGGACAAAAAATATGAACTATTTGTACTTCAAAAGAAGTGATAAGAGTGCTCGGGACCAGCTTCCACGCTGTGTAGGCCCAGCCCAACCTTGCGTCGGCCCAGTCCAATCTTGCGTGGCCCAGCTGAACATTAGGGGTCCCAGCTCAGCATTGGTGGAGGGGGGGGGGGGGCGTGGCCCCCAAAGGGTTATTAAGTTCCAGCCCTGAAAGCCGCCACCGGTGGGCTGTTTAGTACATAATGTACATAATGTGCATGGTACATATGGTACCGCTTCTTCCGTTTCGTCTGCGGCACCATCGCGATCCTTACACCGCGGACCAAATGCAGAGGCTCTTACAAACGCACAGGCACTTCGACACTGCGCATGCGCACACACTTCGACACCGCGCACGCGTACAGGTACTCGGGCACGCACAGACACTTCGGCAATGCGCATACGCTTGGGCACTCCGACACGGCGGATGCGCAAAGGCACTTCTGGACAGGACATGGGCACAGGTAATTCGACCCGCACATGCGCAAAGTCACCCTGGCACTGCACGTGCGTGCGGGCGCTCTGGTGATGCAAATACGCAAAGGCACTCCGGCGCTGCACATGCACGCAGACATTCTGGCACAGCACATGGGCACAGACACTCCGGCACTGCACACGCGCCTGGACAGTTAGGCACAGCATTTGCGCACAGGCAGTCCGGCCTTTCACCGCTATTTTAAAGGGAGAGTCCCACCTCTGGGCATATCCAAAAACATACTCTAGCAAAATAACGGGATTAGTTATCTCTTATAATCATTCTGTGAAGTGCCACCGCGGCACCGTGAAGTCATAATAAAGGTGTTAAATTTAATCGTTTACGAGTGCAAACCACGCTGTCAACCCTTTGTAACAGCACTATGCTTCTTCCCCGCAGTGCAGTCGCGACTACCGTCGTCGGGACAATCACCATGCGCACCTCTGCTGGCGCGAATAAAAGAACGTTTGTGATTGGCGGGCAAGGGCCTGTTAAGAGAAGTACATTGGTTGAAGTTTGAATGTGAGCCAGTGCGTCACGTGAATCATGTGCCGGGACCCGCCTCGAAAGAAACATTGTGCTAAACGTCTTCGGGAGAAAGGAAGGTCATAGTATAATGTTTCGTTGAATTCGAGTGATGAGAGCTTCACGTTCGCGTATATTTTTGTCTGAGCAAAATGTTTTAACCTTTCGTAGCATTTGTTGCGCAAATATTTGGATACATTAGTGTGTTGCAAACATTGCAAAACACACACGTTGGAAAAAGCAAGGCAGATGGAATGCATTGCTTTCACGGTGCTGAACAGGAAATCATATTTTCTCCCCCAGGATCAGGTTTCCTCAAATCGAAATTTTGCCCTTTTCAGGATTTCGAGAAACCTGGCATTACTTGTCAAATCGTACATGTCTTATGTAATAATAAGTGAGAAGAACAAACAGGTGGGATGCTTGTTTTAAACAACGGCATTTTTGTGGACCAGGTACCACCCGACATAAAGTGAGGCCAGGCCATATCCACAGACAATCGCCGCTCGCTGAATGACACCCAAGCGACGTGCCGCCAGTGACCAGAGGTCATTACTGGTACAGAAAGTTGATGAGCCCTTGTTATTCTTACCTAGTTGAGCTGCGGCGTGCGTTAATGTCATTTCCATGTTTGGAAAGGTTGATTAACCATAATTAGGCCGTCCAGAGCATAACAGTTCTCCGGATTTCAGGTGGACTGATGTAATGGACGTCTGACAGAACTGCCAAGCGCTGTTTGTTATAGCACCACGAGCACGTCGTGTACAGTATTCGCAGCCGGGCAAAATCACGTTCGTCATGCTCAGCCTGAGCCAGCCGAATGAAGACCTCTCAGGTTTTCTTTTTCAGCGCGGTGAGACATCCACGTTTTCAGAGGTCTGCGAGGCGAAAGACCAAAATCGGAATGTTTGTTGCATTCTCCTGCACGGTGGCTTACAGTCACGCTTTGTCACGGTTCATGCTTCTGGGTCACTTACGAAGACCATTCCAATGCGATTTGAGGCTGTAACAGGCTCAATGCTGGAGACCGCCAAACTAGACTGCATGCAGTTGTTTTACAATCCCACCTCAATGTTTGACATGTGGCACCTTCATCGAGTCAACTGGGTCAAGCCAACTGTCAACTGGGTCAGCCTGCTTTCAAACAGACTGAAATGATGGGAACTTTTCGCAGCGCGCGGATACCATGACTATTTTGCATGGGGATTGTAAGATGCACGTTGAGTGGTGTGAACGTACGGTTCTGATTATCTCAGATATTCCTAATTTGCCCTCGCGAGCGAGTGGCAGCATCCTTTGCCAGATTACGATCACCCTCGCCTTAACAACTTATGAGAGTTCGGTAAATGAGGCAGTCAAGAACTTGCCTGGGTTCACCGAAGCTGAAAGCCACCCGTAAGATACGATTGAAAGAAATGCAGAAAGGGTGTTTAAAGGTCTATGGCTCCCACCGGTTTGTTTCTATCTGGCACGTCAGCTGTGAAATCAGCCGAGGGCTTCAACCCCACCCAGTGCAGAGGTGCGGCGGTGCAGTCTGACAGTCAGTTGGGCTTTATCCTGGGTCAGTCAGCATCAGGTACCCAAAAATGTTTTCCTCTCAGATTGCGATGCTCGAATTTTGTTGTCTAAAAAGCGTTGAGTGGTTCGTAGCTCAGCATAGTTTTTTTCTTCTTCTTTATGGGCGTGGTGTCTGAGGTTGCAAATATTTTGTCTTTGGAGGAGTTGGGAGGGTTGGGCTGTCAGCTGGAAGGGTGTCTGAGGGGCGGGAGAGGGGCTGGAAATCCCCATCCGAAAACGATCTTACAACTCTGCCCCACGTGCCAGAGAGTCTGGCGCGAGCATAAAAGCTGCTGGGTGTAAAGCCTCTCATGACGTCACAATGCTGATGATATCGGCGTCCCCCCCCAACCTGAGACCGTAACAGCCGGTGTAATCATCTCCCTGAAACAAAAACACTGCAACTCTGGTGATATCTATTACAAAGCACACATATGAACATCATATTTCGACACATACTACAGCCGCGTCATCCCGCGCCAACGCGCATCTACTTTGAAAGCGAAACGCCGGTTTGTGCAGAAGGCTTTGTTCCCTTCGAGATCACCTACCGCCCCCGACACTGCCAACGCCCTGGGTGTCAGGACAGGGGCGGGTCGGACCCGGCGGAGCCGGCCACACTCAGGTCCGTCCAGCAGCGCCACTCGGCCCGGATCTCCCGCTGGAGGAGCGCCGCCGGCAGCGCCGTCTATTCTCAGCGCCCCGCCGCCTCTGCCGCCGCCGGCTTGGCGCCGGTGACGAGAAGGCACGCGCTCACCGAGGATGGACCTCGCTGGAGACGTCCGCATCATACCAAACAAGGCGCGGTCCGGGACTACCCCAGTCCGTCCCGAGCCACGGACGTCAAGGCAGGGCTCGGGCCACCATAGGCCAACATGACCCGGACTCAATGACGTCACTCCATCGTGACACGGGGTGCCCGGCGGCTCTTCCTTAGTTTCCTGTCAGCGCAGGTGGAAGTCACCACATCGAATAGCCCCAGGACCACGGGTCTCAGTCGCCTCCTTCACGACAGGATGTCTTCGTCGTCGCTGTCCCTGGCCAGCACTGCTTGGGTCAGCACCTCGCGCAACGCCCACTGGATGGCGTGGAAGCTTTCCGGTCCGCCGACAGATGGCTCCGCCGGCGCCGGCGTCGGGTTGACTGGCAATGTTGCTCGTTTCGCGGAGCTCTGGTGTCGGAAGATGTTTGAAGGCTTTCATTTCTCCCAAGCCCGATAGCTGCTGGGGATGCAAAGCGGGTATACCGTTGCCTTTTATTCAAAGTCATTGGTCTGGGTTGTGATCCGTGAAATGGAGCGACTTACCTAGTCCGTGTTGCTGT